>NC_138916.1:22276043-22840394 GCF_965231255.1 Vanellus vanellus
TTCTAACTCTTGCAAAGAAAAAAAGTAATTTTGGAAAAACTTGAAAGGAAAATGGCTGCCCGTGAAGTTCACGATGTGCTGTTTAGATTTTCCTGGTGACTCTGTAACTGCTGCGAACTAAAAGCTGTTTGTGGCAGTCCTCTATCCCGGTGCTTGGCCACCATCCTGCCCTAATGCAAATTACCTCACTGGAGCTAGTGTTGCATGGGTCAGCTTTAATAGAAACGGGACCTTACATGTATAAGTTGTTAAGCAGTAGTTGTAAATTTTTTTAAGGATTTAAATCAGCAAAATAATGGGAGAATCTGACAATGCATTGTGTGATGCAACCTTGACTGGAGAGCAGGGGAATGCTGTGCTGTGAAGTGTCAGTGTGATGTTCCCTGGCTTCTTTTGCAGCCCGACAAAATAAAGGCATGAGAACTAGTGCTTCTGGCTTGTGCAGGTTTCTTAGGTTGCCAGTACAGATATGCTGCAGCTCCTATTGCAAAATCTTTTCTTAATTGCTGTTGTAGTCCAGTAGGAGAGAGCTTGGCTGGCTGTTACTTGCAGGTGGCTGTAAAGTCTGTCTTTACCTCTCAAAGCTGTTAGGGGCATGGGAGAAGTCTGGGCTCCGCTCCCTGTATGGGATTTGTGCTGCTTATTCCTGGCTGCCTGTCGGGGATAGCTGCGGTCAGACCCGGAACCATCGTTCACCTCTGCTGCTTCAACAAGGGAGGACACCGCCGGAGGGTGAATTTCTAGGGTCTGTCAGCAGGCAGGTTTCTCATGTGGCTCCTACCAGTTATTGAGTGGCAGACAATGAACATCCCTTGGTCCACGATCTGGACACCAGTCTGTCATCTGTCCAGTAAAGCAGCAGCTGCCTGGTCCACAGTGTGGGGAGAGGTGCCCGCCACTGCTTGTCCTCCGTGCTGGCACGCATGGGCTGTGCTGGGAGCCAGGCCTGGAAGGCAAGCCCTTGCCTCTGCAGAGCAGCCTCCTTCCAAAAGTCTAATCACTCTGAGTCACCGTGGAGGGACTGGAGGAGAATCAACTCTCTGAAGTCTGTGTAACTCCAGATGGTTGGGACCAGGAAGTATTGCAGTCTGGGGTTTTCTTTTTAGCTTTGATGTGCACCACAAGTGCTTCTTGCTGGTGCCAAGCTGGTCACCACCGAGAGATGGAGCCTCTGACAGGCAAGGACCAGGCATTGGTAGCTGTAAATTACAGCTACAGCCTTCAGATGTCCTAGGAGCATCCAGACAGCCTTGACGGAGCAGTGCTGGGGTAACACGCTCAGTTAAGAACGCAGCTCATGGCTCTTCTGCAGCAGTTTCAGCTGGTTTGAGGGGCAGTGCCACGCAGAGCACCCTGGTGTAGGCTCAAGGTGTGGAGGGGTGCGATGGTGGCAGTAAGGGTGGGCACCCAAGGTGACAATGCTGTGGGCTACAGCCCACAGGATGGAGGGGTGCTGGGCTGCCATTACACAAAGTGTGGCTGTGGTGGAGTGGCTTTGTGGGGTTGCAATGACCGCGCTGCCAGGTCCATCAGCTCACCGCTGTCTCCAGGTGTTTCCTAAGGCTCTTAGCTCTTTCTCCTGCTGTAGCAGATGTCATAAGGCGTTCCCCGTTTTGGACACGTACCTGTGGCTGATGGTAGTGTTATTTTTACCACTAGCTAGAGGAAGTGGGTGGCTCACAGTACCAAATGCGAAGTGGTCTAAAGCCAAGATCATGGGTTGTGCCTAGGAAGGCTAGCCCCTAGGTGGGATGCAATGGTGCTGTGCGGAACAGGCAGGCTTTCAAGCTGCTTATCGAGTCCTACAGCCATCGCAGTGGCCATCTTCAACTGGGCTGCCCTTTGCTTCCATGCCCTGGGTGGCAGAGATGCTTGTGCTGCAGCAGTCCATGTCATCTCTGCCTCCTTGATAAGGAGAGCTCGGATATCAACTGAATCTCAGAGCTTGTTTCTTAGAACTTTTGCTGATCTGTGCTCCTGTGTCTGCCCTCAGCCTGTATGCAGGGTGACTCAAAGGCAGCTGAACATCACTGTGCAGAAAAAGGAGAGTAGCTGGTGGGAGAGACTCACCAAGCAGGAGAAGCGCCCACTCTTCCTAGCTCCTGACTTCGACCGCTGGTTAGATGAATCGGATGCTGAAATGGAACTGAAGGAGAAGGTCAGTCTTGTGGGCACATGTGGCTTGTGCTGCCAGCTGCAAAGCAAGGGTAGCTGTTCTCCTGCCCTTGAACTTTTGTTCTTCATTTACCTGGAGTTGTCTGGCATGCTGATTGTTAACGCTATATTACACAGATCTCACGCAGAGTTGGTTAAACAGCTCGGATTGTAAGCAGGAGTTCAGAAATAGGCATGCTTCTGGTTAGAAAGAGCAGCAGCTCGAATCTGAACTGGTGGCTGTGTGCTAGCTCAGCGCTGGCAAGGGTCTGTAGCCCCAGGCTGCACTGCACTCCTTGCCCTACGCCTTAGCAGCCCTGAGTCCCGTGTGCCACATGGAGCCCAGAGGTGCCAGTCCCAGGCATTGCTTGTCTGGAAAACAAGGATTTCTGAGGCTTTCCTGAGCCACTGGGCTGGCCCTGATGGTGCATTCCCACCGTCTTGTAAGCTTGAGCAGCTTACTGCAGCAGGGAGGTGAAAGACTGTCTTGGGAAAGACTTGAACAGACCACACGTCTGCCAATCTGTTTTACAACAAACGCTGCCCTGTTCCCCTCCACAGCCACTGAGCTTAGTGCGGAGGAGAAAGGGCTGCTGCAATACCAGGAGCCAGAAAGCAGCGGTGAAGGGCAGGCAGAGAGCCTGGGCTGGATGTTCTCAGTTCCCTTCAGGTCACTGGTGGGTCATGAAATGTTCTAAGGAACAGCTCTAAACAACATTAATAACTGAGAATTAACACAGAAAACAGCAGGCTTTTTTTTAGCAAAAGCACCTAATTACTAGAAAAAAATACATAGTGAAGGTAGGATAACTAGTTAACACCCTCTAGCTTTTACCATACCGTAATTTCTGGATGTGGAATGTGCTGTTTTATGCAGGTGAAAATTTAAACCGTCTAGCAACTGGCTGCTTAGCTGAGTTTTAAACCCAGTAGCTTTGCAGTAGTATAGTTAACAAATCACTTGCTAATTACAGTAACAGTCTTTAAAACCTTATCCTTCATCTTAAGGAAGAAGAAAAGATTAACAAAATGAAAATAGAATCCAGAGTCCCAAAAGACCGTAAGTAACCGTACCTTTCTAGTGTCTAAGGTGGGGTTTAGAAAGCTTCTGTCACTCCTGTACAGAAACATCAATTTTTATGGAGCAATTTTGTCTGGCTTGGTGCATCTTGGATGGGGATCTTTGTATTATGAGCTATTTAGAAATCTAATACAAACGAACTGCAGTTTCCAAGGAATTTAAAAAATCTGACTAGCAAGAATTGAGTTCTAGCAGATGATGGTAAAAGCAGGCAGAACCCACAGAGCACACAGCAACCCCTTTATCGCAATCAATAGCTTCCCTTTTTCTTGTAAGCTTTATTCTCCGAGAAAGCCTGGTTTGCAGCTGTAGTCTTTGCAGGAGTGTTACCATTGTTACTCTGCTCACATGATGTGTTTATTATTGATTTTAGCTTTCAAACACCTGAAGAAGGGATACTTAATCATGTATAATCTTGTACAGTTTTTGGGATTCTCTTGGATTTTTGTGAACATGACAGTACGACTGTTCATCTTAGGAAAAGGCAAGTAATAATCATTATTTCATTTACAATGGGGTTTTTTGTTGTTGGCTTTTTAGTGTTGTTTTTAATACTTTCTAAATAGTGAAATCTAAAGGGATTTAAGAAACAAAACCGTAAAAGCATCATTGAAGCGCACAACAAAAGCCTCTCAAAAGCCATCACAGTGTCAAGGATAGGAAAACACAGTCCTCGTAAATCACAACTGTGTATTCTGATGAATGATACTTGTATCCTGCCAAGTTTACTTATAAAGAAATCAGTCGGAGCAAAAGTCTCGCTTGCTGCACTGTTAGTATTTTTGAAATTGAGCTGGGCAGAATATTTTGGTTTTGAAGCGAGAATGCTTTATTCTATTGAGGTACAGCGCTATCGCTTTTTTGGTAAAGTAATTACTGAAATAATTCTTGAATCTTCTGTTTACGAAAAAGAGCGCTTGAGCAGTGTTTCTGGCCTAACTACTGTGACTTCAAGATAAGGCCTATAAGGAAGTTACATAATTATGCATAATGGTTTGTTTGTTTTTTTTTTTTTTTTCAAATACAGCTAGAATCCTGTTATTAAAAGCTACTCTGCTGCGCCAGCTTCCTGAACATGGAAATTCATTTGTTCTCTAAAATGGTTTCCTGTGTCTTACAGATTCCTTCTATGATACTTTTCACACTATCGCTGACATGATGTATTTCTGTCAGACCCTGGCGTTAATGGAGATCATGAACTCACTAATAGGACTAGTGAGATCACCGCTGATACCTGCTGTAGTTCAGGTAATATTTTAAGATTCTTCTCCTTGCTCCCCCTACGTTTAAAGTACACAAAGTGTTGAGACTCTCCTAGAACAAGTAATACAACCTCACTGGCGCTGGACTAGAGAATATATTATTGAGAAGGCAGGAATTTGTGCTTCCCAGTCTTAGCTGTGGCAGGCTGTCAAATTCTATCACCTAGGTAAGACAGTTCAGAACAGCAAAAGCAAGAAGCAGCTGACGAAAAGTCCATGATTTTGATCTGGTGCCAGCACCCTTTTTATCCTGGTTGTGGTTGTGCATAAAAATGAGGATAGATTATTTAAGACTAGGTCCCTTGGTTTGCACCTAAATACAGAGCAAAATGCATGCTTATAAGAAGCAGGTCACAGCTCAGCTGCAGAGTTAGGTATGTGCTCAGTATATGTTCGGGTGTGAAGAGTAGATAGCCTGAGTGGTTTTGACAGCAAGGACTTGCTTTTTCTTTTGACGAAGAGTGTGACTGTTCCTTAATTTTTCTTAAACAGATATTTGGAAGAAACTTTATTTTGTTTGTTGTCCTTGGAAGCGTAGAGGAAATGCAGAGCAAAGCTGTGGTGTTCTTCATATTTTATTTCTGGAGTATCATTGAGCTGTTCAGGTTTGTGGGATTTTTCCTCTAGCAGGTGTGTACAAAAAAAGGTGGTTGTTCCCAAGAACTTTTTAAAGAAGATGGTGATCATTGTACCTTTTGGAAGAGTGGCTCTAGTGCATGGGCCCCAGAGAGTAAAATCTCCTTTAGAGACATGGACTATCACAGCATTCCTAGGTTGTTCCACCAGCTTTGTCCCAGCTTTTGGCAGAAGTCTGGAAATAATACTGCCCTGAACCTAGGGAAACCTGTTGCTTTTTTTCTTGAGGGTTCTGTTGCTTTGAATTTCCATTCTCAAGTGAGCTGCACTACGCTCTGTTTCTCTTTCAAAAGTATTTTGAAAGGTTTATTAGGCAAGCCAGGCAGTTACATTCATCCATATGGTCAGAAAAATAGCGTTCTGTAAACCGCCAAGTAAGGTTGTGTCCCATCATGATCCATAGGAACAATTTTTGAATATTCTTGTGTCATTCGGGAATTATCTTGACTATTTTATACAGCAGATGTATGCAAGACTAATTCTAGCAGCAGCTTCCATTTTAAACAGTGTCTGTCTCTTCTCACACTAAATTGGCTTTAGGTATCCATATTACATGCTCTCGTGTATTGGTATTGAATGGAAACCACTGACCTGGCTCCGTTACACTGCCTGGATCCCTCTCTACCCTTTAGGAGGCTTGGCAGAAGGTATGTCCGAAAAAGACAATTTAATAATCAACAAAGTCGAGGCTGGGCAAATAACTCAATTTTTGGTTTGGTTGCTGGACTGAAAAAGAATATAATAGAAAACAGGTAATTAGACATTTGCTTTCAGCTGAACCAAATGTAAACATTTTTGTCTTTCTTACTGAATCGATTTTTTTTTTTTTTCAATTTGATGTGAAAAGAAGTCTTCCTTTTGGGCACTGGAAAGTAAAGGCAACAAAAGGTTACCTGCCAAAGCGACCAAGCGTGTGCTGCGGTGCATGCGAGTGGCACAAGACGACAACGCTCACTCGCCTCTGCTGCTCCAAAGCAGTGTATTTGCCTTTATCTGCCAGACCTGACTTGGTCAGCCTCGCTTGGGTTCACACCAGCTCGCAGATCTTGACGTTATCTTGTAAATCGTTGCACAGGACAGGCAGGGGCCGATTCTTCCTCAGCGTAGCCTGTTCCAAGACGGGCATGGTGCTTCCCAGATAGGGCTCTGCTCCCTTTCTGCTTTGAGAGTGACTGCTCTGGGGAAGAAGCAAACCCCTAGTCGTCTTGCTGTACCCCCTCTAGAATGGGGGGGGGGCTTTACGGTGAACTCTTCTGTCTTAACAGGTCTGGATTATTTTTAAATTTTATTTATTTAAGAAGCATAGCACCACAGCTTCTAGCTGTAAGAAACATGTTGTAATCATACCTGTCAGAACCTGTTTCTGTGAGCCAGGAGTAGGCTTGGGCATTGCCCAACTCCAAGCACGGGAAAGCCTATGCCTCTTTTATTGCTGAGCGTATTTCTGCATGGTGAATACTGCTGGCATGGGCCCTGCAGGCTATAGCTGTGAACGAGAACAGTGTCTCACCAGGCAAATTCACTTTTAAAGCTAAATTGCTATACTGCCTGAGCTAGCTGCTTTCCATCATGCTGCATGTTTTTAAAAAAACAGCTTTAAAATTGGCATAATTAATGAGAGCTAGCAAATAAGAAGGGAGTATCCTGAAAAAGTTGGTGTGGGCTGGGCAATTGTATATTTTATCTGTGTTTGATAATGATGGTGGCCTTCTGCTTTCAGCTGTCTGTATCGTTCAATCCATTCCAATCTTCAGTGAAACAGGGAAATTTAGTCTGGGACTGCCAAATCCACTGAACGTCACAATCCAGTTTTCATTTTTGCTTCAAATATACCTTATAGCCTTGTTTTTAGGTAAGATACTTAATTGTATTTCTCACTATTGATATAAAAAGGCCAGTTTCCTCTGAATAAGTGTATTTTTTGAAGAAAATTAAATTCCTGCATTTTGGGGATCATGGCAACATAAAGTTGCTTGAGGGTTGTTTATGTAAGATTGTCAGAGAAGGAGGGGAACACAGGTACAGTTAGCACAAGTTAGACCCCAAGAAGGAGACCTTGGTGACAAGTTAGCATTATCTACTGATCGCTTGGGTTAAAAGAATAATTTTTACATGTGTTTGTAACTTCAGTATATTTAATTTCACCTTTTCCATGGTATTTGAGCTTTGGAATGATTTAGTAGAAATCTAAACATAATTTCAAATTAAAGCAATGTTTAACTAAACTGCATTATAATTACAAATGCAACATGAAGTCATGTTTTTTCAGGAAACAATAGAGAAGGCTCTTTAAATAGTAGTATATTTAAAGAATGGTGCTTGCTACATATTTGGTTTCTGGTGTTGCATTTTTAAACATAAGTTAACTTCGTAGTGTGTATACCCAGTATATCTGGGTATCCACAGCTCAGTAGAATCTAACCTAGAATTTTAAACTGAACTTTCACTAGATTTCTCCCTTTCACCAACATTACTTACAGAATATCTTTAATCAATTTTCACTCTGAAATACTTGTTTGATCCTTTCCCAGCTCTCCACAGCTGGTGTTGCAACTTTTTAAAAGTGACAAACCAACCTGAGCAGCCTGTGCTCCAAACAGCCTGTGCAGCAACTCCTGCCTCGCCCAGCAAGAAAAATTTGCATTAGCTTTCAACGCTATACACACCCTTAAACCATTGCTTTTTGTGTGGTGGTTTGCTTGTTTGTTTTGTTTGTTTTTTGTTTTTTTTTTAATTTGGTACAGCCATGTAGCATTAAAAAGAAGTAATAATGTCCTACCTAAACACTTCATTCTTTTTCAGGGGTATTTGTAAACTTCCGTCATCTCTACAAGCAAAGGAAACAGCACCTCGGACCAAAGAAGAGAAAGATGAAGTAAAGGAGGACTGCAATTTTCTTATGTAACTTAACTCAGTGACAAGATAAGCCTCTAATTCTTACGGTTTTACCCACTGTAATGTAAAGAATTTTGTAAAATTAAATGATCACGCTAGATTTCATAGTGAATTCAGGTAACATTCCCATATACTGTATTTTGTTCCCTTTCAATCATGTATGCATGGCATTTACCATTGAACAGTAACATTTAAACTTGTATCCTGTCAACTGCCATATTAGAAAGAAATCCTATTATCTGCATATAATATGCTTATAAACAGTGGAGCAGCACTAATAGAAATAGTGTTTATCTTTTAATTGGATATTTGCTCTTTCAATATTGCATGCAGATAGGGCTTCTGATGTCAGGATATACTATTAGCTGGCCCATGCTGTTCCTAGGGTGCATCTTGATGGCAGGAGGAGCACAGTCTGAGACCACTGTGAACAGTGTTTGGGTGTTTATTAATGGTTGGGGTAAACTTGCTCAGCACACCCCACCCCTTTTCTTCTGCAGCATACTGATGCTGCAGAATTATAACTGGAAGTAGCTAAAGTTGATTTAAACGCTACCAACTTAGTCTGTTTCTAGTTTAGCCTTAACAGAATAGGAGCGCTGTGTGGATCCTAGCATTCCTGTAGCAACACATCCTTACCCAGTCATTAGAGAAGGGAAGCTGCCACTCTGTGACATTGTCAGAAATGCTTTCCTGATTGGAAATGCAAGCACTGAAACATAACAAAAAAAAGGAAACATAGGTACCAGCTTTCTCCTAGCATGTGAACAAACCCTGGCAGAACTCCATCCCACCCATGCAAAGGGAAAACGTGGAACTGTTATGGGAGACCAGGCTCCTCCGATTGTTCCTGGCAGGGCTGTAGCTCCTATATTTATTTATATATAGCCTTTGGAAAGTCAGTAAAGATTGCTTTCCTACTTAAACTTAGGGGTGCAGCAGAGAAGTTGGTGTATATGCTTTGTTGGCTGGCCCCTGCTGGGATGGAGGAGTGGGTCAAATAAACCATGTATTATTTTGATAGCATGTATCAAATCTCATTAAGGGAGATCCCACACAGGGTTTGAAGGGACCCTTTCTTCTGTGCTTGCTTTAAAAAAACTGCAACAACAACAAAAAAAGAGAAGCTCCCCCCACATTCCAGGTCATCTACTCTCTCACCTGGAAACCTTTGTTTCAGTTGACTTAATTTCACCATGCCTTTCTTCACACCTAGCCTCCTGTAGTCACTTCCAGATCCCTCTGGCCTCCTTCATCCAGTTTAGAAAATGTACAAAAAATTTGCCCTAAGCCGTATTGCGGTTATGAACAGGTTGCTTCACAGTAACTGCCACTGCTCCTGGGGCAATGGAAAGCAATGCCAGCAATCCAGAACAGGCACTGAAGTTGAGATTAGCTTGGTGCCATGTTACTATTTATCTTTTTCTACCGTAAACCAATATGAATCCTCCAGAAGATTATTTTCTATATTAAAGGTAAGAAACAGCTTACTGTTTGTGATATGGACCCTGTGATTGTTACTGTAAAGGAAGGGAAATGTTGTAAGGAGACTTTAACAAAGAACTGGTACAAGCTCCATGCTGCATTTCACAAATGTGTTCTGTCAACAAGAGGAATGCTGCAACTTCTCTTCAGCGCTACTTGAGGCTCGCACTCAAAGGAGAGTGCAGCTTACTGTACTCAGAAGGGTTGAGCATTATTTACACACTTACTATTTCACTATAGCACACACTGTACCTATGTTTGAAGTATGTCAAAGGATTGAATTAGCTGCTTGAACAGCAAGGATCACTTTCATACTTAATTTCTTCACTGGGCATTTAAACTTTTGTTACGAAATCCATATGTATTCATACATAATATTCCTCAGTGAAATCGTGGTACCTAGTGCAAGCTGTCATGGATCTTACACTACTGAATTTTAGTCCTTCAGAAAGAATGTGTTTCTATTAATAAAGATTTACAACCAAATTTTGCTTCAGTTCAGTTGTTTGTTCCTTCCCTGAATGCAAGTTGTATAACTTATTATTTAACTCTTGTGATAAACAGCTGGGAGCTGAGCTTTCACCAGGTCAATGTTTTAGGCCACACAGCCTAGTTGCTGTGAAAATGGAACCAGTCCAAGTTAAATTTTCATGGAGATTTAATCTTTATTAATATTACACAAGTAAAAAATTTGTCTCACAAGATTAAGTTACTTTCACAAGCATAAGCACTGCTTGTGCAATGCAAGTGATAACCCTCGTTATGGCAGCACAGACTGGATTTGAAGTCAGACATAAAATTAGTGACAACACCCTGAAATTAGCTTTGTATCTCATCTTGCACAGTGAGTCTCACACGTTTTCTTTGGACTAATCAACTTGGTGTATAAAGTATAGTAGCTGCCTTTTAGGATACCAGTGAGTTCAGTTACGTAGTAACCGTATTTTGGGGAGGCCAAAAGCCATGAGTAGTCTGCTGCCTATGATGGCATTTTCTTTCTCTCCTCACATGTACCAAATAATTTCCATTCAGCATCCAACATGGTAACTGACTTTGGGACGCTTTCCACAGTTTCCAGGTCTGACTAAAGCCACCTCAAACTAGCTACATTTATTTAGAGAGCACTGATGCAGGTAAGGAACCCTGTTTTGATAGGAAGTTCTCCAAACAGTAATTAAACAGGCCCTAGAAAGAAAACAGGACAAGAAAATCTGAACCACTTGAGTCTTAAGTTTGTAGAAGTTCCCAAAAATGGAGACTTCACATTCTTTCAGTGCTGCTACTGGAAAAGTCTGTCTGCAGTGGAGCAATGTTATGATCATAGGCAGCATATTCCGATGCTCCGGTACTTGCCACTTTAAGCTGCTGAGCAGCATGTGTGAGCTGAAACGCTGCATCAGGATGAGCCGTGTCAGGAAGGAGGGTGCACTCCCGCTCCAGCATGTCTGCCACGCCTTTCAAGAGGTCCAAAAAGCCAAAGGCCAGAGCTGCCTTTCGTAAACGATTGAGTTCCTGCAAAGAAGGAAAACTCCTTTTAAAGCCACTATAAGCCTTTACATAAAAAACATGGGTTTCTTACTTCTTTTTTTAATGGCAAGCCTATTCACTGAAAGGAGAATGACCCAAGTGATCAGTACAGCTGCTGGAAACCGCCTAGCTGCTCATGAGATAAAAAAATGCTTCAGGGCTGAGGATTACAGCGGCATGACTAAACAGTCGGTTTTCCTTTCCTAAAAATCTCCAGTTCTCCCTTTTCCCTTTTGTGCATTCAGCTATTGCACCTGCCTGTTTTGTCTGTGTCCCAGCTGGGGGTAGCCTCCAATTTAGGCTTCACTGGCTCCTGCCTTCAACCACAGTATCCAGCAAAACATATATATATTCATTTTTCTCTACGATAAACTGATGAGTGCTTATGTGCATGTAGGCAGGGTATTCATTCTTGAAGTCTCTATGGGCTACAATAATCAACTCCTTCAGCACTAAGCTTACAATTACCTCCAGCTACAGATTATGGATTATTACGAAGTGGTCAAATGTGCCTAGAATTTTGTGTTTCTCTGCTTCAGTTGCAGAAAAAATGCAGGAGGCACTTTTAGAGTCAGAATGACATCTATGTTTTATTCCTCTCTGGTCCCTCAGTTTATTTCTGCCTGAACAACAGCATAAGATCTGCAAAGAAGTTCACCAAGGAAGTAGCAGGGATCACGAGGGGCGCCTGTGAACATGACATGTCTATGCCACCCTGCCAGAGAACATGGTGGCAGACCCCCTCATCTCACCTTAACTACTCTGTAAAATGGACCCAAGATATCTCCTTTACAGAACCATATATGTTTTGCAGAGCCCTACAAGCTCGCGCAGAAAACCCCACAGACAGACAGGATGCGTTCCTCTGTCAAATGCACCACTATCACTACGGATCAAACTTGGGCTGGCCTGAATTGTTACTCACTTTATAGAAGGTTTGAGTTTTTTCAGGGAGTTTCCTTGCATTTCTCAAGATCTTCTGTACATCTGTCTGCAGAAAAAAAAAAAAAAATAAAAATCTTGGCAACTGCCGGGGAAGCTGCAGAAAAAAATCCTCGACTATTTATTGTTAAATTACCCTGACCGCTGACAAGATTGCAGCTCACAAAGGCTGAAATATAAACGGTAATTATACTAAATCCAATAAACTAAGCCAGATGCTACACTGGAGACACAGCTTTCATTAAACAAGCTATGCTTTCTGATTGCATTTTAATCATGACATTTTAAAGAGGCAGTGTTTATAAAAATGAAAGAAAAGCAATAAAGCAATTACATTAAATGGACAAGACACACACAGACTCCACTTTACTGGTAAGATGGCTAATGCTGATCCAAGTAAAGCATCAAGTCCAAAACCTGCATCGTTACCTGGAGGCCACTTGGTTTAATCCATACGGTAACATTCTGTGCGTAGCTGCGCTTGTTCTTGGGTTGCAAGGGGAAAGGGCTCTTATTGTCATCCTCTCCGTAAGGATTTTCTTTTGCATCTTGTGGGGGGAAGGAGGGAAAAAAATAAAAAGAACTTAACAACTAAGACTTGGCAAGGTCGTTCACACAAGAAAACAATGTTTGTGTAAGAATTATTCAAATGAGTGTGACTAATACCTGAAATAGGTCCAAGCTGTGCCATCTTCCCTAGCCATGGAAGGGGCTCAGGACCAGGTTCAAACAGCGACATCATGAGGTTTGATTTCTTCTTGCTATCAGCTTGTGAATAGAGCATTCCATACCACTCTGGCCTATTGAAAAGACCAAATCCCAAAGGCTGAAAACCTGCCACCCCTCTTTGCCTAGTATGTGCCCCCTCCCACTACATGGAGGCTCATTATTTGCAATTTATACTGGTAGAAACATATCCACAATTAAAAATCCACAGTTTTGTCTAGCAGTGCAGAGTTCTGTACAGAATACAGATATAAATAAACATAATTTATAAATAAAGCATAAATGAGCAAAGTAAGAGATTTTTCAGGCAGACATCCAGCTCCATACCCCAACTGGACGACAGCCACCATGCCTTCCACTTTCAGGCTGCCATGTAATAAAACACAGAAGTTGGGGATTTTCCCGGCAATCTGGTTAGCTGAATTCTCATCTTCGGTGTCATCCGTGATCCCAGGTCCCACCTCATCACCTTCTGGGGAAGAACAAATGCAGACAAAGAGACAACATAAGAATAAATTCAAACACACTAGTTCTATTTTCATGACACCACCCCATATGCTGTGCCACGCAAGAGTCAATTAATACTTCTGTACAATGAACAGCTGCTAAACGAACTGTTTGGGCAAAGTGGCACTATAATGTTATATAAACCACTGCTTCCTATTCACAAAACAGAGTTACCAAGAAAATTGCAAATAAAACCTCAGCCTTGAAGAAACTAGAAGTGAAATAAAACGGCTCCAAGAGTCTGCCAATGACTACATGGCTGCTTCTGAACCAAAAGCATCTTGAATTTCAACTTCTCCTCTCCTCCTATGCAATTTGTGGTCATTATGAGAAACTTACTATGTTTTAGTAGCTGGAATACAGCTGTGATTTAACTGTTAATATCTTCTAAGGTGAAAGGCCTGGCAAGATAAGAGTGTTAATACAGAGATGAAAGCATACTGGAGCTTTCATTCTTCTTTACGAAGATAAATCTCACTTTCTCTGCTGCACTCCAAAGCCATCATAAAAGGAAAGAGGAAGTTCTTCTTAACACACGGTGATGCACACATGTAGCTGCAAGTCAGTAACATGTTTAACCATCCTCTAAGCCTACACCAGTCATTTGTATAGATACATATATACTTAGCCCCAATGAGCCGCAATTAATGCCCAAGTACAACTGAGCAATCTAGTTATGATTAAGATCAGATTTTTCACAACAACAAATTATTCCATGAACCAATTAGATGCAGGCATTAAATATTCATCTTGCACCACATATTTCATGGCCCATAACTATTTTTAGCTTTAAGTTTAGCATGTCTATTAATAATGACACTATAAGGACGCTGTTCCCTCTATTAACTTTCTAAAGAACACAGTATTCAAAAAAAGAAAAAGCTTTTGTTCGAGGTTTTAATTTTAATGTAACCACACAAACATGTCTCTAACGACATCTGGTATTTTGATAAAGCATAAAACCTGTGCTTCTAGTGTAATCCACTGCAGACATTACAAGGGAAGTTAAAAGCAGTTTTTGCTGAAAGAAACAAAACTTGCTTACCTCTGTTCAGTGCAATGGGCAGTACCAAGTGTCTGGACAAGACAGGAGGGCTAGAAATGTCAGCTATATCTACAAAACCAACAATTTCTAGATCTGTGGGGAGACAACAGGTTTAAGTCAGATCTGCAAATAGCTGAAATATATTCAGAGTCAATCTAACATTACCACTTCTTACACCACTAAGTTTTCTGAAGCAGTGACTGGAGGTAGCACAACAGAGCCCCAACCTTGACTGGGGTGTCTGTGTTCATAAGATACAAACATTCATACATAATACCACAACACTTTAAGATAAGAACATAACTTTCACCACACACATACTGCTGTCCATGAACCGTGTTGCTAGACAAATACAGAATTGTGCACATTGTTTTTTACATTGCACCCAAACCATTGCCATTTTATACATTCAAAAGAAGAGAAAATCAATGACTAAACCACTAGTTTCAAACTGGCATCACAGACCCTGCAGGAATTCCCATCAACCCTCTGGCACAGTTAGCCCCAATGGGGCATGTTCTCGGGACTGGGAAGACTGAGTTGTGGTTCTTAAGTTTTACATGCCCACTGGAAGTTTAAATGCAGAGTTGTAGGCACTTGTTAGTAAAAGATTGAGGCAGCCATATTATTCTCACTCAGCCTTGTCCGATTTCCTCCTCAATTCTTGCCTGCAAGAAATGTCGTATCGGGTTCATGTCTCTCAGCTATGTGAAGGTTTTGGTGTGTGGCTTAGAACTAGCCTTTGACTAGCTCTACACTGGCAGAGATGTAAAAAGGACCAGCTTTGTAAACTCTTCTCTACAAAGCATGGTGACACATGGTGTGCTCTAGCTATGGACACAGGTCCATACAATTAGAAATTCAATGCGTTTCCAACCTGCAGCTGGAACCGAGGAGCACAGTCTTCTCCTTGACAGCCCAAGCAAAGGGCCTGGCCCAAAGGCAATTAAATTGATTTTTCTCATAGCTGAACAACGAATGCTTGATCAATGCCACGGAGTAATTCAGGGGGTGAGCACACCACACTGCATTTTAATGCACACAAACCAAATTTTCCTTCATGCTGAATTCCCATCTTTGGAATGACAGGAGGAACTCTGAGATTGAATGCAAAACAAAGCCTCCCTCATCAAGACACACTGCATGCTCTTTTTCTTTGCTTCTGCTATTTTGGTACCCAGGCACTCATCCCTATTTAAAACCTATGCACCTACAAACAAGAAGTGATCACACCCTAAATGAGAGATGTTTTTTCTCTTTCAGATTTAAAAAAAAACAAACAAATCAGGGCAATCTTGGTGGCAGTAATTTATAGGTTGCAGTTCACTTCCTTGCAAAATTTTACCACTATTGTGTCCTTATTCACATGCGAGTTGTGCACATTTTGTTGATGAACACAGAAAAAAAAGAAATCGACAGGAGAGATGTAGGAAATGCCAGTAGAGCTAGAAACTCACAAACAAGAAATTATCCGAAAGGACACCTGGGCATATGACCTAACCAAGTCACTCCCTTTGCATGTCTCAAATAGCACAAAGTCAGCAGGAACTCCCATCACCTCCCTTGCGGAGTTAGCCACATTGGGCTGTCACTGAGGGTGCCAACCTTTAGCTCAAAAGCCACAGCACTCTACTGCCTGACTGGAAAGAACAACAAAATGCATGTGGCCAAGTGCACTCTGAGGAGCTGAGAGTAATTTTGATGCCACAGTTCAAACTTAATTCTTAAGGCAAATCAGTGAAGTTCAGTGTATTCTCTCCAAGAAGCGTGCCTAGCCATTTGCAAGTCACAGGCATGGGCTACCTACAGACTACTTGCTGTTCAGGAGCGCAGTGTCCGCTAATGGGAGGGCTGAGAAAGGTTTTCCTTGCGCAGCTGTTTTTAAAAATAATTTAGTATTGGTAAGAAGTGCCAGGATGACAGCCAAACAATAAAGACAGAGATTTCATAAATCTCAACCTTTACTTGTGCTGCCTCACCAATTCTTCTTGGCTCCTTCCACTCCTAGTGGATTCCTTGAAGAAACCTCCACAAAGATACTAGTTTGTCTCACCCGACAATATACGGTCTTTCTGATAAAGGCAACTCCAATACAAAATGCAGCCCCTTCTGCAACATACCTCTCCTATCCTCCACGAAGCTTATGAGGGTATTCATAGAAAGCAGCCTGTGGCTGTCTTCCACAGTCCTTGCCCCTAGAAATTGGCATCCTGAGCTGTGAATGTGCCTCTACCCTATTCCAGCCCTTTTACCGGGTACACATGGCTGAAACAGGATGATGTTCTTTTCATCTGGTGCCACATATACCAAAAAATTACACAGTCAGCAACTGATCCTCGCAGAGAGAAAGTGGATGAAATGGTAACTGTATAGGATAAAAGGTAGTAGTGAAAAGGTAGAAATCAAATGCATTTAAGTAAAAAAGCAATCAAAGATTTGTTACCTGTATTAATTGCTTTAGGGATGGGGTCTATTTCCTCATCTATAACGAAAGGTTCTGGCCTGGGAAATACTTGCACATCGGATGTTAAGTGGCCACACTTGAGAACAGCATGGAATGGTGTATAAGCCAGGTCTATAAGCTTTCTAGAACACAATCAGTTATTATTAAGGAAGAGATAATATATATCAAAATAAAATATTTTGTCTAAAGCACATTAACTTAGCTCCCAAACCTTTTTTTTTTTAACTACAGTTAATTCGATAGTTCTAGCATTGCTAAATTACCAAACAAAGCAGCATATTATCACACTGATGTCAAACTACCAATAATTGTGGAAGTTAGTATCTTCTATCTGCCAATCATAAACAGATGCTATGGTTTGTTACAGAATGATTAAAATAAATATTGACCTTAACCAGTGAAGGTCAAGACAAAAATACAGTTAACAAGATATAAACTAAAAGAAAAAAAAGGTTAATTAGAACCCTCCGTGTCATCGGATTTCTTGTTATGTTTGTTTTCTTTTACAGATACTATCTGGAAACCTCCACAAAGGCATATTATCTATAAGTCTACTAACCCAAACATGGACTGTACATTCTTCAGGCAAAGGGGCCCATCAATGGTGAAAATTTGCCCTTCCCCGTTGTTTAAATCTATGAGTCGTTCCAGACAGTCTAAGGAATCTGTGCTTTGCAGCTATAAAAAAATGAAGTGAAATTTGTTAAGTTTTCTTTTTACTCTCTCTTTATTAACCAGTTTCAGAAAATATACACAACAAAGCAAAAAGCATCTGATCAGATGCTATCATGATTTTTTATCTCACTCCTTTCTGAATAAACCAACATTCTTGGGCCTCCTAGAAAATTTACTCCTTATGTTGCATTTATATTGGACCAGGTGCAGCATTTGGCCTAGTAACAAATAATCACAGAATATCTCAAGCTGGAAGGGACCCATAAGGATTATTGTGTCCAACTCCCAATACATTGCTTTATCGTGTCAAGTTCTGCTATGAAAGCAGGTTCAAGCAACCAAAAATCCCAGAAGCTCTCAGTCTTCCAGAGTACAGAAACGCCTTAATTAGTACAACATTTCAGTGGTAATGCCAAGTTTCCAGCTCCTTCAGGATAATGTAATTTTTAGGAGACAATGTAGATATAATTCTCTTTGAGCAGTTCTTAGAGAATGCTTGTGAAAGCACCTAAACTTATCAGTAAAAGAAGATTTATTTCAAACATTTTCCCAGTTATTCTGATGTGTAAACAATGCTTCAATCCATCAGCTTAATCAAGAGGATCATCTTTCATAGAGACCTGGAAGCTGAAGCATCTATTGCATGCCTAAGTAGAAAATCCTTCTGTGATGGACAGAATACAGGTGTCAAGTCAAAAGCAATGCTATTAATAAAATCCAATCTAAGGAACTTTAGTCTATATAGGCTTCTTTTTAAATGTTTTTTATTCAACAGAATTCTAACTACTGTGAAGATTTTTAAAGCTGGTATTGACATTTTCAAAGGTACCTAAAGAGAAAGAAAACAGTCACCTTTCCTTCAAAACTAAGGGAAGTTGGTTTGAACACCAGCTTGGAGTCTTTAGAATTTTGCTCATTCGCATTTCTACATAATGCTACTGTTGTTTTAAGTGTTGAGCATCTTTGCAATAGAAATAATTTATTCAAGAATTTAATTGTAGATTAAGAAACACCCGCAAAAGCATTCAATGTAATTAATGCAGTGAAGGCGGTAACATAAACAGAGAAATAAAAATTCCATAATATTCCCCAGGGAGAAACTGACATGATTTATAAAGATTATGATAATAATGCAATAGTAGTAGATAATAACGATGCAATAATAAACTTTGAAAAAGATACTGCAGTTACATTTCACCAAATAACTAACACTAAGCACCGGAATGTCAATTAAACTTTAAAACTAAGCACAAGAACATCAAAGTATGTTTTGTGCTGACCTGATCATTAATTCAGAGAAGACCAATAATTATCCACTGCAACAAAGAAGAAGGTATGTGTTAAAGACATCACCTCTTCGAGATTTGCCATGCACATGACATACAACTTGGATGGGAACGGGAAAGGGAGTGGAAACCGGTTGCTTTCACTGCGCTGGTTGTGAGTAGCTAGTGAGTGACGTAGGGAGCCCCTGCCGATCCCCAAGCAGCCATCAGTGACAAGGACAACCTTGAATGAAAGAGGATAGATTAGCATTTCCACATAAAGACACATTTCTCTCTGCAGAGGACAACTACACACCGGTGCATTTCAGTAGTCCTCCCAGCAGCATGCACTTCTATACTGAAAATCCCTGCTCACGTGGGGATTTCCTCCACTGAGCTGGGGAAAGAATTGTGAGTAAAATTTCCAGAAACAGGTACATAAATGAGAAATTGAAAATTTAACCGTTGCAATTTAAACTATGTGCATGGTAAATACACATTTTGTTGTAATTAGGCAATTGCACTAAAATACAAAATTCATAGCCAGAAACACACCATGCTGTGCATAAACATGGCCGTTTTTAAGTGTACACTAGAGTAACGGTGACTATACAGCCAAAAAAGCAGCCTGCAGTTTATGGACTCAAGAACTTCAGGTTTATTTTCAGATGGAAGATAAAGCCCATTTATTCCACAGATTCTGGAGGGCAACCCAACTTCCACTACAAGCCACAGAAGCCATGCAGAATGTAGTATTAATTATCCTAATTCTTTGCAAAGAAATACAGCTCCAGTATGGTCACATTTTACAGCAGAACTGTTAAAGCAAAACTACGCCTTTTTCCATTCAGTTGCACATCTAAAGTCACTCCTTGTAGAAAGCAGCACTAATAGGTTTTGCTGAATAATGGAACGATTTACTCTCAGCTGAGACCCAGTCATTTCAAGGGTAGTAAAACAGCTGCTCTTTCAACACTGCACAGCAACAGCAGGCATTATTTTTGGCTGAGAGGTAAGGCAAATCAAATCCAATTGAAATCAATGTATATCTGCTACATCCAGATTTGTATTCTCTCTTCATCCTCAATCTCTCTCTTTTTCAGTCTCTTACCATCTGAACTGTTGCTCACCCGTAATGTTTTTCACTATTACAAGATTCTGCACAGTACATTCCCCACTGCCTTTTATCGCCCCATCACCTGAAGTTCCAGTAAAATGAGCCGTGACACAAATGAGAGACCAAATTGTTAAGATCTAATCTATGCTTGGTTTTTCCATCTCTAGTTATGCTTTGAATGTCTGCTTTTCCAAGGTGCCTTTTATCCTTGTTAGATTATGAAGCATTGCCTAGACAATAAACCTGTATCTTTTTTCTCCTTAAGGAATATCGCTTGAGAAATCTTCCTAGATCACTGAGCTGCAAAATTACTGAACTTAAATAACGCAAAGAGCAACAGGCTCTTAAGTGTCTCAGAAAACTGAGGGCTAAAAGCAGACTTTGCCATAAGAAGCAGCAAATTCAGAAGGCTGAGAGCGGCAAGGGCTGAATGGAGTGTAGGAGCAGATGCATGCCAAATGACTCATTAGGGAAAGAAGACAGATGAAAACACACTCAGCAGTACTCCCGTGCTGTTGCTTGAGACCTGGAACTGTTACAAGCCTTGGAAACCATCAGGTACTGGAGGAGAGTGTGTGTGTGTATTTGTGACTATACCCTTTCCAAACTGAGCGAGGCTCCTGGGACGGAAGATTGCATCCAGATCAAATCCCAAGCCTCCAAAATAGTACTCTTGGGCTAGATTTTATAATCCACTCCACTGAAGTAACACATTGGACAGGAAGCAGTCTAGTTTTTTGATGCTGAATATTTTAATAAAGATCACCTTCTGTTCATATTCCAGATAAATCCAAAATACTAATTCTTTGTCTTTCTGTAGCACCAGCATGCCTGAGAGCTTCCAAATTACATTTCCATCTGAAACTTACAGAGAGTACTAAGTATACGGTAGATCCTAAGAAAACAGTGAAATCAGTCATACCTGGCAAGGAATTGCTGCACCCCATTCCTGCTGGACAATATTGCAAACACCCAGCAGCGCTGACTCAAGACAGGTTTTGTCATAATCATCCATGTTACTTAGGGCTTCCTGTAAAGACAAACACCACCATTGTTGCTGGGTGAAATATTACTACCAGGAAACATGGAAAAGTTAATCACAGTTCTGTGGTAAGTCAGTATGTTTGCTTTCCATTGTAACACAACTGCATTGTAATGCAATGCAAAGTGCTATGCTCTTATATATGACCTCCAAAGTTTTTTAAAAAAAAAAAAGATGTAAGAAACAGTGAACATCGTAGTCATGAGACAACAGTGACAGCTGACTTTGAAGGAACTATAATATTATAAACACAGCTCTTTGGGAGAAAAACCTTTGCATGTCTCAAAGAAACAGTAAAGTCAAAATGTGAAGCAAAGTCTCACATGAAACATTTAGCTTAGAAAATCCTCCCAGGTATCAGAGCAATTTTAACTTCTTAGAGATTCAGAAAGTAGGCCACAAGGAGCTTGTATCACAAAAACTCTTTGGCAGAGAGAGTAACAGAATCCAACACTCATATCCACATCTTGTTTCTATAACCATAAACCAGTTTTTCTCCTTAAAATGAAAATGTGACACATAACACAACATCATAAGAAGAGCGCAGCTGTAAAATTAACATACTAGATGAGCTTGGCTAGATTCTTGGCCTTCAGGAATTTCTCAAACAAACTCTTAGGGAGGGGGAAATAAATTAAAGAGAATGCACTCTGCTAAATTCTCTCTGCAAAGAAAATTCATCTGCTAAAATGCAAACATAACAGAAAATATCTTTTAAAATCTGCATGCCTCACAACCGCCAAATCTAAAACATGGTGCCCTGTGACAGCGATGTATCATTTCTTCTTGATATTATATATGATAAGCAGATACATGTGTACAATTTTACTGGCTTCAGAGACTTTCTGTGCTTTACTGCATTCATATGAAATTTCCTTCTTGGACTTTCTCCTTTTGATTTTCTCCCCACTTTCCATCACATCTGCGAGGCCTAAAATCCCTTATTTTCACCCTGCTTCAACTTACATACTCTTAAAAGCACTTTCTCTCTACCAAATCACTTGACTCAAAACCTTTCTAACTGGTCCTCTCTGCTGCATCATTTATCAAGAGCAAATCAACAACTACAGACAAAAACGTGAACATCACGGAACCACTGGCATTTTTAAGAGCTTCATCAGGCAGCCCTTTCCTCCATCCCCACTTTTAACTTAATTAATCACACTCCAGAGGTCACCTGCAAGGTGAGATTTCTGAAGTAGCAAAACGTTTCAAATTTCACCTATCCTTAAAATAAGGATAAAATACTTAATGCAAGATGTTGTGCACAGGATGATACGAAATCACACGATTTCACCATGATTTGGAAACATGCGTGGGGTTTTGTTTTTTTTTTTAAAAGCGTTGACAGCTTACTGCTTTTGTTTCATGCACCCTACCTGCAGCGTGTTGTAATCTCTCGTGAAGGGCACCATCAGCTCCCAGAGTGAGGAAAACACCACCAAGGCCGTGAACTCCAGCTTGTAGTTGGTCGCCATGTGCTCGAACAGCATAGTCAGGCCGTGGACAGCCAGGTGTTTCCGCTGGTACTCCTCGGAGCCCTCCACCGATACCGGCCGTGTCATGGAGAGCGACACGTCCATCACCACCACCGTCGGCATGATGAGCTGCTCCTCTCTGCTACCGCCACGGAGAACAGTGATCCACTACATCGTGGGGGAAGAAACAGGCCACACATGATTACTGAAGCCACCGTTTTGAGGCCCCGCATCTCGCCCTCTCACACTGACCCCACCGTGCCACGGGACAAGCGACAATTACCCTTTTCCCCCACAAAACGTGGGATTTAGTGCAGACTAAGTCAACAGATCTGCTCCTGAACCACACACAGCATATCCAACCGGCTGTAAAGGCCTGGAAACGAGGAGGGTGACGAGGGCTGAGCCTCGATGGGGGAAATGGAGCAGTAGGGGCGCCCCGAGGGCCGAGGAGAGGCGCGGGGACCCCCAGCGGGGAGCCGACACCCCCCAACAAGCCTTCCTCCTCAGCGGGGCCTGAGAGACAGCCCCCAGAAACAGCCCGGGGTGGTGCGGGGGGTGAGAGGGGGGAAGAGAAACGGTGTAGCTCACCCTCGGCCCGCCGTGCCGCCATGGGTCCGTCGCAGAAAGCGTTCCCCCCGGAACGCCGCGGCCGAGGCGGGAAGGGGCCGGGCGGGAAAGGGCCGGGCGGCCGCTCCACACAGCCCCGGGCGGCCGCTCCGCTCCACACAGGGCCGCCCGGCGGGGCGGTGGGACAGACGGCATTTTCAGTAGTAAAAGCAGGAGAAGTCTGTAATACTGCATACGTGAGGGAAAGCAGTTCATTTAGATGGCAGTATTGTGGGAAAGTACTGCCAAGATAGAAAAAAGACGGCTCTGTATAGAGAGGAGGTTATGGGAAAGCACGGTGGACCTCCTTCTCCCAGTTCTGTCCACAGGGCAGCAAGGATGGGGGGTTCAGTTAACTCCATTTCAAAGCTGGGATGTACCCCTGCAAAGCTGTCCATTCAGGCAACAGTTTGCTTTAAAGTTACCACATCATCATTTTCTGCTTCCCCTGTGACACATCTGCGGAGTGGATATTTATGACCATGAAATCTTTGGCCAGGAACGTGGTTATTTCTTCCACGGTGGAGCCACAGCAGGTTAAGCCAGGCATACAAAGCTCCTGAGCGCCCTGGGGCTGCTCTGCCAGCGAGGGACCGGGCCCTGCCTGGCGCTGGAGCTGAGGGGTTTCTTTTCCAGGAGACAGCGAGTTTTAAACCTCCCTCTGGCGTTGTGAAGTAGGCTCATATCGTGGCAAGGGCCAGCAGAGCCGCTCGTCTGGCCTGTCCGCATTATGAGGTGCCTCGACACGCAGCAACGGGGCAAGTCGTCTCCTTTTGGTCACCGCTGCTCCACGCAGGGAGCGGTGTGAGTTACCCCCGCTGCTCTCTTCCATGGCTGCCGAGAGAGCGATGCATGTCTGCTGCTTTCATCTGGCGGTGTGAAACGGAGATAATCGCCTGGCCTCATACTGAGAATAACCTGGAGTAGCAGACAAAGATATTGGCTTCAGAGATAGACCCAAATCTATACAATACTATTTAATCTTCTTAGGGACTGCAGGTATTAAACTGGATTGGCTGTTCCTCCAGTAATATGCCCTTCACACCTGACCCTCTCTTGTATTAGAACACCGCTGGCAAAGGCATCGTGAAAATGGGATCATTTTCATCTGCCTCTCTCTGCAACAGCATCTTCCATCTGGCTGTCTGGTATCACAGAAGCCTCCAGCGGTACGCTCAACCATTGGTGCTCCGCTTCCTCTTGGGCAGCATCTCTGGAAGGTAAGCTGTGGAGGTTTGTCTGATTGCTTCGGATCTCTTATGACTGAGACAGTCAGACCATTGAGAAAGGAGTTGATCAGGAGTTGACCTGTAAGAGGCAATGCACTCTGGAAAAGGACTGCTAAACTTACCAGACTAGAGAAACACAGAGCCTGATGGTCAGATATTGTGAAAGGCCGGAGAGCTCTTACCATCGATCCTAGCTTTGGGTATGTTTCTGCTTGCAAAAGGTCTTTTAGGCAGTTCATTTTGGGAGAAGAGAAATAAACCCAGTGCTTAAGTAGGGGTGTGTACATATGTCTTCTGTTCTCTCTGTGTCATTCCTCTTACTCTCTTATCTTTATTAGGAAGGGTTGTTTTCTAATAATGTGCAATTTGTTATACATATTATATTATACAACTCTGCCATATGCGTGTTCATGTTCTTTTTACATATGAAAAGCAAAGCTTATATCATCTATTTATCTAGGTACTCCCATGACCCTCTATTACTGTTGCCTTAGTGATCCTCCCAACTATTTAAAAGAAGATAATAATGCCTGTCTTGCAAGAAATTTAGGCTGATTACTTCACTGGGTGTTATGCAAGAGGGTAAGTGTGTGCTAACTTGCACTAAGAGCTTATCTGAGAATGGCTTACAAAACTGCGATTCATATCCAACTCAAGCATAACGTAACGTTCCCAAACTGGAAAAAAAAATATCCACAAAGAGCGATATTCTAAGGTAAAACATTCATCCAGTGCTGAAGGGTAAACTCTGTCCAGCCCCAAATCACTATCTCCATGCTGTCACAGCTGCAGGCTCTGTCACTCTGGCATTTACAATTTCTCTCCCTTTCTAAACACTGTTCAAATAATTATGCAAGATATGCTAATTACCCCCTAATAAAAGGTATGATTACAGTTTCACTTTGCCAGTTCTGATTTCTACAGAAAGGCTTGAAAAGATGTAGTCATAGAAACAAATGGATATTCAGCACCCTCAGTTTTACTAGAACCAAGTCTTCCTCCTTCTCTTCTCAAACTGAAAGAAAAAAAATCTCACCCCTGCCTAGTTTGTATTCTGTGGGAGTGCAAGGCTGGAGAGCCACGGAGCAGCACAGTTGGGAACTATCCTGTTGAGGTTACTTAGGTGAATATCTGCTCTGTTTGGTGGGAGGTTTTAACAGCATGATCTTGTCTTCAGAGTGTCATCTTTTCTAGCAATTTAAAGTAGGTTCCTTGACAGAAGCCGTGTCCTCCCCTCCTGCAGGACACTGACCCAATTGTTAATGTTACAGAATAACAACTGGACCCAAGTGAAAACACACACCTTAATAGCTCCTGGATATGGGCATTAGGTGGAATCAGAATTCAGCTCAGATTGAACTGTCTCAACCAACTCCTCTCTATGTTAAGCCAAACCTATGATTATCAATCAGCATAGCCTACAGTCACAAAAAAAGAAGAAAAGACTGAAACCTGAATCTAGATCTGATTTTACTCGTTTAAGTCCATTTATTTTTATTGAAAAATAGAAAAACAGTCAGTGAAGTAATGTTATCCAAATGGTGGAAAGTTGCAGTACTTTATTTTTTACACTAGATTTTCTTTTGCAGGATTCTACACTTTGTGTCATGCAGTTTCACTCCTGATGCTTAAGATCAGCTAGAAACTCCAATGGTGGATATAAGTGCAAACTGTTGAACAAGAGAAGTCTTCAGTGGCTTCTGGACACGGCTCTGATTTTTGAACCTTTAGGAAATGCATTTACCACGGAGAAGGCGGCTACAACGGAACCGAATTTTTTTCTTGCTTGCCATAGTGCTGGTCCTCTCTCTCTATCAGCTCCAGTTCAGCCCCTCTGCCCTTCCAGCACCACACACAGCACCCCAACCCACGGACCCTGTGAAAGCGACCTCCGGGGACCTCCCCAGCAACAAGACTGCTGTAACAGGCAATGTCACATCAGCAACCAAAATAAGGCACTGTGTCTATGTGGATCCTGAGCCAACTGTGCCCATCACTACATCAGTGGGTACGACACCCCAGCGAGAAAATGTCAGTGAAAGCTACCCGGATGAAAAGCCACCATATGAGTCCAAAGGAGAATATCCCGAGGACCTATTCAGTGTGGAAGAACGCAGGCAAGGGTGGGTTGTACTTCACATCTTTGGCATGATATATGTATTTGTGGCCTTGGCCATAGTGTGTGATGAGTATTTTGTCCCTGCTTTGGGAGTGATCACAGAGAAGTTGCAGATCTCTGAAGATGTGGCTGGAGCCACCTTCATGGCAGCAGGTGGATCAGCACCAGAACTCTTCACCTCCCTCATAGGTGTCTTCATCTCACACAGCAATGTGGGCATCGGTACCATTGTGGGCTCAGCAGTGTTTAATATCCTTTTTGTCATTGGCACCTGTGCCCTCTTCTCAAGGGAGATACTCCACCTGACATGGTGGCCCTTATTTAGAGACATCTCATTCTACATTGTAGACTTACTGATGCTCATCCTGTTTTTCCTAGACAGTGTTATTGATTGGTGGGAAAGCCTCCTTTTACTGACTGCCTATGCCACATATGTGTTCACTATGAAACAGAACGTGTACCTAGAACAATGGGTGAAGCAGGAGCTGAACAAGAAGCTAAATGCTGTGCAGGCAGCATCAGCAGAGCATATACGGAAGGTTGGTGTCCTTATTGTTCAGAGGGCAAGTTGGAAATAATTCATTCTAGCGTAAACCACAAAGAAAAACTTCATCTCCTTCACAAAGTGCATATTCAAACAAAACCTCAGAATACAGGTACTGGTCAATAATTATGGTTATGAAATGAGGGGAATGTGTTCTGGATAGTAGAGATTCTAAGAAATTAGAGAACACCACTAAAAGGGAGTTCTACCCTTACAGTTACAAAAGATCAGTTGCGGTCACTTATCTACTTTCAAAGACACGTGTGGGATTTTGCTTATTCGGTTGTTGTAAAGGAGTTTCAAAAAACCACATACAGGAACACATTGTTAATCTGGGAACATGATTGGTCAATTCTGTGCTAAATAGAGGAAAAAAGGCTTCTGGTAAGAGGTGCTGTCCAAGTGTCTCACAGATGAGAGATGTTGGAAGAAATTATCTTTTCCCATTCTGAAGTTGGATGTGTTGCTGGGACAGTGGTGGTGCCACTTGTTACCCAACCTGCAGCACAGAAGGGGATCTGGCAGCCTTTAGCATCCATTGCCACCTCTCCCAGTCAGCGTTTGGCAATAAGATCAAAATGCCCAAATCCCATTTCTGTGCACTGACCACAGCTGTGTGCGCTCAGAGACACAATTCCATATGCCACTGGTGCGCAGGCAGGGTGTAACTACACACTCCAGATTTGAGACCAGAGCTCTTCACTCATTGTCTTTTGAAGGAAGAGTTGACTGCTTGCACAAAGACAGTATTTGAAGGCATTCCCAGAGCCAATTACCCTTTCAGACTAGCAGATCTGGCCAGGACATGCTCTCCAGAACACTTGGGACTTTGTCTTCTTGAGTGTGCCTGCCCGCTTCTTCCTCTGTCCCTCCCCAACTCTCCTACTGCCTCTTTGCCCTGTTGGCCTGTGCTACTGCCAGCTGTCGAGCAAACACCACTAGATTTCAAGTTGTCCTCTGGCATTGGCATGCTTTACTAGTCAGATGTGTGTCACTGGCATTTAAGCATGCTTTACCCCTTCTGGTCTTGGCACTCGTTTCACACAATACAAGGTAAAAAAGGAGGAGGGGTGAGGATAGTTGACTTGGTGCAGAATCGAGAAAGTGCTTTTCTTTCCTCCTCCTGGTCTGTCTTTCAGCCAGGGCTTGAGTCTGGGAGTCCTGAAAACGCATGTATTACATTCCAGTGGGATGCATATGCAAGATACTGCAGCTATGCACATACATCATTGTGGACATCACCAATCATCACAAATTGAATCCAACCCTTCAGGCTGAAGGAAAAAACCTCTGCACTTTAAGTTTACAGAGGACTCTCACTAGCGTATCATGCTACTGCATGACAGGGAGCTGCTGGACCTAACCCTTGGGAAAAATAAATTACCTCTATGGAAAATAATGCTGATCACTGGAAAAAAATAGCGCTTTGCACCTTCATTCTGCCTCTGCTGGAAAATGAGTAAGGATACAGATGTTTGGGGATGAAGTCTGAGTCTGCCTATATCTACAGGAATCAGATGGTAGAGGCAATTTGAGTCCATCTCCAGGTACCTGCGTCCTAACTGAGGAGCTGTAGGTAGAATCCTGTTTCTCTTGGAAGCCACATGGTTTTAAGGAGAGCACATGGCTTCAGCTCTTTCAGTAGTGTCCATGCACAGCCATTTGTATTAGCTGTCCCACTTTCTCACAGACAGCAGCCTGAAGAGCTATCATTATATCCTGAAAAGGCAGGTGGAAGCAGTAGTGGTGTTCAATCGTTTTTGTTCTTGCTTGCATGCAGAAAAGCAGTGGGGCAGTTGCGGATGATGGAACAAAGAAGCCAGCAGATGGGAGGAAGCTGCAGGTAGGTCTAAGCAACTTTACAGGAATCTGAAGTCATTGTATTTTGAACCCCTCCCTATGTCAGGTCATGAATAAAGGTGTCAAATTCTATGTCAAGAAACCTGGACCAAATCCTACTTCGTGCAAAGAACCAGCCACGCTTGGCACAATATCCACAGCTTACTTAAGAGGACTGGCTGAGTTGTGTCCTCAAAGGAATTTTTATAAAAATTAAGAGACAGCTCAGGCTTCCCAAGTGGATTTGACTAGCAGAGTGCTATTCATTCTATGCTTTAAACAGGCATAGAGAAATTCAGAGCACGGCTCTTCTTACCTGGTTTCATGGCCAATTTTCCTCCCTGGGTTCCCAGAGCAGAGGGCTGGCAGGGTCTGTCCTTCCCCATTAGCGAGCACTGAAGAGCTCGTTCCTCTGCTCCTGGTTAAACTGCTGACCCGTTGTCTTCCCTGTGGCTGGCCAGCTGTGGCACGGAGGGGCCTATCTGATGTAGTGGCTGCATGTATACATACAGGTGTTGGCTTCCTCATGCGGATGCTACTTTTTCCTCTACTCGCTTAACCTACACTTACTAATTAATGTTCAGTCAAAAGCTCATTAGAACTCTGGTGTTGATTGTACGAACAGAGCACCAGAGCTTTCAAGTTTAAGTCAGGACACCTGACATGACTGCAGCATTACCTTGTAGCAGTATATAAATCTACACAGATATTAATAAGTTTATGATTAAAAGCTCTGCATGCCTTGATTATTGTAATTTATAATAACATTGTATTGATGCTGAGTCTGTGCGAGCCCATTGCATTTGTCTAAGGACAGGCTGACTTGCTATCTCATGAGCATGTCTCTTGCTGTGAACAGTCGGTACTGACAGCCATCCTGTGAACTTGAATGCAGAGACTGTTTAAAATCCGTGCTGAGGCAGCTCCTTGGGTTGGGGAGATCAGCTTCCATATAAACGCATCCTCAGGGCAAAGGTGAACCAACGGTGGAGATATTTTGAGGAGGAAACTGCTATTGACTGCTGCATTGTACCTTTCCATAGCCGGCGTCAGCCTTACAGCGAGGCAGCAGTTCAGCCTCCCTACACAACTCTCAAATGCGCAGCACCATCTTCCAACTCATGATCCACACCCTGGACCCCCTGGCAGAAGGTGAGTGAATGCTCCACATCTAAGGGACTTGGGTTTGCAGCCTGGATCACAGAGCAGTTTAGCTGGGAATACTGCTTTTGTATGTCAGGGTGTTGGGGATCGGCAACTCATCTTTGAAAAGCAGCTCTGCATATCACAGGTAATGTTAGGTGGGGGGAGCTCTGCAACAGTCGGTTGCACTCCTTCTGATCACGTGGCTAGCAAGGACAAACACTTCACATTTCGGCCCTGCCATATTTACTTTTCCTGTGCCAAACTGTTTGCTGCAGTGGTGGCAGCTGCTGCCTGAGGGGGGAATGCAGGCATGGGGAGCAGCTGCTGGTGCTGGGGTCCCTGCAAGCAGTCGCAGTCACTGCAGTCCCCCACTAGGGTGGTGAGACACTGGAACAGGTTTCCCAGAGAAGTTGTGGATGTCCCATCCCTGGAAGTGCTCAAGGCCAGGTTGGATGGGGCTTTGAGTAACCTGGTCTGGTGGAAGGTGTCCCTGCCCACGGCAGGGGGGGTTGGAACTAGGTGATCTTTAAGGTCCCTTCCAACCCAAACCATTGTATGATTTCATTATTCTATGATCTTCTGCTGTCCTTCTGACAGCAGGGGCAGCAAACATGAGTTACAGGCTTCCTCCATCTCATAGCATGTCACATCTTCCTTCCTCTTCTTTAGCTCAGGTGTCACCCCAGCCTTGGAACAGCAGCATTCAATGCTGACTACATTTTCAAGAAAGAATTGCTCAACCTATCAGTCTCATTTACAATGGGAAAATGAACACAGGGAGAGCTCATTAATTATACACCTCCCCAGCTGTGCCCACAGCCCTTCACAAGGCACAAACCTAAAGAAGAGGTAAAAGAAGTTAAAAGCCTCGAAGAATTATGATTTTGATAGTGGTTAAAATCCCAGCTGAGACCTGAAACACCCAGCAGGCTCCAATTATGATGGTTAAGCCAATCTGTATGTGACTTAGACCAACACTGAGCACCTCTAAAAGCCCACTTGCAACGCTGCAGTATCATCACTGCCATGGTAAACTGTACCCACAGCACTCTGCGGGCAGTGGGCCAACTCCCCAGGGCCAAGGGCTGATCAGCTCAGGACTAAGACATCTTTTAAAATGTCCAGGGTGCAGAGAAGCCAACTCTCCAGACAGACCCAGGGTCTTTGTACACAAACTTTTAATGTGCTGTTTTGTATCAACTTAATACAAACACAGTGTGGAGGTTCATTTTCCAAGAAATGGTGAAGCATGTTAAAAAAAGATGGTTTTTAGGTTTTCTTTCCTAGCTCAGTGCATGCACTGCCCCTCCACTGCCCTACTTGTTCTAAAGAGATTATCTCTTGTCCATTCAAAGAGAGATTGAAGCTAAGCAGATCAACACTTCTCGTGTCGATCACAGAGGTTACCAAAAGGACTCTCCAGATCAAAATCCCAGCTGCACAAACTGTTTGAGGGAACAAAGGAGGCTTGATAAGGACAGCAAGACAGAGAAGTGTCCGCTTTGATAGATTTTAGTGAAGGCACCCAACATATTACTAAGAGTAGCCTAACAAGAGGCAAACTCATCAGGGTTTGCTCTACTGCCCTTGCCTTCCACCCTCACCCCCCAAAAGGTAGTATTGATAGCGCAAGGCTAAAACCAAAAACTCACGAGAGGACATGCCATTGCCTTTAGCATCAGAAAGTGCCAGATCTGAGGGACGGCTGACACTCAGGGACCCTCAAGTGCCTTCTCATCCTTCTTGCACCTCTAGACATCTTTGTGCAGCATCTGCCCACCCTAAGCCAACACACACTTCTGATCCAGGCTGGTGTCCTCAGCTTGGTGAAACCCTGGCACCTCAGGAGAAGTTGTGGGGGCCTGAGGATACCAACCCAGGCCAAGGAGAGCTCTCCAGTGCTGCCCCAGCCAGCTCAGCCCAGAATACACTGCTGGGGGGCTTCAGCACAGTTGTAAGCCACTGGCCTTGCTAAAGAGGCTGTTATTACCACGACTTGTGAATATTGAATAAACGGGAGGGGGGAAGGGGAGCACTTGGGTCTTCTCTGAAAGACACCTTGCCCTCTCATTTCAGCCAGGCAGACTTTGAATTACTGTCTCAGCATGCGGCAGCCACTAGATGGGAGTGTGACCATATGTACTTAAGCAAGGCTAATACTCACACCCACCCTTTGCTATAATAAAGCCACTCAGTTAAGGGCAAAACTTCCGCACCAGGTACCTGCCTGTTCAACTCAACACTGCCTGAACAGATACAACTCCCTGGAAAAGGTGACAATAAAGTAGGTTACTGATATTACAACAGCACAGCACTCAAAATCAAGAAGCCAGTGCCTCAGGTGCTGTGTATCTAGTAGGAGACACTCCTTATGCCGATAAATTCATACCTAAAGAAAGAGGCATCTGGAGAAAAGGAATTATTTATTAATAGACTGAGAAACCTAAGTGCCATGAGGATCTTGGCCAAAAAGATGAAATGACTTCCCCAGGATGACTCTGAAAAAGGATTTGAACCGGAGAGGCATATCAGGACTGCAAGCTCAGGCTTTATTGTTAATAGTACTGCAGCCCTTTGATGCCCTCAGGACAGCAGGGTGCCTATTTCCCACTGATCACCAACAAAGTCCTTCTCTTTACAGTATGTGCAGCACTGTCTGTACCGGACACATTTCTGTAATTAAGTTGCAACATAAAAGATGATCCCAAAGCAATTTATCTTTCCTCAAGGGTCCTTGTTCCTTCTTGCCAATGCCTGTAGCATCAGCACTTAGAGGCTGTGGTAATGAACACTCTACAAAAGAAAAAGTTGCCAACTTTTGTTCAGCAGTTCCTAGCTTAACCTACTGAAATTAGGATCTCTGTAGGGTTTCCTTCTTTATGCTGCAGTTGCATTTTATTTGGGCAGCACAGAAGTGATTTCAGGGCAGTAAGAGTCCAAAATGTGAAAAACCTGCCAGCACTGGGCCTCCAAAACCAACTTCTAGGTGCAGAGGTCTTAGAAATAAAATAGAATTCTGAAATACAAACTTTTTTCGTTGTTCCTAGTGAAATACTCTTTGTGTGAAACAGAATTTCTTATTTGAATGGTGGATTAAGTTCAGAATGTTTGGGGTTTTTTCTATTTTTATTAGCAATGTATCATTATTTAAGTCTTTTTCTCTGTCTACAGGAGATTAGGCATTTTACTTAAGAAGTTCTAACATTTACATTGCATCTTGAATTATATTTTTGATAGAACCTTTTATTTTCAAAGTGTCTTTTTTTTCTAAATGGGGACTTTCTAGCACCTTTGTTTTTTTCCCCACTTTCTCTGGAAGTGTGGAGCTTGAGATCTTTTCAAAATCTTTCCTCTAGACACTGGAGGGAACTGTTAGGAAATTAAAGGGAACAAGGATTTGGGGAAGACTGAGGAACTCTCTCATTTCTGGACCTCCAGTCTTACCATCAGATTATTATTTAAACTCTTGTTATACAGGGAAGAAGGCAGAAGTCTGCTTTTGCTTTTGAATGAAGAAAAAGGCTCCAGCAGCGAGGTTATCGGAGCTGTTTACCCTCAGCACACCCCAGTTAACAAGCTAATGATTTTGGAAATTAGACCAGAATAAAGGAGCAGGCAGTGTTGCAGGCTAGAATTGAGCTAGAAGACTAAAGGCAGCTACAGTTTCCCCTTGCTTTATTAGCATTCAACCACTTGTTTTAAGAGAATCATGATACAAGGAAGCAAAAGGAATCATGAGGGTTTTTTTTACTTCTACTTTTAGACAGCAGAATCTCCAAATCCTCCAGGTTCATGCCAAATTTTAAAGAAAAAAATCCTGCCTGCTGTTCATGTTGTAAATTAGTCCCGTTACACTAAATACGAGGGGCACAGAATTAATTAAACGTAAGAGCCAAGCTCAAGGCAGAAGCTCAGCTGCCGCCTTAAGTCCAGCCTGGATGCTGTCAATCCATAGGACAGAAGTCTTCTCGAAGGGCATCTCAGGGGCCCTGGACACAGGCGTGTCCCATGTGACGGACTCCCAGACCATGGGCCGGAGAGTTACCGGCAGCGAATGCCCCAGGGGACTGCGGTCCTCAGTGAGGACTGAGCCCGCAGGGCTGCGGAGCACCAGCAGTGCCCTGCCCAGCACGCAGCCCTGCTCAGCTAATCCCCAGCACTTGCAGGGACTGAGCTGACAGATATCCTTCCTCCCCGTGCTGACCTGCAGATCTGGCCAGCTTATAGCCAACTCTTCCTCCAATCTCAGCCCACCCTGCATGAAATGTGTGTCAGAGGAATTAATGCCTTTTTAAATGAGACTGATCTCATGAGAACTGGATAGTGGTCTGGACCTAATCTGTTTATCCTGAGAGAGATGCTCTCAGGCTCCGCTGGGGTCGGTGCTCACAGCCCGCAGCCTAGGTGAGGGCAGGAAGCCAGGAGCTTGAATTTATATAATCTCTTTCAGGCTGAGCCTGACCGCCCTGACCCTGCTGACAGAAGCTTTTGCAACAGCTTCTGGGAAAAGCTGAACGTAAAGAGGTGTTGCCCAGTGGTTAGAGGAGACTTGGAGCAAAAGGTCACCTCTTTGTTGCCCTGCACCGATGGATAAGCTTGTGCTTAGCATCAGTAGAGGGAGAATGAAGCAAAGCATTTCACATCCCCACTGGCAGGCTTCAGTATTGACAAGGAGCATGGAAAAGTCAGGCTCTTCAGACTAGACCAGAGTCTACTGATTTTCACGAGGTTCAGCTCAGAACAGTAGCTCTACCTGCATGGCTCAGGACCTGTGACCTGCTGTTTCTGTTAACTCAGTACCGTGGGTGGGAATAAAGTGGCAGGGCGCTGCCCTTGAGGCAAATGACAACAGCACGTTCTGGTTGCGCAGCCAACAGTACAGTAGATTAAATCAATGTGCTAAAACTTTCAGAGGAAATTAATTTACAGCCCCGCACACAAGCCAGGCATAGCATGGCCAGTTTCTTGTGGCTACTGTCCATGTGCAAACCCTGTGACCCTCAGCTTTGTCATTGGGTGGGCAGCTCAACAATAGAGCAAAATCAGGCTTTTCTTTGAGTCGATGACTCGCTCGCTTTCAGTGAGAGAAGGACTTAAGATATTTGAGCACAACACCTAACTATGGAGACACACAGTTTCACAGTTCCCTGTAAAACAACAAGAAAGCAGCTCAGCTGAGCAGAGCATGGTTTACAGTGAAAGAAGTCCTTAGCAATCCCAGAAATACAGTACTGGGTACTGGACTGGTGAAGATGACCTCTTGGGTAGCCTGGACCACTTTAAACCTGGATACCAGGAATTTAGATCAACTCCAGCAGAGGAGACACTCACGTATACTTGGAGAAATCAATAATTTTTCAGATAACTGGAACGTAAAAGGTTTTTATGTTTCTTTACCATCAGGTTGCCAGGCTGCAAGTAGCACAACAAAGCCTCTTCAACAGCCACATGGCAGAAGGAAGGTGTCATTTTTAGCTGGGATGTAACCTAGCCTGAAAAAAATCAGCAGTCGTTTGGAAACAAAATGATCTTGCATTGAAACGACTCCTCTGCTCTTTCTGCATTTGCTACCTATGAAGTACAGATATTCCCTGTATTACTGAAGGATTTATCTTCCCGCTTCTCTTTTAAGTATGGAAGTATTGGTTACATGTCAAATTGCTGGCATAGAATCATAGAATGGTTTAGGTTGGAAGGGACCTTGAAGATCATCGAGTTCCAACCCCCCTGCCATAGGCATAATTGCCATAGTACTAAGCATTTAAATATAACAGCTATGATCAACTAGCGGCAGCCAAAAAGTAGGGCCACAGCCGAAAAGACAACTCATGGGTCAGTGTTGACTGCAATCCATGCGAGAGGAACAAGGCGAGAGAGAGTGTGTGTGTTGGGGGGAGGCAGGTAAAGGGGAGTTTTGCAAAGCTGGCAGCTGCTGACAAATGTATCCTTCTCATCCGCAGCAAAATTTAAAGACAGGGTTGACATCCTGAGCAACATAGCCAAGGCCAAAGTAGAGACTTCGGCTGGACAAGGATCAAAACCAGAAGGTGAGTGCGAGAAGAGGCAGTGCTGTTTGCCGTGGTTTGCGCTGCAACCCCTCACCTTCCCAGCACTCCACACCCAAGGGCTGCCAAAGGAACGCTATGGTCTAACACAAATTTTCTGTTATTACTGGTCACAGATGGCTGCTATAATAACGCAGCAGAAATCAATCGATGTACTCTAACAGCGGGCCATAAAAGCCATCCCCACAGGAGTCAAGGAGTGGTTAGTGAGATAGCATCCAAACAGAGAGTGCCGCAAGGATGTAGTGCAAATTGCCACCAGAAGGGTGGAAGAGGGGAAATCAGGTCATTACAGACAGTAGTTGGGTGCTGCTGTGCTGATTATCTTTGGCAGACCCTGCAAATGAGGTATTAATTAAAACAAAGCACCTTCATTTTAGCTTGCAAACTTGGGACATTTGCAGAAGAGCACGAAAGATTCCTCTACAGAGAAAAGCTGTGCTGACTTTGTCTATAATAATTATAAGGGTCTATGCATCCTCCCTTTTAATAGTTTTTGGGTTTTCTATATCGTTACTGATACACAGGCTTTCTGAGCTGATTCAGAGGCAGCAGCTGGCCTGTGCTACAACATGGCTCTGTGCTGTCAGTGGGGCTGGAGATTCTGAAAAACAGGCAAACTTTTTGTTGTGGAAGGTCCCACCTCCACAAGCACCCTGCTGCAGTACAGCCGTCACCCGGTACCTCACAACATGGAGCCTCACCTATGTGAATGAGTCCAAACTTGCAGAAAATACTGTATAAGAAACAAGTAAATTCTCAGTGCGAGTTATCAACACCACATTGACTTTGCTGAATTTTCACCCCATGACATGTTCCACAAACTTTGTTGGTGCATAGAGCGAGCTGTGCACATTCCGAATGCGTTATGCTCTGTCTCCCACTTTGGGCTGAAAGTATCCCGTGTGAACTCTCTTACGGCTTGGTTTCAGAAATCCCAAATAGCACGCACTGAAAACATACATTTCTGAAAATCGCCCCTCTAGACTTGCTCCCTAGTGCAGTTGTGAGCTGCTGTACTGGATCAGCTTACCCGGTTCAGGATAAGATGCCCTCTAATGCCCTGTCCCGGCACAATTCATGGGATAACACCATACTACTGATTTGATAGGCTTGACTATGTGGAGCAGATCCTTAACCGAAGTTGCAGCAGTCTGAAAAGGGTCCTTGCGGTGCCCGAGCAGGGAGCCAGGCACTCCCTCTCACCTCGCTGTGTGTTATCCATATTCCTATGCTATTCTGCACAGAGGTTTCTATGTTCCTCTCGGCCATGCAGGTTAACACAGGAACAGCACAGAGGACACTGCAGTTGTTTCCTTGTATGTGTCAGCACTTTTCTATTTGCATTTGAATACCAACCAAATGATTAGGGATTAAAGTCTGGCAGCACATAACAGTCGTTTCTCAGAAGCCTCGAAGAATATCAGTTCCCTGGAGAATGCCATGCTCTACCAGAAAAAAAGGGAAAGCAAAGCTTTACATCCTTTCTGGTTTTTAAGGATGGCTTTAACAAGGTCTTCCGAATCCAAACTGAAACGAAGAAACACTCATCAGTTGTAGATCAGGTAATTAGCATTCCCCTGTTGTTATGCATGCACCTCTTACAGCAGTTTCAGATAGAAGGTCAAAGGAGCATCAAGGTGTCATTCTGTGCCAGGTGGGCCGGATTCTGCCCAGCTTTTACTAATCACAATCCACAGAAGACAGAGGGGACAAACAGAAAACCGAAGCAATCGGACTGGGTTCAATGTGAAATGCCACACGCTCCTGTAGGAAGATGAAACCTCCCTGCTGATCAAGAGGAAGGCGACCGCCTGATGCTAAGACGACTGAAACCGCTATTCCTTCTTATCCCTTTTAGCAGAAGAGGAAAAGAAGGCACCAAGCAGCGTTCAAGTAACTCCTGCCAGTGACTCCGAACCCAGCAAAGACAAACAGAAGGCAGATGCACCGCAAGATGGGCAGGTATTTAAATAAGCATGATCGGCAATGAGCACTCAGTCCAGTCCAAACTTCCCATGTACTTTCCTCCTTCCCTCTCTAGAGCTTTTGGGATGGGACCCAATCCATTTCCCATAACTGGGAACTCTACATAGACTCTGTGTGTAGTGGTGAGATCTATTCAGGTGTTAGCTGAAACATTTTGGCTTACAAACACAAATCAGTTCCAAAGTATGACACCAACTGCTACTTTACAGTATTTTCTCCTCAAATGACTCTTCTGAGATCAGAGAGGGACTCTGGGGGAAGACAGGAGTATCTGCCTGTCCTGCGTTCACCAGTATACGTTCCCATTTTGTTCCCCGAATCCCCCCTTTCAGTTGATGCAATTTAACCGTTCTGATGAGGAAAGGTTGTTCAATGACAGATGGTAAATGCTTCATTTGGGTCAAAACAACTAAAAGTTGGTTCTACTTAACTGATAGAAATTAGTTAACATAATACACAGGCACTGAGGTGGGATATGCCTGGATTCTGTCCCGCAATAGATGTGGGCTGTGGCTGCCCTCAGCCATGGTACAAATGTGACCTCTGCCAAGGCGATGCCGTGGTGAATAAATGCTGTGCAGCTCCTTGTTAATTTGAAAATATATTGGCTTTTATTTTTCCTGATCTACAGCCCTCGTCAGACAGCAATACCTCAGAAGACAGCAGCTCTGAGAGTGAGGAAGACAGTGATGATGACAGCACAGATGATGATGAAAACGACGAGCCATTGTCTCTTGAATGGCCAGAAACTAGGAAAAAACAAGCAATTTACCTTTTCCTCTTTCCCATTGTCTTTCCTCTCTGGAGCACTATGCCTGACGTCAGAAACCCAGTAAGAATCTGTCTTCCTTCTGCTACTGGGTTCATTAACTGAACTATAGATTTCCTCTCGGCAAGAGTCCACAGTTCTATTTTTCCGTGTCCAGAGTCTTTGCATGCTTGAAGTGCCATTAATGCTGCAGTGAGTGGGACAGGAGCCCCAGCTACAGCATAACATGGTTCCAGAGACTTAATTTAATAAATCACGGAAGACTAGCAACCATTGGTCATCTAATCAAGCTGACAAAAAATAAATACAATTAGAGACAGCAGGGTCTGTGTTAAAGCAATTGATTGCAGTGAAGTGTTTCAGGGGAATAATTTTCATTGGGGATTGTTAACTTTCCTGAAACTTCTCCATGTTTTTCTTTTCAAACTTGATTTTAACAGGACTCCAAGAAATTCTTTGTTATCACGTTTTTTGGCTCCATCATCTGGATTGCTGTATTCTCTTACCTCATGGTGTGGTGGGCGCACCAGGTGAGGGGTTTATTTTCTCTCTGCAAATAAGACCATTTCAGAAGAAGTAGATGAAGAGAGAGGGAAGTGTCACTGTGGCAATTTATCTGATGAATTACAGCTGCAGTCATCCATCAAAAGAGTAGAAACTTTGTTTTGTTAGAACCCAAAAGGGAATTTTCAATTTCATTCTTTTCGATTTGACAAAGAGTCATTCTTTTTTAAGAGCTCCCAAGGGAATTTGTGCATCAGTGAAAGGAAAAGTGCCGCCAAGATTTATCTTAATACTGCCTTTTCATTGATGAATGCTTCTGTGCAGAACATAATTATCCCTTACCTAATTAAAATTCTAGGAAAATAGAGGTTCTGATTCTGAAAGCTGCTAAGTGATCTCAACTCCCATTGCCTTGATCTTCACCTGGTGTTCTGGGAAATAACACTTGCATCTTGTAGAATCAGACACAGAAATTTGTATTTAGTGATATATTACCCATTCACAGTAGAGTTGATCAAGCCATAAATCCAAAGACTGTCATTTCCCAAAGCTCTTGGATAATACAGAGCTGATGTTAAATTTGGAGAGGGAAAGGTAGAAGACATCCAAAGAGGTGAACTTGGGACAGAAGAGTTGCACTGTAAGTGACTTGACCTTGCTTAGGCTTGGCAACACTGTGATCAGATGCCCTACACTATAGAGCAAATCTGAGATCAACATACACTATAAAATTGAGCTTTTTATCCTACAAAGCAGAAAAAATACTCTCATGTTAAAGGGGATTAAAATATTTTAATTCAAATATGGCATGAAACCTAAAAGACTGCACAGAGCAATTAAATTCCATGTTCCAAAACCAACAGCCTTCCCTGACTTTCTTTGTATTTATTAGGTTGGTGAAACAATTGGGATATCAGAGGAAATCATGGGGTTAACCATACTGGCAGCAGGAACATCAATCCCTGACCTTATCACCAGTGTTATTGTTGCACGGAAAGGCTTAGGGGACATGGCTGTCTCCAGTTCCGTAGGCAGCAATATCTTCGACATCACTGTTGGGTGAGTATTAGTTCAATGCTAAAAGGTACATTTCTTCTGCAATACAAAGCTAGCTGGTTTTATTTTAAACAGGGTCTTAATTAATTTTACTTAATTTCATTTTAGCTGTAAAGGGCAGCTGGTCAAGCAGTTACTTTTTTGTTTGTTTGTTAAACCTAAGGTCGTCAGGAAACACAGATTTTTATAACTTAGTGCAGCAGAGTGAAGATTAAGTTGCATAGTTTGGGTCATTGTTCTGCAGCTTAAAATAATGGTACGTAGCTCCAACCAGAAGCACTACCATCTTCATGTAATTCTGAATCAACAGAAAATTACTGACTTTAAGACAAAAATACAGCAAATCTTTGGCTAACCTCAAAGATTTACAGCCAGAATACGCGCCCCACCAGAGGCAGGCAGACCCCAGGCAGTCAAGTCTCTGTATCTGTGGCCTGCAGCTCTCATCAATAAAGCATCGGGACTGGCTTCTTTATTAGAGCATGCCCAGACACTTAATTCATGGGTATTATTTTAAATCCATTTTTAGATTCTTGGATTGCATTATGATAGCGCAACTATCATCCAGATGCAATTTTTGCCATGAACAACATCCATTTTAGATTCATTCTGAGTTATACTGAATACAATCATGCATTTTTTTTTTTCTGTAACAGTTTGGGAAAATTGCTTAGTTGTGATGCAGAAAATGAACTGCCTTGTAACATTTATTTCAATTACTTTTCCTTTACTTGCAGTTTGCCAGTTCCTTGGTTCCTTTATTCTGTCTTCAACAGCCTCAGCCCAGTTGCAGTCAGTAGCAATGGTTTGTTTTGTGCAATTGTTCTCCTTTTTCTCATGCTCCTCTTCGTGATTATCTCCATTGCTGTATGTAAATGGAAAATGAACAAACTACTGGGGCTCACGATGTTTGCTCTTTACTTTGTGTTTTTGATCATCAGTGTGATGTTAGAGGACAAGATAATATCCTGCCCGGTATCTGTATGACATTTGGACACTTGCAAGATGTATGTAAGCGTACATCAAAATCAAGAGGTGTTTAAGGTAGCAATTGTTCTACTGAAAAAAAAAAAAAAGCAACCAGAATTATAACAAACATACTGAGAATAAAATATCTAAAAATAATAAATCTCAAGTGGTATGTCAGCCTCTACTATTTTTCTTTAGGATCCGAAAAGACCAGATAATGAAGTGACCAATACCAAATAACACACATGCTTAGGCATTCATGGGAAGGTTGATATGATATAGATGCATGAAGTTTTCAGTATGGCTGATCCCCTCAAGTTAATGGAGCTGATTTTCAGCACAGAATGTTTACTCATTGTAGAAAATATTTTCAGGAACACACTCTAAATTACTTTGCAAACTGCTCAAACTCACTGAAATCAATGAGCTTTACTTCAGGGGGAAGAGAATCAGACCTCTGCGGCTTGCCTTTACAGAACTACTCTGCTTAAAATTGCTGTGCAGACACATATTCTGCATCTCAGAAGTGAACTTCCTCAGACTGCATATAAGCCATGGGCACAGCGGTTCCCGAGGTCTGTGCTGCAGCTTGTTTCCCTATGACTTCCCTACGCAGAGGGAGTTGTCATCCTTTCAGCAAATGCCAGCGTGAAGCAGCCACAGCTGCTACTCTACCCATACCTCCCGGAAGGCGTACGCAGAGCCCGTGATGCACTTCGGAGGCACTGCTTTTTGCTGGTCCCCTTAAGACGTGGGCAATGTAGTGCTAAGGTTTTCAAGGAAAAAGCAAAGCAGTGAGAATTATTTCTGCATGCAGAAGAGAGGATTTGAGAGTTGCAGAGCAATCCTGAAAGCTATCCATATGGCTGCTTTTAAATCTGTGTCTGAGCTTGCAATACCATTCTTAAGACTAACAGTAAATGCCACCATACAAATGTGATGTCATATGGATTTACATCTTACTGTACAGGACTAAACAGATCTGGGGTTAGAATACCACATTCGCACTAATAAAAAACTAAAACCAGGAATCAGAAATACTACAAGACGACCTTGAACTGCTTGAGTTTTGTTTTCATCCTGACACTAATCTCCGAAGGTTACAGATTACTGTAGCCAGCACTAATTCTTCTTGTTAGCACTGTCTTCTACATAACCACTATGAAAAAAATGCCACTGACATCAACTACCAACAAACCTGAAAGGTTTATTGTTAACAATGCTTCATGTGAGCAAACAATGTAGTTGAGTCGCAGACATTTCTGTCATTCTAATCCATCTAATAAAAAGTTAATGAAAATAACCAGAAAGACTTTAAGCTTTTTATTGACTCACTGTAAAACTTCTTTTTTGGATGAGACAGAAGAAAAACTTAACATTGTGAACACTGACTTGCATATTTTAAAGGAACTACAAACCAAAGCAAACATCCGACATACTGGTTTTTGGTAAATAAAATTTAAACATTACATATTTACAAATCTACAACCATTCATTTAAAAAGTGCTGCTTGCAGACTAACAAAGTACCATTTTTAAGTCCCAGTGAGATAATATCCAGAAATAACCCTCTCTATTATTACTATTATTTGCATCTCCCATTTGTTATACAAAGGTTTTACATGCAGGAATTTTCTCTTTCTTGGGGTACAAGTCATTTAATTCGCCAGTGAAAGTCTAATTCCTCAGGCTGTAACTGCACCAACAGCAAACCTTCTCAAAATGGGAAACAGTCAGCAGTGTCAGAGAAACAGCACAATTTCTATTCACATTTCAGTATTCCATCTCCAATAATTATTCCAGTGGAACCATAAGTAAAGCAAAATATATATTGCACTGCAAATGTAAAACCTTTGTTTAAGGTTTTTGACATAAGCATTATTTAGTACACAAAAGGAGAAAATTCAGTTCATACAAAATTTTAAATTGAAAATATGTCTCAAATATTTTATTTATCCATCTTTGCGGTATTGGAAAATATACTCAAATCGCTTTTCTAATAAAGGACAGTGAGATCTGAAAACTGTTTCAACACTGAATTGTATGATGCTTAAAAATTATCCACCTACATTTTGAACATGATGACTTGAATGAGGGAAATTTCCCGCTTAAAGTGTATCACTATTCCAACTATGTTTTATTATATTATTTCTACAGTGGACTGACTTGCAACAGACTTTCTAAAACAATTCATTAAGTATAATGACTTCACTGGATGAGCTAGTACATGATATAGCAATTTAAAAGCACACCCAAATAAACACCAGCAATGATTCAGGAGTGCCACTCTGAGGATGCAAGAACACAGCAGGACTGTTTGTCTGAAGGATGCGTACGCAATCCTTTTCGTGGTACAGTATATACTCTTCTGATAATACTGGCAGGACCGTTGATATTTGAATGAAGTGGCAAACATGTTGGGTTTATAAGTCTGAAGACAGTTGGAAATACTTACAACTAAGCTGGGACTAGAACGGAGGAAGTGGGCCACGTATGACAAGTGCTGCATTGACTCCCGTGCGAGCACATGCAGTTGCAGCGTTATGTCCTGGTAAGTGAGAGGTGGTTAGAGACCGGGCTCAGTCGCTTCTGCCGGACTCAAATGGGAAGCGAGAAGCTTGCTTCATAGCTCAGTACCTCTAACGCACCACAGCAGCTCTGGAAAAAGCACTCGCCCTCCTTCATGGCTTGAAGGTCCTGTGAAACAGTGGCTGCCTCAAGTGACATGGGAAACAGAACTGCAAAGCGCTGGGAACACTACCTTATACACGGCACAAACACGGATGAGTTTATATACACAGCAACTACTGTATGCAACTTTTACTTGGTAAATACAGTGTACCTACTGTACAGAGCCCAGCAGACATGCTCACTAACTTACAATGAGTATGTTAAAAAAATAACCTGGCGTTTTTCACAATAGTTCAGAAGAACGAAGCGGGTATGTATGCACCCTACACTGGTACACTGCTTACCAGGTACACGGGTGACAAAAGTAGCTACATTTCATGCGTGAGGAATACTTTACAAGTGTGGCAGTACAAAAGAGAGTATCGCAAATTATTAAAATAAATTAAACATGAAGACTGTTGGTAAGTGTAGCATGGCTGGCTCCACCTCAGGGTGGGGGGATACTTTCAAAAAGGTCAGCTACATAATTAGCAGCAAATTAGAGAAGAGGTATTACCCTATGAAAGCTGCATCAATTATCATCAGCATATACCTGCAGTTCTACAAATTTTAAATCCTTTCCCCTTTGGGCAGCATCTTCTTCCTGCTTTCCAGAAGTCTGGGAGGAGGTTACACAGAGCTTCATTAGCAGCATTACTTCTCATTTAAGCCTCTAAGAGGCTCACTATTTCATTTAATAAAGTAAATGTGAGCTTTAAAGTTTATCTCCTTTCTGCCTAACTAAATATTGCTGTATTATTACACTTGCAAACTAAAGAGATTTTAAAAAAATACTTGCTGGTAGAGAGTCCGAAATATAAAAATCTAGTGTAACAGCTGAATATTTAGAAGTATTATAACAGCAACAACTAAAAGAAATTAAAATTGGAAACCCCCTTAAGATTACTTAAAATGAAGCTATTTGTTATGGTATGGTTTAATTTGTTTAGGGTGTTTTATACAATTCTGTGTCTGTTTTCCCACCTCCATACAAGACTTCTGATATTTTCTCTGGAGCCTGCCTTCTGCTGAGGAGTTGCTATGTGACTGAGAGCACAGAATATTTTTTTTTTAAATCTCTAGAACAAGAAAACATGAGTCAAAAGCCATGACTCCACCACAAGAACCAACAGTTTTTCTTCATAGAAAAAAAAGTTGTTTTGCCTGTGAAATAGAGACCAAACATTCCAAGTACATTTAACTATGCACAATATGCCCCAATAAATTACATTTCCTATCTATTCCCTGTAGCAAGTTTGCTGTAGCTACTTTAGTAAAAAGCTTTGGATTAGCATTATGTACGTGTCATATTTAGTGTGTTTCAAACACATCCACCACGACTGTGAACACTGCATGTTTATGAAGAACTTCTTGCAGGCTGTCCTTTGCTTTGTATCACATCTGTAAAGAGGCCACATTAAGAAATGCCAACAGCTGAGCTGGACTGATTCCCTAACATAATCTGTAGGGCTCTTCAATGTTTTCTCTTTACTAAAGAGTGGGGAGTGAAGAGAAGGGGAGAGGAAGAGAAGGAGATTTCTACAGAAGTGTTTTACAGAGACATCAGTGTGTTCATTAGTGGAGTTGTACAGAAGTTTACCATTCCTTCCTTCCAATTGCTGCAGTAACATGTTTTCCATGTGTGCATGAGAGAAATCCTGTATCTAGAGTACTGTCTAGGTGAAGGTTAACATTTTCTATTCTGGTTTAAAAACAAATCACTCTTCAAAAAGTAACTGGACAAGTTACTATAAATAGCAGTGTACTGCAAAAAAATAAGCACTGTATTGCTTATGCAGCAAGTCCATTTAAAATTCACTCCAGTAATTTAAAAAAATTAAAAAAATATCAACTTACTATAAACAATTTAAAATATGTATAATACAACTTTGTATGCTCTTCATAACATCATGAATATTCTATGTAAACAATAGATTTTGAAGAATTTACTTCGCTCACATTAGTTTCAGTGCATTGTTTCTGTCCACCTGTTGTTTGCTTTTTTTTGTTGGTTTGTTTTTAAGAAGGGAACTGTAATATGTTGTCCCAAGTTAAAGAACTGATTTTGTTTAGAATCTTCCTTTCTGCACGCTGATTTGCAGAAAGGACAAAGGACAGGGAAAAAAATATTTGGCCCATTTTTCACTCTGTCCATTTCCACAACTGTAGATAGGCCTAATTTTTCCAAGGCCTTCTGCCACAGTACATTCGTACATACATTTCTGAACACTGAAGACTGAGATGTTCCTTGTGACTGAAGTGGTTATTTTACACAGGTATTCATCATAGATATCACCTCTTTACCTAGGCATATTTAAAGATATGGTTCTCCAAAAATCTTTCTGCATTCCATCACTCCAGTACTTGGCGGTCTATCACAATTATGAGTGTTCTTCACTTGATTAGCTGTGAGACGATCATAGGCCATTTTGTACTCTCTGTCAAAAGCATCTGCAGAAATAGAAAAACAACTTCTATACACCGTGCCCAAAACCACAACCCAAATGCAATGACAGCCAGTATGCTTAGCAGCAGAAAATAACTGTAAAGTCCTTTTTATTCAGCACTTACCATAGAATGGCACAGAGCTAATCTACAGTTTTGGGGTTTTTTTTTGGAAGCTGAAGAACTAGTTTGCATGCCTTCATAATCTATGCTTATTTGAATAATTTATAAAACTTACCTATATCAATGTTATCTCTTCCTAGGGCAACAAGTGAAAGAAATAGTATTTCTCTGTAAAGGCTCCTGAAATTGTAAAAAGAAATGCCAATTTATGTACTACAATAATATACTAGAAAACAAATTAAAAACAGATTGAAGCATTTCAAGATAACTTCTTTTTAAAAAAAGTGGAATTTTGAACATAATTCCTGATTGCCACCTCCAAAATGTTGTAATTTCTGACCCCTGGGGAATGCCCTGGACTCCCCACATACGGACACCACTCGCAGTAGGTCCTTATGGTGTCCACCGATGTGCTGGAAGTTGCACCAAGTGCACGCAGAGTGAAGCGTGCATGCAGAGCGAAGCGTGCACTTATGGCACTCAACCAATTTCCGCCAAATTTGACAAACGGGTAAGGAGCTCGCTTTTCTGCATTTCTACATTATCTTGAAAAAGCAGGCAGACAGGCAAATAAACACCTTGTTAGCTCCAGCTGTTGAAAGAATTGTTATATGTCCTATTATATATAAAAATCAGTAAATCCAGACAAGAAATATAAGTGCATAGGAAACATTTGTCACTAATTTCACTGCTAATGGAAAAAAATCCCTTCCTATATATGAAACTTAACCTCTCTCCTTAACTCCTCTTCTGTTCACTACTGGAAACTTAAAAACAAACAAAAAATCCACCCATGAACCCTAGGAACAAGTGTAGGGGTTTTATTTAAAAAAAACCTACTAATATATAAATAACATTTAATAACAAAATATACACGCACATACACACCCCCTACTTGATTTCCCATTATTCAGAGGTAAGAAGAAAAGGTGGCTGTTGAAAGGGAGAGGAAAAAGTGAAAAATAGTTTCTCCAATTTTTTTTTCTAAAATAAGTTTGTGAAAGTTATCACAAAAAAAGAATATTTACCAGACTGAATGATAAATTTGGGAACATTGCTGAAAAAGTGTTTTTGTCTTTAAAGAACACACTATGAGAACATAGTTCATATTACAATAGCCTTATTGTTGTCCAACTTTGCTCCAGTTACGCATGTTTGTATTCTTACCGCTGTCTTTTAATATGTGGCCATTTGTTCAGTCTCTCCAATATTTGACTCATTGGTCCATACACATCATTCATCTTAATGCTTTTCACCATACTTCTCAAGAGCTCCTGATTAAAAGAGTCATCATCTTTTTGCAATAAATGGACCATTGGGTACTTCTGGGCTGAAAAACATTAGAAACACTGTAAGAATAAATATACTCTTTGTGTAGCAAGCATGAAGTTATTAAAAAGGTGGGAGGCTACACAAACTGAAAACATTGACATATATGTAGTGCATAAAGAACAATAAACATCAAGTCAAAATAATATCAATATAAGAAACATAAAAAGCACATAGAAGAAAACTCAACAGCTGTAATGGGTCATGAGCTATTTTCAGGCATATGATCCAACACTGGCAACAAAATTCTTAGTAAGCAAATTCTAAAAATAAGAAAACAAGCCAAGTGGATGAACTGTCAATATAAGTTCAGTGTATCACAAACATATTCCCTCTTATTCCTCCCTTCCCAATGAAGAAAAAGCCAGTGGAGCTACTGGTCAATGATTTGAAACAGATATGCTGGAAAACTAAACTTGTTCAAGCATTTTACTGCTAAACATACAAACACCCTCCCTCCCTCCCAAAATAAGTCACACAAACTTAGAATAGCAACACCAAACTTAACACTCACTCTCAAACAAAAGAGTGCGATTTTGACCTGCAAGACAAAAAGTAGCATGATCAAAAATCAGTTATGTATCTTGTGTGAACTATCCACAAAGACATCATTTTTCAAGACACATTCTTCAGTTCCTCAAAACGAAAGTTGCTCTTTAAAAAAAAAAAAAAAAAAAACCACAAACACAAAACCAAACACACCACCAAAACCCACAAGAAAGCAAGCTTACTCTGAGCATTCCATAAAATATACAGAGGCTGTCTTGGATCCTGATGCAATTTCATGTTGTCCCATAGCATCTGAATAAGAACATATTTACTGTCCTCTGACATACAGTTTCGTGGAATCTGAAGAGAAGAATGCATACATAAAGATATTTTATTACAAAGCCATGACAAAGGACATTAAAAATAAAATTAAAAATGTATCTTTAAATCTATAGGCCTCATGGTAAAAAGCTTTAATATTAAACTGCTGTAAAACCAGAGAAAGCTAAATCTGCACAGAACGTCAGTGATAATAGCAAATGAGTATATTGTGTTATTTTCCTACAGTCCTAAAATCATAACTTCCTCCTTCTACCACTTAACTAGTCAAACTGCAATAAAACCATCTAGAACTTACCTTCTTTGTAACTGAGGATCACAAATTACAGTGTGACTGGTAAGAGTTAAACACTTATCCCACACAAGTACTGCTGAGCCCAAGTTCTGGGGTTACGCATATTTTCCTTCAGTTGACACGATCTTTACCAATTCAGGACTGGGCCCAGCATATTCTAAGACACATTTCTAAGACTTACTGAATTATCTAATGATTTCCTACATGAGAAAGCAAGTATTCCCCACATGTCAGCATTTCTTAACTGATTCCATACCTTGGAGTTTTTATTACAGTGCTCAGAAGAAAGTATTAATCCTGGTAAGTTGCTGGGCAAGTCCAAGCGTCTGAAATACCACACCAAATTCCAGAACACAATAGGATGATGGTCTACAAAGTCCGCCACCGTTATTGCATGATCCCCTTCATTTTCAAGTAAGCTCTCAAGCTCTTTCCATACCACTAGAGGACTGAGATAAGGAACTGTTATAGGATCAGGACTAGGTAAGCGCCATTCTAGCCCCAAGGAATCCTATGGTAAAAAAAAAAAAAAAAAAAGCCGTTAGTCAAAATGTAACTATTTTTACGAAGTCTTATGAATGCTTTTGTTCGTTATGAGACACATCAACACCTAAAAGCTATAATTAATATTAGTTTCAATAATAAAACCTAGTATTTCTTGTCATTTGAGATGGTCAATTCTGTTCTCCTAATGCTGTTTCAGATTTTTCTAATTTATCACACACTTAAACATCATTTAAGGTAGAAAAACTACACACTGTTGGTCCTTGCAAAGTAGCAGGCAGGCTACCAGTAGGAATGATATGGCTGATCTTCTGGTTTTCCTCCTCATCTTCTTGTAACGGACCAAAAGTACTGATACTCCTTGCTACAGGGTGACTTGTACATTCTGACCCAGAGGTATTTTGTCTTCTTCCTGAGGGGATCTGGATACTTCTGGCACACATATTGTCATGCTGCTTAGATTTACTAGGGAGGGGGGAAAACAGGAAAAAAAAAAAAAAAAAAAAAAGTTAAGAATCTCAGCTTTTTGTTTTACTCTGAGTGCTCAAACATGTACACGGACAGAAATAAACTGGAAATAATCAACCTGATACCTCAAATTCTGCCTTGTCAGCCCCCACACTCATTAACGCTACAGTGCAAGTTTTATTCCCCCTTGCACTGATAATGAACACAAACATTCTAAAAGAGTTCATAAATTTGCAGAATTACAGATGCCTACGTGAATTTTTATATTAGGGATGAAATGGCAAACATCATACTGAAAAAGCACGATGTGGCCAACCCAGAGATAAGGGAGAGACAGCAAATCTCCCAAATCAGGTTCTCCTCTTCAGACAGCATCTTATGAAATTTATGTTGGTGAGGAATACATGCATATCCACAGAGTAATTTCTCTTACCCGAGTAATTTCTATGCAGAAAATGCAGGTTTACCTATTTGAATTTAAATCCTCTTGAACAGACATTAGAGATGTAGCGAGGCCAACAGTAGCTCCAGTGTTACAGGACTTCCCACTCTGATTTGAAAAAAGTGATGGGAACTGCATGTTTTCTGTAGAAGGGCTAGACTTCAGAAAATAACTGCAGGGAAAGAAAAGCTTAATATTATCTAAAACCAAACAAAAACCACTTCACAATTATGAGCATTAAAAATTGAGGTAAATTCAAGTAATGTTATTACCGTCCGGGTCGCCGAAGATCTCTGATTTCTATGCTTAAAAAAGGCAGAAATAAGTTGCCACAAAATGGACACGTGGTATTGAGATTTGAATCATCTGCTGTCCAACCTGCCATGATTTCTTCATCATGAACTAAACAGTCACAAGTTCGACATCGTGAACAGCTTGAGATGAGGACCTGCACACAGCAGATAACAGAATTCTATTACGCATTCTCAAAACTATTCGTCTTTTAAGAAGGCAGCTAAAACTACAGCCAAAATCCTTGCCCCTTGATGAATATTGCTCGCCACTTGCATACAAGTTCAGCCACATATCCGTTCCCAGACTTTAGGTTGGAACATTTGGGTTTAAACTTATGTACTTTAGAACAACTATTAAATCTTAAATCCAAACTGTATTAGCAGATAGCTGATATGGTAAATGACTGGAATGAACACTGTCTGAGAAATTTATTAAATGCAGGTCTTTGTTCTACTGTAGCAACTAGACTGGGATCTGGAACTAAGCTAACGTATATTTATTTCACGAGCAAAGCAGGTTAGGTGACCCCTTTATTGCTTCTCAGACTAAAGCCAGCCAGTTCTTCAATAATATTTTTATTAACAATAACATCCCATTCGTAATCTGTTCACAAACATATATGGTACAAGAATATTTATGCAGCTACATAAATTATTCGTAGAATTTTAACACTCTTCTGTAGTAGTGACTGCCAGTATAAGAGAGATGAGGGAAAAAAGATGAAAATGACCAGTCATTAATCCAAATGCACTGGAAAAAGAAAAAAAGATAGAAGAAAAAAAAGCCACCCAAAACCAGTGTAATAGTGAAAAGCAAAATGATTTTATAGAAGCTACAACAAGAAATAGCTAGTTATCTATTCTGTATCTTTAAATGAACAGTGCTACTTAACACTTGGTATTTTCACTTTAAACAAATTTAGCTGTGTAAGGGATTTAGATGCCTGAAGTCAACGGCATCTAATTCTCAAACTCAGGAGAACTGCAGCTTTAAGGACCAAAAAAGGGGACTGCAATAAAGACATTTCTAGAGCATTTGAAATGAAATTTACTCTGTCACAGAAATATTTATCTACCTTTCAGCGGATCAGTTTTAAGCTTTGAACTTTAACAGAGATTCAGATAGCGTTTATATTTAAAGACATATGCTTTTAGCGTATCAATTAAAATCAATAAATCATCCCATACCTCCATAGCGTAGTTCTGAAACATGCTGGTACTACTTGTACTGCAAGAAGATATCAACTCCGATTTGTCAGGTAAAGGGAACTTTGAAAGAGAACCTATTAACAGAAGAAACCCAAAGTATTAGTTATTCAGAATACGCATTTTTAGTAAACTGGTTTTCGGTGAAACAATACTGCAGTTACAAAATGTGTGATGGAAGATGCAACAAATCAGATATACTCAGACAGAAAGAAATGCGAAGCTAGAGTGCGAGGCTACCATCTGCCCAGCAAATGCAACAGCAAAAAATAAAATCTACCAACATAGAATTCCCATATGTTCAGTTTTCTTCTTTTACAACAGTTGGTAGCTTGGAAACAAGTTTTACAGATTAAGTAATTCATACCCCCACCTTCTGCCTGGACAAAAACTAGGGAAGGGTAGGAGGTGCTGCTTGTGGCTGCAGATATCCCTGACCCTTCTCTTCGCCACATTAAATGAGCCAGGCTCCCCTCAGCCTCAGGATGCCCCAATCCCCTGGACCCAACTGCAGCCTTCACTGCCCCTCTCCAGTTCCTCCACATCTCACAAACTGGAGTGCCAAATCTGGGCACGCTCTTCTAGGACCTAAGTGTAGGGATCCAAGTAGACAGATCTTCCTTTCATCCTGAATTCATCTTAAAAAAAACGTACTCCATAATGATAATGGTACAGAAATTGATGTAACAGTCACTACCAATTATCCAGCACAGATTCGGAAAAAAATTTAAAAATATAAAGTCTGTCTGATAATCAACTTCAACAGTGGCTTATAGAAAATAACAAATTTATACAAAGGATTTTTACTACTTTTAGAAAAAAAAAACTAGACTAGACTAATAAAGTTACCGTTTGAAAGTTTTTACAGATGTTTTCTGGAGCTGTACAGGTTGCACAAATAAGATGATTACATGAATACTGAAGGACCCAAAAGGTCTCTTATTTGCATAGCTGTAGCATCCAGAAACATATTCAGTGGCAGGATGTTACTATGCAAGTTATTCCACAAGAGAGAACACCCAAAACAAATTTCTACAATAAAAGTGTCTATAGGTACAGACATAGCTGTATGACTAACAGTTTGCAGGTAGGAAAAGAAAAAATAACTTCTTCCACAAAAAGGACTAATGACTAGGATGATCCCAAACTGAGAATTATAAAAGAACTACTTCTAAAACTCAAATATTTTTGTTCAGGTCAATGAATTAAAACGCAAAAGCTGTCTCTTACCACACTGGTCAAATTGTTTTGATGAGCCATCGTGGGAAGCTGAGCTTTCTAGACTTGTCCTGCTGAGGCCAATTCCCTTAATTTCTGATGTGGTATTCTCCTGAGGAGAAGCACTTTCAAAATCATTGCAGACATCTTCATCAGTTAGAGAAGTAGATTCTGAGTCCAGAGCTCCAAGGGATGAAACACTTGCTCGGTCTGAATTTTGATCCTGAGAGAAGAAAACAAATTCCACTGAGAAATGGGAAGGCAAAAATATTTCTGAAAAAAAGAGGCAGCTTGCTTTGTGTCAGTAAATTCAAGGCATACACTTGCTTTCCCAAGTATCCTTATGTTTTCCCATTAAATATACTCTGAACTCACGCTAGACCAAAATTTTGTTTGATTCAGGACAGTAAAATTAGGGTCCTGGCAACTCAAACATGATTAAAATTTAACACACACAGTCTACCATGATGTATGTCATTCAAATGGGGGATTCATCACATAGGAGTCGGTGATTAAACCTTTACAAAGCTTATTCCTTAATGATAGCAACTCTGAGGGGGGGTTAGTAATTATAAAAATTTACCTTTGAGGATGCAGCATACATTGTAAATTTTGAGTACCACTTGCTAGCTTTCTCTGCAACCCCTTTTCCAGCAGAAAACATGCTGCTTTTTAAAACGTCAAACTTAGGTGTTAGCAGTGTATCCAAGTTGAATGACGGTGAAGACACAAGTGTTAACGCGCCAGTTGCATCCTGTGACTGTTCCTTTGCCGGACTGTTTGGGGAATAAGCTGGGGAGGACCAAAGCCTGTCTCTTGGCTTTTCTTCATTTTTTGCGTGATAACTCTTGGATTTGGTAAGACTCAAGGGCCTTGGGGAGTTTGGGGGAAGGCTGGACCTCCTACAAGATTGGATTACTGTTGGACTCTTTTTATTAGCATTTCTGTCATCATAGGGTTTTTGCAACTCAATGCTTGGGGCACGACTTGACAAAGGGCTGCTCATATTGTTCATGTACATGACTATTTCTTCAGCTAAATCTCGTCTTGCAGATGGAGTAGAGACACTTCTATCATCATCCTCCTCCTCATCCTCTTTCTGCTGTTCTGTCTCAGCAACCAGCAGAGACAATGGATCAAATCCAGTTTCAACATCTGTCTTTTCAACTGGCTTTACTGGAAAGCTGCTCTTCCTTTGCAGCCTTCTAGATTTTTCACTGGAGGGTTTTACTGCTGTAGATGTTTCAGGTTCTGCATCCAAGTCTTCCAGATCAAAAATAACAGGAGACTCTGTTTTATCTGTAAAACTGCAATCAAAAGCTGCGTCTTCATCACTAGATTCTTTCTCCAGGCTTTCTCTCTTAGATCCTAAAGAGGGAGTTCTGATATTAAGAGTTTTTGGCCTTATGCTTTTGTGTAATGCACTGGATAGGATTTTGGCATCAGCTCCTAGTTTTTCAACAATTTCTCCAGGGTTTGTTTCCTGATTTATTCTATTTATCATGAGTCCCACTAAGCCATCTCCGCTCAGGTTACGGTTCCTGCTTTCCCATGATATCTCCCTTAAGTCAGGTTCTACTGCACTTTTATGTCTCTTTCTTGAGGATTTACTTTTTATAACTTCTGCTTCACTGGCATCCTCAAAAGATGATGTAAACAGCAATCCTACAGAACTCTCTGAAAAACAGATGAAACAAGGTGCTTTATTTCATGCTATGCAAGAAAACTAAAGAAAATTACAACAGAATGCAAATTTGTCTCATCTTTCAAAGAGTTTACAATACAGAGATGGAATTCACGATGCATTGTGCTAGTGGCTGAAAAGTTGAGTTGACCATGGTCATAACCTTTAGGAAGGGTCAGATGATAAAATATTTTAAAGGTACTCAAATCATACAACTCAAAAGTACTTTGAGACACACCATCAAGAAGTCTCAGATGTATGCAATTTCCTCTTTTGGAGACATACTCCATTATTAAGAGGCTTGAAAGCTCAGGACAGGAAAGGTATCTGGGAAATGGTAGAAAAAGCAACACTTTCTAACCTGATGAATTAGAAATGGAGCCAATAAAAGTAGTTATTGTCAGAGAAATCTACATTGTTTTGCCACAGCATAAAGATGCAGACTTTAAAGGATGATATTACAGTATTTTAAGCACAGCTGACAGTATTATAAGAACCAGATTTGACATTACTAAAGACTTGTGAAAATGCCTGAAAGTTTCTTTTAATAGTACTGCATAGAAACCTCTTGTCCATCCTGAAGGAATTTATTAGTTACTGGAGGCTATAAGAAAAAAACAAGACCTAGGATTAAGTAAGATTATCGCAGCCCAGAAGGCCAACTGTATCCTGGGCTGCATCAAAAGAAGCGTGGCCAGCAGCTCAAAGGAGGTGATTCTGCCCCTCTACTCCACTCTTGTGAGACCCCACCTGGAATACTGCATCCAGCTCTGGAGTCCCCAACATAAGAAGGACATGGACCTGCTGGAGCATGTCCAGAGGAGAGCCACAAGGATGATCCGAGGGCTGGAGCACCTCCCCTATGAGGAGAGGCTGAAAGAGTTGGGGCTGTTCAGCCTGGAGAAGAGAAGGCTCCAGGGAGATCTTATTGCAGCCTTCTAGTACCTAAAGGGGGCCTACAGGAGAGCTGGGGAAGGACTTTTTTCTTGGGCATGTAGCGATAGGACGAGGGGCAATGGCTTTAAACTAGAAGAGGGCAGGTTCAGATTGAACACTAGGAAGAAGTCTTTCACTGTGAGGGTGGTGCGGCACTAGAACAGGTTGCCCAGAGAGGTTGGTGAGGCCCTGGAGGCGTTCAAGGCCAGGCTGGATGTGGCCTTGGGCAACCTGGGCTGGTGGGAGGTGTCCCTGTCTATGGCAGGGGGGTTGGAACTCAATGATCTTCAAGGTCCTTTCCAACCTAAACCATTCTATGATTCTATAAGTAAGCAGATGTTAACCATGGTGAAAAAAAAAAGAGCAAACAAGAAAAAAAAATCTGGAAACGCAGAATATTCAAACACATCTCCCTGACACAGCATATGCAGATTCTAACCTAAACTCATTCCCACAGATTTCATCAGCCGCTGCCACTACACCAATAAAATCGTGTAAGTTTTGCAGACAACAGAACTCAGGTACCCTACTTAACGCTTTTGTTAGAAATGGAATATATATAGACAAAACTGCACAAGAATCGAAATCTATTTTCTCTTCCACTCACCTGTGCCAGCTTCTCCTATGGTATTGTCAACTGTACCGTTGAGTCGCACTATGCTAGAAGTGGCTTTCGCATTATTTGAGTTCTGATAATTAAGTTTAGGTAGACAGTCACCACTCCCTTTTGCACTCTCCACTTCCGACACTGTACATAGAAAAGGACATACAGCTCTTTAAGATCAAAGCAACTTAATTTAAATCTCAAGTTTCCATTACCCATTAGATGCTTTATGCAGGATTAAGTGACAACATGTTGTACATATCTCATGATGCATAGGCTGATATCTACTTGGGCAGAGGTTTTCAAGCTGGAACAACTGAACTATGGATATTTAATTCCTGAAACTACTTTTATAACTGGAAGTTCCATAAGCTTCTGTACAGAGTCCAAATAACCTGTACTTGCATACCAAAATTTGCAGTGGTTGTGGAGACTAAGAGCACCCTTGTTCACTCGCAAAGGACAGGCATGAGAGTATTTTCTTCTGCCTTTGCAAGAGCTCAGGGCCAAGGAGCCTCTCTTCGTACAGATCTCATTACCCTCCCTGACCACCCAAAAGAAATGAAGCAAACGTTACAGTACTTATATTCAACTCTTTTAGATATGAAAGACAAATTCTGTTGTCAGGTGGCTACCCAAAATAGACAATTATTTATCTAAAGGAATTCAAGCAAATTAATATTCCCAAGTTGTATTCAAACGTGAAAAACATTTTCAGCACATAAATTTACTATAGAGAGCCACAAACTTGTCTTAATTATGCTTAAAAATAATACAAGCTTTCAGCAGAATTCACATTTTCTCTGTCCTCAAAAGTTCCGTTAAACCTAAATAACCTACCTGCCATCTTACAGGTATATTCTTATCACCATGGGTAACACTTACACAAATTTTCAAACAAACTGAAGAAAAAATACTAATGCTAGAAGGAAGACTGTGGAGAAAAAACACTGAAGTAACTTTTCTGGTTCTGTTTTTTCCATACTTTTACATGACTTCCACTTGACAAGGGGATAGTTAAATAGTAGGGGAAAGCACAGTGAAAAGTTTAAATAGTGATATTATTAGGAGAACATTTATTATGAAGAGGGTTTTCAGTGAATGTATATGGGAATCTGTAGTACATATACATTTTTACTACACAGTTTGATCTGCTATATGCACGCATGAAGTCTATGCTGTTCAACTGCAGCTAAGGGAATCATGAGCAGCAGATGTAAAACCTGAAGAAAAAAAAAAAAAAAAAAAAAAAAGAGGCCCACAGGAAATCCAAAGTTGTTCTCATTTCTGATGCATCTCCCAAATTTTGAGAATTCCAGAGAGCTAAGCAATTGAGACCTCACACAGATGCGCAAAAATTCAGCTGTTCTCCTCTTACAGGATTTATAAAGAAAACAGATTGGTAGAAAAGGCTTTCCTGTAGATTATGCCTATAAGGCAATTTAATTTTTTAAAAGACAAAAATGTTAAGCTGTAATTATCATTAAGCATTTGCATTACCATTATCACTTATTTGAAGAGAGGGAAAAAAGAACTGTAAATTTAAAAGTGAAACCATTAGATATCCAGAAAATTACACTTAGAGAAAAGAATTTAAGACATGGGCATAAACTAGCATTATCACACACTCAAAAAAAAAAAAATTAGCTGCCCCACTTCGCTTTTGCTGAAATCCCTATTTATCTACAATGAACTAGATATCTGTATTCACAAGATACATACAAGAACTGGAGTCACTCTCTCTCTTGTCATCTTTTTGTTCTTGTATATCTTGAAGACAAGTTTTCCCTTGCCTGGCTTCTTCTTTGAATGATGTGTTATTGCCAAAGTCTGAAAGTCCCCCTATCATAACAGGACAATGACAGAATAAAGACAATTATGGTATTTAACAGCGTGACATTGTTAAACAGAATAAATTGAATATCCACAGTAATTCAAATGCCTCTTATCAAGTACATTCCAATTAACAGTGAATGTTGTACCACAAAAAAGCGAGAAAAATGATTGGCTTACTTTTACAGTATAAACATTGAAGTGATGCTCTATATGATGAAATAAAAGGGGAAATTTGCAACATTTCTTTTTAAATACTGTACTAAAGCATTGCTTGTCTTTGATTCTGTTGCCTGGTTTATTTGATCAAAATGTCACATCTTTTCAAGAACTCTTAAGAGTCATCTAAACATGATTTCATTTTAGCATAGCATGTTTCTCAGATAATGCATATAATTCTCATGGTTTTACTCCAGAAAGTAAAAAAATTGAATCAATGCAGCAGCAACCATGAATTTGTTTGCAAAATAAGATCAAAATAAAAATAACCAACACCACCCAAAAAGCCCTGCAAGCATTCAAGCTACTACCTGGTCATTCTTAAGACAAAATGCTGCCCCCATTATAACTAATATAGTCTGATCGATTGATTTCAAGACCCAAATTTACTTAACATTAACATATTTGTTCCTCTTCCAGGTTGTTATAAAGCATTAGCAACAAATAAAGCAAATTAACAAAGCACATAAGAAAGTTTCCATTCACTAAAGATACTAGTGAGCATGTCAAGTCACACTCATTCCACGTCTTTTGTCCAGGACAACCTGAAGTCTCCAGCAGTCCCACAGCATCTCTAGGGGGTTTACTCTCATGCAGTTTAGGAGATAACCGTAAGTTCCTGGCCAGGATAAAGTAGGTAAAAAATGGTTGAAATTCTTTCCCTCTTTTCCCTAAAGATGCTGCATTGATCTCTACAGAGAGGGTAAAAACCCTGTTGCTATTGTAAAGATAACAAAATAGTCTGGAATTTATGCAAAAGTTTTTGGGATTGCCTGAAGAGTCAGCATGCATTCTAACTATGTGATTTTACGCAGAGAAATCTTGATAAATTAGATGGTGTCAAAAGCAAATACTATTAGGTATATAAGTGACAGTTACTTAGTAAAGGACTAATTACACTTCCTTGGTTTACATGGTCTGAGTTGCGACCAGCATCGCTAAGCTCTTATATAGTGCTTTGCACAGATGGTTTTCGAAAAGGTGGTTTGTCAGGAAGGTCAGCTTCATGAAGAACAGGCAAAAATACAGCAAATTTGTTCAAGGTCACCCAGAAGACTAGTGGTAGAGCCAGAAGTAGGACTGTAGTCTCCTGGGTCTAGGAGAAATACTCTAGCCATAAGGCCATCATACCTATTCTGTTTGACAGGGCAAAGATTTATTTGTATGTATTTGGAATCATAGGATATGATTCCAAATCATATTCTATGATTCTATGATAGCCCTGGTTGGAAGGGACCTTGAAAGATGATTCAGATGATCTTCATACATTTGTACATGTATATTGTATATAGTAATGTATATTGTATATGTATATTGTAAAGGTCTTCCAAGGTCTACTACAACCAAACTAAATATATTGCTGGTATTTTAAAATGTACTACTAGTCAAGCAAGATAGTAAGTTAAAAATACTGTGGAAAGTAGTACCTATGAAAAATACAAACTACAACTAATCACCAGCATGCTAATACAGCCATTTGAACATTATCCATCTTCACTGGAAAGAAACCCAAAATTTACAGCCTCAAATGTTGTACTTATATTGCAGACAGAAATAAATATGATCATTTCAGTTGGCACGCACAATCTGCAAACAGTACTACAAACTCAAGGACTAGTTCTAGTTCCTGCTTAACTAACATTAAAAAAAAAAAAAAAAAAAAAGAGGGGTGGGGGGGAAAAAGGCAAGGCTGGACAGAAGTTTCTGCCAGTTATGAGTCTGGCTATTGTAGGACTGAGGATAATTATCACATCGATTTCTGGTTCATATTTTCTCTCCGTGAAGAGGTGATACAATAAAGAGCAGATTATTTTGGATTCAAAGACACACAAAAAAAGCAGTTTTAGGAATTATGCAATTTTTTTTCTCTCTCTGAAATGGTTTTCTCATCAAATTCACAGCAGAAGGCTTTTTGAAGTGATTTTCTTATCAGCATGAAAATAAAAAGGAAAGGATGTGAATACTCTACCAGGAATGGCTGTATGTGAGGTGCTTGCTGGTAGCTTTTTCAATGCCTTTTTAAACTGTGCTATTCCCAAAACAACATTTCGTATTTTCATCCATAGGAAATAGCCTCCTCGATTGCTTGAAGGCCAGGTACTTTCCAAAACGGCCTATTTTGGAAACAATGTCAAATAAAGTCATCTTATGGAACAGTCAGGTGTGAAAACATTAACTCAAATTTCAAATTGGGATACATTGGCAATTATAAAGTAGACTTCTAAATCCACAAAAACAAAGACAACACAATTATTCTGTCTTATATTTCTTCCAGTTACTGGAAATGACAGCATTAGATCTGAAATGCTCCCTTATCTTGCTTGCTTCTGTTTGCCTGGATCAAAATGAATTTTTTCCCCCCTCCTCTTTCAAAAATACTTACCTTATTGTAGTAGCCATAAGTAATGGCATTAGGGTCAACACCAGCTTTCTGCATTTCAAAAAGCACTCTCACTGCCAGCACAGGCTGACCATACTGTCCACACAGTTGCATGAGTACTCGGTAGCATACCTGAAAAAACACACAAGTTAGTATTGTGCTTCTGTAGTCAAACACAAATTCCATTCAATAAAATCCAATTTCTGAAATTATGGGGTTGACTTATTTTACCTCATCAGGTGGATCTATTTTTTTGGTATGCATTTTTTGTAGCACATCATACGCAGTTCTCAGAGCCCTGACTTTTGAATGGCACACTTTCACATATGCAGGAAGGCAGATAAACCAAAGACCATAGCAGTGACGTAACAAACACCTGGACCACATCTGCGGTATAGATGAGTACTTCTTAGCAATTTTGTGAGCAGATTTAATTTCCTGTAAAGAATCATAAAGATTATTTGTGTATATTTACATATACATTACACAAACCTACATGTTAAAAACTGAACATGTATCACTATACCTACAGAAACCGCAACATTCATATGAACAACATACTCAAAGCTGGAAAAAAATGAAAGTAGAGTGATACCAAAAACAGTTGCTGTGCAATATTTCCCTCCTAAAAAATTGCATTTCTTTAAATTTATGTCTATTACTTTAGGTTTGCATTTTTTTATAAGAAACCTTTGAAAGTTAGAGCCCCTCTTAAAACCCTGGACAGGGAAGAGCAATCAAAAAGTGGATGTGGAAGCCCAACAGTATACGCTCATAGAGAACAGTGTGAAGAATGCAGAAGGTATAGGGACAGCACAGCAAATGGCGATCTGTGTATAGGTGCCCTGTACGATACAGCGTAGGCAAGAAGCACAGGTATACATCCAAAGAACAATTAGCACAGCTACCCTATAGTCACTGCATCAGTGAAGAATCATTAAGTAGGGTGCAGCCACTGCAGTCAGTCTTTATAGCCAAAATAGATGAAGGTAGCAAGCTGTCACTTTCCAAAGTGCCTCACGCTACAAGAATGCCTGCAAGTACCTGTTTTGTTCTTCTGAACATTGGTGATGGGCTGTTGGGACTACTGGCTTTTGAGGACAGTTTATTATTTGGTGCGGTGAGAAATCCTTCAGGTCGCTCAAACAGATCTAGTTTTAATACTGGAAATCCATTATAGCTGTAAAAGAAATGTGTCACTTAATTCCTGTAAGACAGTTCCAAAGCAAACACGTCACATAATAGCAAATGAAATCAATTACACAGTAGCACTAGAAGCTACACAGGAAACAGAAAACACAAAAGTAAACTTTTAAGGACACAATTGACAAAGTGGTTTACTAATCCATCTGCATGATTTCATAAACCTGCAGTCTCTTAACCTGTTATTTCAGTGTAAGCAACTTAAATTGATAAATATGTTTGCTTTCATAGCATTTTCTTTAATGTGTCAAATGCATTAGTATTGATTCTAGTTAAGAAAAAATATAGAATGTGCCTTAGTCCTTAGTGAGCATCACATGACAGAGGCTTATAAAAAAATCAATATAAACAATATCAAACTATCTAAAAGATTAAATTAGATTTTAAAAAGTTTCTCAGAATTAATGAAGAAGTCAATAAACAAACTCATTTGACGTAATTACTAAACTAGTAACACCAGTTTTCAGCGATTCTTTGAAAAGTACTGTCTCTTTCCAAAGAGTATCTGCAGCTTGTATTGTTATCAGTAGTAGCAGCAGGCCAACAGACTGGCTCCATTAATTTCAATTTTAACCTTAAAACGTGTCAATAGCTAGCACAATGTAGTGTGAACACACAGCCAGCTTTATTAAGTATTATTGCTTCTATGTGTATACACACACACAAAATCATTAAAACTTCAAAAGAACTGGCATACTAGACATTTTACATACACATTTTTACTTGCAACATAAAGGGACAGGAAAAATCTGTACTTCACAGCTATCACAAGAACCTAGAAACTAAACTCAACAAGAGCAGCTGTTAGGATTTTGGCTAGCATCCTACTGTGTCCTTGGGTTACCTGTATTGTAGAGGGTGCTCTTCACCATTTGGCAGATGTGGGATCTCAGGTGGTGTTATGAAAACTGTATGCTCACTCTTGTATGACTCATCCAGCTCTATAAGTCGTGTTTCCCCAGTTTTGTCCATATCTACCTGGAGAAGTTATGTTAAAATAAAAAGTAGTTACTGGTGTTGTATTTTCTGCCGTTAAAACTGTATGGTCACGCTGTATCGGCATCAAAGGATTGAATCTTAAAACTAAGGATGTCTTAAGAGCTGCATCATTTTTGTAAACTTTACCCCAACACAATAATTGATGTTTAACAATATACTCTGAATTGACTGTTTTCAGTTAAATACTATAAATAGTTGTACAAAGAGGTTAATCTTTATGAATACAACCATTTCTGGAACCATGCTTCCAACTGCATTAGTAACTTGAAATTTATTTTTAAATATGAAAGTAAGACTTTTTTTCCCTCCTCTATTTTAACCACTGAAAATAATAACAAACTTTAGCCAATTGTCTGATGTATACAGAATCTACAAACAACACTATCTAGCAATTTCAGTCACTTACATAGTCATTAAGGCCATGCTAGTTTGCAGAGATTGCAGAAATACACATGCCTTCAAAGACATAATGGAATAAAAACATGTGGCCTTACTAAAATTAAGGGGATAGAAGTAACTTTGTTTTTCTAAAAAAAAAACCCTAATCTGAAAGTTGAAGGTTAACAGTGTTTTTTTTCTTTCAGATAACTCAACAGTTGTAGGTGTGAAAATATTTGCACATATTGGGTGGTCCTGTCCTCTCATAGCTAAGATAGAAATTCAGTTCATGAATAGGGCAACTAAGCTGATTAAGGGATTGGAGCATCTCCCTTATGAGGAAAGGCTGAGAGCACTGGGACTCTTTAGCCTGGAGAAGAGAAGGCTGAGGGGAGACGTAATTAATGCTTACAAGTATCTAAAGGGTGGGTTGAAGGAGGATGGAGCCAGGTTCTTTTCAGTGGTTCCCAGTGACAGGACGAGGGGCAATGGGCACAAGTTGGAACATGGGAAGTTCCGTTCAAATACACGGAAAAACTTCTTTATGGTTTGGGTGCCAGAGCACTGGCACAGGCTGCCCAGGGAGGTTGTAGAGTCCCCTTCTCTGGAAGACCCGCCTGGATGCAGTCCTGAGTAATGTGCTCTGGGCAATCCTGCTTTAGCAGGGGAGTTGGACTAGATGATCTCCAGAGGTCCCTCCCAACTCTAAAAACTCTGTGATTCCGTGATAACAAAGGCAATCTGTAATAATACTATCATTAAGCACAAATTACAGCTGCACTTTTTTTGTTTACAGCTTTGTAACTGGCAATTTTACCATAAATCTTTGCTTTCCTAGCCTGGCTGTTGCAAAGAGCAAGAGAAATTTGCCCTTCCCAAATTAATGCCCCTGCTTTAAAGACAACAGCAGAGACATACTCCAATGCTCCAGGCAAGTTGAAAAGCATCAAACTGTAAGATCAAGTGGGAGACAACCATCCAACAATTCTACTGAAAGAATTTCATTCCATTGCTTGAGACAAAAATAAAAAAAACAAGCAAAACTCAGCCACCCTAAAAAAGATTTTGGGAAACTATGAACTGTTTCCCTATGAAAAAAAGAATAGACAAGCCTTTAACAATACTACAAGCTTCCTACTGCTACTGTTCGCATTGCAGAAACCACTAGGAACAGAGCAAACATAACACATATTACATTCTACCCAAGAGCGTTCAACTTGATATTTGTACTGGTATTTGTACTGCTTTGGCTCTGATCTTTTGTCACCAATTGTGTCTCCTCCAACACCTCATAAGCACTGCTTCTGCTTGTGGGATGAGATGTATCCCCATCTCAAAGAGCTGGCAATATCAAAACCTGTTTACTTCGTAGCGCACAGAACATGCTTTTTATTCACATATTGATAGCCCCAGTGTTCAAATACTGCCACAGTTTACATTTATAGCCATTAGGTAATTTAAATGGCAAGCAAATTATAGCCAAATGGTACATTATTTCAAAGAAATGAATAAGCAACCTGTGGAACCCAAGGATGCATGTTCTTCATGCCTTAAGAGTTTAGCAACAGAGAATTAATGTACAAAAAGAAGCACATTCCACAGTTCTCTCCCTCCAGTGAGGTGGAACTGTATCGAGTACTTTCAGTAAATTCTTGAATATTTAAAATTTGATAAACATACAGATGTGTTCTTAATTACACATTTTACTGCATGAGACAGATGGAAAGTATTAGCAAACTGAAGCAGCCAAGTAGCAAGAACATATGGCTCCTGAAAAGTAGAAATAAACGAAACCTTACTTGGCAATTTAAATACTTTTAAAGATGTAAGAACTCCACAGTTACAAGTTTCACCAGTGAAATACAATAAAGCCAGGGGCTTAAATATATATTGAATTGAGACAATTTCTGAATTCCTGGAAAAATGAAAACTTGTGAGACAATTACACCATATCTTTCTGTAGACAAAACGGGTAATCAATTATAGTCTCTGCTGCCACTGTCGAAGATGAAATAACATGTAGAAGAGACTACTCTTCAGCTTAAACTATTCTTATAAATTATTTGAGGCAGGGCTTAGATTTTATTTTATAGATAGCTAATGTCACAGTACATAAAATTGGTCTCAACACAGTGGCCTATAACTACCCATAAGCGAGTATTGTATCATCTTTCGTATGCATGATATCACTCTCATGCATACCCTTTCAGGTACTGGTTAACCTAGTGAAAGATATTAATATTTAAATAAGTATTCACTTTATTGGAATCATTCAAATTTGATATCTGGTCAAAGCAGAGCATCTAAAGCGTCTAAAGGTCCAGTTCATATAGCGGTACTTGGTATTCTTCAATAGTTTTGACTTTACATATTACTGTTAAGCACAGTGTCAGAAATACAAGAAATCAAGAAACAGAAGCAGGAAAGAAAAGATGAGGCAAATATATCATTGTTCAAAGAAATCCTACATGAGAACCCACTCCCTCATGTCAATGAAAACCTAGTTTCACAAGCAATTCTAAAGCCATGGCAAATCCTAAACACAGTAATTCCAGCGCCTCATTTTCCCCACAATTATCACTGGTATAGAAGTAGTTGTTCCATTAATAAAACTGCATAAAATCCTCACTGACAGAAATAGAAGCTGGAGAAATACAAGTACTTTCTGTAAATTTATTCTCATGGCACTGTCATGAATATTTTTTTATAGTGGAAAGAAGCTGCCCACGGCACCAACTAGCAAAATAACTGGCATTAGAACAGATGAGTCTCTGCTTCAGCTGTACAAGTGGCTACTTAACCTTTTAGAAAAGGTGAAAGCTCCAACAGCTCCACAGATTATGTGCAGTCTCAATGTGGCATCACCAACCAAAGTATTATTTTTTCAGAAGAACTGTTTGAATTCCCAGGCAAGATAACTTTAGCTAGGGCATCAACTTCAGTGCCCTCATAAACCATTCTATAAAATGAAATGTAACAGATGGAATTTGACACTTACATAGTCATCACATTCTGAATAAAAGTCCTATTTAACATTAGTCAGAGAACTAACTTGCAACATAATGGAAACTAAGTACTGCTCAATAGTGTTTATTCAGTGGGGTATATTCCTGCCCCATTTTTAAACACTAACTGGCATACAGCGAAGCAAGTGCTACATGTTGAAGGCTTTTTAACTGAACTATAGGATAATTGAGTGAATATTACTGAACTGTTTGTAATTAAATCAATTTACGACCCACAAATGCCTACAACTCTTGCTGTAGAACTGTGAAGCACACTTCTGAGAACTACTCCTAATAAAATATTGAGACTAGCAAAATATATAAAGACCACTGAATACCATTAGACCATGCTTTTATATTCCTCTCAAACTTAACTGCTTTCAGATTTGATTTCAAAACAACTCCTTTTAGCTCTTCTGCACTTTCATAGCAGAAATAGCCATAAATAGGAACTGTAAATATCAGTTTTCATAGTCTTCAGTATTAATTCCTGTGGAGCAAACAGCAGGTGACCTACTTTACAAGAAATCGTAGACAACATGCATTACTTAAACATCAGTGTCCCAGAATAGAGTCTTACAGGTAGCCAGTAAGATGACAAGTAGGTGTGGAATTTCTTACAGTATTCATTAAAATTTCTTTCATGTTACAATAGATGCAAACAGGGATATAATACTGCAGGGTTCGGTTCAGTTCTTCTGAAAACAAAACCTAATGCAAAAAAATTTTCAAGCAGCTTCAAAACTCTTTTGTAGACACTCTTTAGAAATGAATTTTGAAAAGCTAATATACCTATACTTTTTAGAAAATTAGTTCTTTGCAGTGTTCAGAACTATACTAATGCGGACCTTTCTTATAAACATCTTAGGATTTTTAAATGTCTGAGTGATACTTCCACAGAAGACTGAAAAAAAAAAATCCATTTTGAACTGGGAAATCCAACATTCTGTGAGTGCCAGTCCCGCAGAAGTTCTAAGCTTATTTCAAGGAAAAAAACAATTGTGATTGTGTTGCACTTACACTTCTTGTCACATAATCATTAACAATTGCCTTTCCTTCTCATTACAAGTGAGAACAGCGTAGCAACAGATAGCAAGGCATTCCTTTACTGCAACACTAACACAACGGTAGAGTAACAGATCCCACAAAACATGTCAATTTATGCAAAGCTTATATGTGACACACCATAATAAATGTTGATTACTTTAAGAAACCCACACAGTTCGTATCCATCAATATTTCATAATGAGGTCTTTAGAAAATATTCTTATCCAAGAGAAGAGTATCAATGCAAGCACTGTATTTAAAATATTTACATCAGCAAGCCCATTTTGAATTGGGGGAAGCAAGCAACAGCAGTATGAATGAAAGGAGAACCGATAAAGATTCGCTTTAATTATTTCCTTTTTATACAAGCCTAATAACTCTAAGAGTAACTAGAGAATTACTACTAGAAAGAACTGGCCAGCACATAGTCTAGAAACACATCAAGGAATCTTCCGTTTATAATGATTAAAAAACAGTGAGACTGCCTTATATCTTTTAGCATGCTGCTCATCAACCCCATTTCTACGAAATATTACACAATCTATAAAAATTATTGTAGTATTATCTAAGGAATATAATTCTCTGATAAAGAAGCTCAAATTTGCTACTTCAGTCAGAATATTATACTTCTTACCATGGGCCAATGTTTTGGAAGCTTACACACATGTGAAAATTAGCACTTCTACTTTGTTCTTACAATATTATGTTTACACTTTCAAGAATTTGAAGAAAAAGAAATAAAGCCAAACAAAAAAGGAAAATGGAAGACTCCAGTGGCCAGAAAAAAAGTAAAAGAAAAAACAGAAATAAACTTGCACTTCAAGTATATTCTGCTTGTACTACGTCAGATAATGTAAGAAACAGCAGAAGTTAAAAAACTATATGCATACGAAGACATCCTTACTTTATCTACGCAGTCATCAAAAAATGCAAGGCTTGCATCCTTATCACTGACAAAAGAACACTCTTCAATGAAGCGAATAAACATTTGAGTTTTGGTCATCAGTGTGTAGAACTTCTGATGTGAACGATCTCGACTTTTGAGGAAACCTATAAAGTGAAATCAGAAGCATGTAAGAAGGCCTAAGAAAAAAGCTCTCACCAAAAGTCAGCATACATTCTACTAACAAGCAACAACCTTTCTGTAATCTTTGCCACTACTATGCAATTTCTTCTGCACTTGCATTTCTACCATCATTCACAACACTAACACTGCAAAAGTTTTTACTCTTTAAATAACAGAAACTAAAATAATAAATTAATATACATAAAACAAATTCATGACTTTTCACCTTGTAGTTCAAAGAGAGAACTTGCATCTGTGGCTGTTTCAGAGGGTGCCTCTGTTATTGGCCTGAGATAAGACCTGTAACCTTTTAGTATTGAGGCCATGAAACACAGGAATGCTTCCTGGATCTCCAAATCTAACAGATGCAATTTCTTCCCAGAATTAAAATCGTAGTCATTCATTGCTAATTCCATTAATGCATCTTCTCTTGGTCTCTGTTGCACTGTGAACAAAGACAACATTATAACATATCACATATTTTTTTCCCCCCAATATTTGTATCTTTATACTACTAGATTCACTGATTACTGATCTACATTAAGTTTGGAACAGATTAAAATAAATGCGACTAAATTCAATCATGACATGCGACAATGGATTTAGCTTGACCTTATACAACTCGCATATCTCTGGATAATACCAAAAGCAAGATACATGTACCTTTTCAACATATTAGTCACTACAGCAACAGAGAGAACCAGCATGGGCAGAACTTAAAAAAAGAACCTCAAAGAAAGTTTTTTTTTTACAAACATGTGGACAAACACATACATGGGATGTATGTATTACTTTTTTTTTTTTTTTTTTTACAGTGCCTTTCAAAGTGTTCCCCCAAAGTGGAGTATGCATATTAATAAGTACCTATATACACAGAAAAATACCACTCAGATGCAAAGTGGAGCCATCAAAACACAACACAATACAAAACACTGACACAGAGAGAAAGCAGGATTTTTTTTAAAAAAGATCTAGCAAAATCCCTATTCTTAAAGTAGATAGTTGTATCAATGTTTTAAAGCCATCAGAACACTAGCTAAGACTTGACTGCTACACACACAAGGTATGGTGACATTCTAATAATGTCTCAAAAAATTGAAAGGATAGTTTCACTACTGTCTTTCCAGATAACATAATTATAGCCAACCTTATATGGATATCGTGCTAGATTCTTATTACAGACTACATTGCTTAAAGATTATCATAGAATCATCATAGAATGATTTAGGTTGGAAAGGACCTTGAAGATCATCCAACCCCCCTGCCATAGACAGGGACACCTCCCACCAGCCCAGGTTGCCCAAGGCCACGTCCAGCAGCCTGGCCTTGAACGCCTCCAGGGAAGGGGCCTCAACAACCTCTCTGGGCAACCTGTTCCAGTGCCTTACCACCCTCAAAGTGAAAAACTTCTTCCTAATGTTCAATTTGAACCTGCCCTCTTCTAGTTTAAAGCCATTAAGAGGTTTAAATTACAGAGGTTTAAAAATTTTTCTAAAGAAATCCTCAGGTAAAATATACCAAAGTTTTGAAGCAACAGACAATTTTTATCACCTATCAACAATACACATTTTTTTTGTGCAGCAGACACCAATAAAATTCTGTTTCTGTACATTCTAATTAGGACATGATTAAATTCTAGTGACTTCAAGAGCCAAGAAGGTATAGACAGTCTTTAAAACAAGTGCCCTATATCCAGGTAACAATTACAAAGACCTCAGGCAATGTGCTTTCCATGTATGTATTTCTCAAACATGTAGTGGTGATCAACCCCATCCTTTTCACGCTCTGATTTAAGTCTTAAGCACTTGCTGTCTCTGCCACAGAAACTTGATTTTACAATTGCATCATTACTCCTTAACGCTCCCTCCCGTGCCTATGGAAATCATCTTCTAAGCAGACAGGTAATGTCAGAGTACTGAGGGACTTCCCACTTCATAAAGCCTATTAGCTATAACACCCAAGCACAGCAGCTGGCCCTTGACTACATCTGTATTTCCAAATGTTTTGTTTTAAAGAATTTCACTATCATCATCCCTATCCATTCTTCCGCTTTCTTATATCAAGGTTCAATATACCTTTCTGCAATATTTGAGGACTCTATCAACAACCAATTTTTTCTTAGAAATGTCCAGTAATTTTGCTATACATTTGAAAATGCAATGTTTATAAAGCATTTGTCATTTCCATCTTAAAGTTTTAGGTAAAGTACTATCAGATTGAGCGTCAAAGTTCTCTCAATTGTCAAGACATCAGCAGACTTGAGCAGGCTTTGAGGACAAAACAAAGGTCTTTATTAGGTCCTGGTCTCCTCTTTGCTTTACTATTCCCTTCTCATAAAAGCTCTACATTTTTTTTTTGGTACAAGGATAACATCAATACAAAGGGATATCGACTGAGCACCACCTAATATATATGGAAGTCTCCTCTACCCCAAAAGCCCCAACGTGTTCTAATCTCTGGACTTAATGTACAGATGTACTGTTGACTTAATGTACTGTTCTGTACAAAAACATTATGCTTAGTGTAATGGGTGACTTAAGAACATATTTAATTAGGTATATTTATCTGTTAATGTGGCACACTACATCCAATGTAAATCTTACTATGTAATTTCCCACTCACATTCTGCCAGCTGATGATACAAATTACTTAAGGTGTTCATCAGATTTTTACAAGGTTTCTTTGGTAAGATCTTCCATGCAATAACTTTCTTATCTCCAGATCTGGAAGGAAAAAAAAAAAAAAAAGAAGTATGAGTATACACTGGAATATGTGTGTATCTAGCACTATATTTGGAGGATTTTTGTACTCCACCAGAGAAATAGGAGAACATATACAATTTACTCCATTAAAACAGGACTAAGCAGGATTGAAAACCAACCAAGTCAAATTTGATTTACTATATGGAGACTTGATCACAGCCATCCGACCAATGCTCTCTATTTCAGGATGATGATTATGCAGCCACCCTCTTTAGAGCTGAAATCAATCCACTTAGAACACATGAAAGATGGGTTACTCATATTAAGCACCTTCCATTGCACAAGCAACCACTACACATGCTATGTTCTGAGCAGTAATTATTTAAACTAGGATGGAGATAATGACTAGAATGCTCATAGTAACATGAAATCAATTTGATATGACAACTGCTTTGTGTTTAGTACATATAGACTTGGACTTAACCATATCGTTATGATAATGAAAAAAAATAAGTGTTCTTTGTCAACAGAGGGCACCAGCAAGCCTCAAGACCATATCGGTCACAAAGTTGCAAAAATTGCAAGCATTTGTTTCACACTTTTTTCCGTGCAATGAAACGGAATTAATCTGTTCTAAGAAAAATGCCTAGAAAATCAGAGAAAAGTAGAATGAAAACAGAAATAACTGGAAATAAATTATTTAATTATATTATTCATTCATTATTCCATTAATGATTATGTAGCTAATTAGACAAATACCAGAAGAAATGCACAAATATGTTCCTCAACCAAAAAGTAAAAAGCAAAACTGAAGTTATCGCAGTCTAGTTTGAATTGGTTGCTAAAAACTTCAGGGCAAAATTGCTATATAAACTTGGTGTCAGCATAAAATCCTTAAAAATTTCTATTTACAAATACTTAATATATGCAACCTTCTCTAAAATCCACACACAACTACTGAAGCAAAAATAAACTCACAAATAAGAAAATTTAGAAAGAAAAAACTTTTTAGTTAGGCATAGTAATGCTGAAAGACTGCTACCAACCGGAGGATGATACATAAGAACAGTGACTGAAGACCTTTAAAAGTTTCACTAAGTATACACTGAGTATATTAAAAATTATACTGAAATAGAAGTTTAATTCTGAAATACATGTTTAACTAATTTTGTATGTTTTTGAATCTTGAATTAGAGGCCTTATCCTCTTCTGGTTTTGTAACATCGTCACAAGGAAATAAATAGTTCTTTGTTTTGAATCTCATAACAATATGGACCGTTTTCCAATGGTTTTAACAGTGCACTGCTATCCCTTACTAGTATTTTAGGTATTAGATAATTAGTATTACAGGAAAATGTAGTACTCTACACAGTTATGAACAAGAAATATTAGAATACTCTTATTTCAGTTCATTAACAGTGGCATGATTTTAAGTCTTAATTAGATTCTCTCACCCATGAAAGTTCACATCTCTCATTCTCAACATGAAGTTCCTATACTTCATATTGATAAGCAGCATGATTTAATTGTTATAATTGTCAACCAGATGCCCACATGAAGATACTAGAATTTCTTCAACACTAAAAAAGCTGATCATAAAAACTGAAAATTACTATTCTCCTCCAGGAACAATGACATGAGACACAGTATGGTTAATCCAGGAAACGTGCCAACATGTGCACAAAGATTTTTAATGTAACGGAATAAAAGGTACTAATGTTCCATAAGGATTGTACCTGCACTCTGCCGTGTTGAACAGAAGATATCATTCCTAGCATCCTCATTTCAAGAAGGATAATACATTAGAAAGTTCAGAGGTTTAAAACAAAGAAAACTCCCCAAAATGTTGCCAAAAAGCTAGTTTTTGTCTTTGGAAACAGAAAGCAAACCCCAAAAATTAACACAGAAGAAAAATTGTTAATAAATACTTACTGAGAAATTGTATTGGTATCTAGGTCAACACAGCTAACATCTGGTGGAGGGTCATAGAGATCAAAGTATCTTGAATCAATTCCCACTATGAATGGACATGGTGCACTTAACACATCTGCCAGCGCCAAGGGACAGAGAGGAATATATGGGCAAGGCCAGTGGAAAGGAAATATCATCTTTGAATATATGCAGAGACAAAAACATAGGTTAAACATGTACAATAATATAGTCTATGAAAGTATAAACCACACTTCACTAACTGCACTTCAAAATTGTTTAACATAGCAGATTATTACTGCAAATCTAGATGCAGATTATTAAATAAAAAATGCACTCATTTTGCTAAAATTCAATCTGTTAATTTGTAGGGAAAAAGCTCTTCAGTATAATCAACTATATAGTAGAGGTAACAAGACAATGCTTAGTGAAGACACGGAGGAAAATAACATGCACTTAAAATTACTCTGCAAGAGAGAATACAGTGCTACTTGGGAAAATGAGGAACACATATTCAGTGCATTGAGATGACCAAACAACATGCTTATTTACAATATTTACATACAAAGAACCAAAAGCAGTTACTCTTTCTCTTCTTTGTGGGATATTCTCTCTAACGATCCGTATTTTTCTTCCTACATTTAAGTAACTTTTAAGCCTAACAGTACTCCTAATTTTAGATTTTACCCAAAAAACATTCTTTTTTGCACTTACAGGTGTATGATTAAAAGACCGTTACTTACAGAGACTAATGCCTCTGTCACACTAGTAAGGACAGAAGGTCGCAATGAATGGATGAGAATTTTATGTTCCGTCACAGCAAATACAAGTAGAGTTACTGCATTTTCAGGTCCTAAATTCTGAAGCAGTGTAGAAAACTTGCCCCCACTGTTACAGAATACAAACACACTGGTGAGTTACAAGGTACCATAAAAAAGAAACGTTCAGTAACAAAATAGAAAACAAGGCATCAGAGTAGGGTTTTCTAAACTTAAATTTGCAAATCTTTCTTTTAAAGACAACTGCAAGGCAGACTACTTGGTACACTTCATTGTTCAGTGAAGAAAGGTTACTTCTCAACAGTAACCATGGTTTCTTGAGACTCTTCAATCAGTCTAGACTATTTTCAGGACACATGCTTGATGATTTTTCTTTTTGAGAAGCAATTTACAGGGAAACAAAATGTGTCTCTTTAATCATTCTCCTGCACAGAGACACAGAAGTTCAGACGGGCACAGAACTCCTTCAATTACCTTGCAATACAAAACGTTGCACTATGTTGGCAGCCCATGTACCAGCCCCTAGAAAGGGGAACTAACTCTCTATATTCTGCCTCAAGAACCACTAAAATTATTTGAAAAAACACAGATACTGTTCGTTAAGTATGTATCCTTGTCAGGGTGCAGGTCCAAGTCACATAAATAAACTTCTGATGCACTAGCTACAAAAGGCACCAGTCTAGTTAAGTTAATTTGCACAATTATAACTCAAAGTACCAAATCTTTTCTGCAATGTAAATCAGGATATATTTCACAATTAAACAGAAGATACTGCCACTTGCCTCAGTGGAAGGGGCGATGACACAGGTTGGCTAAGAATCAGGTTATCATGTGGAGATAGCTGGAAAAAGATTTTAAAATACATTCTTTTTATTCTGAACTTTGGAAATATTTATTAGAAATTACACAACTATAACAAAGAACACCTAAAAATAAAATTTAAACTAAGCTGAACCTTCTATAGCCCAGTTGTATAGCACTGTACTAAGTGGTGTGCAATGCTATGCACCAGAATATTTTAGTAAAAACCAGGCAAAGCACACCGTTCCTTTCTTAGGCAGGACTGAGTACATTGCATATTCATAAAGAGGAATTTAAACTAGCTAATACTGCAAAAAAATTGAATATATTGACTGCTGAAAAATGAAGCCCTCTGTATTTTAAGGGAAGTGAGGAACCATAGTTCATACAAAGTTCATACATTCCAGGGTGGGACTCTTTGGATTTAGGGAGAAAGAGATGGAAAATGCACGAAGGGGAGAGATGGCAGATCATAATGTAAAGTAATATTTTCTTTGGAAGACGTGAGAATTAGACTCTTAGCTGTTAGAAACGGCTCAGCTCAGCTTTGATAGAATCATTAAAATTTGCATTAGTTGAAGATCCAAGACAAAGATCTTACTAATTCAAGTTTCTTTCTTACAGTGATATGACATCAACAGAAATAATTCATATATTCAGCATAAATAGAAGGATGCAAATGAGTACAAGAACACAGATGCACAATCAATTTATCAAAGCTCAACTGACATTTTCAGCCATAGTAAATTCAAGGTAACAAGATACCAGTTAGCTTAATCCTCCCTGCTAAGTGGTCACGCATTTTCTATCTATTGTATAAGAGCACACATACAAGTAGCAGTAGTAATTCACTAACTCACAATAAATTTCACAATTAAGCTATTGTCCTGGTTTGAAGTAAAACAGAACCAATTCTCTAGTCAGTAATTTTACTTTGCAGCTAAGTCTCTTCTAACTGAACTCCCTGAAACTTTCTGAAATTAACAGCATATTGTGCAGAAACTGTTCACTCTCAGAGCGATAAAACCTGATTAGGTGTCATTGATGCCAAGGAACGGTATGCAGAGAGGATTGCTTATTGCTATAACACTTATTGCTGTAACACCCAAGACCAGCCAACTTTGTTATTTGCCCCATTGGAGGGTTGGAAGCAATAAAGCGTAGAGGGGTCGCACTTGCAGGGAGGAGCGGAAAGGACAGGTGACCCAAAACTGCCCAATGGGATATTCCATCCTATCTGCCTCATACTCAGTATGAAAGCTGAGGGATCAAAGACCCAGCCCTCTTTCTTCAACCGCCAGCATCCGAGGAGTCTGTCTGCCTTTGATCCTGATCCCTGCATTCCTGAATCCAGATCCAGAACCAGAACCAGTTCCCGTCTGTCACTGAGCCCAGTCTGCGACCTTCCCAGTGCCTGCCAGTGACATGACTGTCATCCTGGGGGCTTGTTCTGGTTTTGTATATATTTAATTATTTCCTTTTTATTATTTTATAATTAATATTTCATTAAATAGTTTAGTTCCTTCTAAACTCACAAGTCTTTCTCTCTCTACCCCCTCTCCTTGGAGAAAGAGGCAGGGGAGAGCATCTATCATTTCACCTCAGTGGCCAGTCCAGCCCAAACCATGACAGCCACAAGTCCAGACAACTTGCAGTAACATTCTATTTTTGAGTAGGTTTCACCTTAGACGCTGCTGCAGATGACCAGATAATAGAAGTCAGAAGATCAGCTGAATTAGTAATAGAAATGCTGAAGCACTAAGTCACCTAACACTGTGCCTGGATAGACACACAAACCGTAGGACGTTAACAAGAGTCTACACAGTACTGCCTCCTCACGTATTTCACATAACAGAGCTTTTGAAGGCTGATGCTACATTTAGCTTCAATGACAAATGAGGATGGCCACACCACTCTACATACTAGATTTGTCTTTAAGTAAGTCACCTTGTGACAACCACCATTAGCTTATTCAGTGAAAGAATTCAAAGACCTCATTTTTTCAGCCTGAGGTAACCTTCACAAACTACCTTCAGAAAGGGAGCATCTGCCTAATGTCCTACAACTTTTGTGTTTCAGCAAAAGCAGATAAACATAATCAAGCATTTACTCAAAGTGCATGTCTCCCTTAGGCAGAAGGGGCACTTACTGCCCCCATTCTTCAGAGGGAGGAATGTATTACTCAATGTGCTCTTGAAGTCTGCAGATTGTGAATACATCATTAGAAGAGGAACATCTGCGTAATACGGGAACATAGGACATGGAGAACAGAGTCTGGCAGATTTCACATCAGTAACAACCTACCAACAATGGCAGCTGGAAACTGGCAATTGGAAACATTCCTGGATATTTTACTAATGGCTATAAATTCTTTGAAACTTAAATCATACACGCGCCATGTTCTCCCTCACTTGCAACAGATGCTAAGAAGGACCTAAGAATAGGTTACACCTCCAGACTGGCATACATGCAGTTACTAAAATATATCAGGTCTCATTTTCAGAAAGCATATAGGCACTTACAAGACATTCTACAGTAACACATTCAGGGGGATTTGCTATACTAATTACTTAGCAAAAAGCTACCACATTTTAAAATAACAAGCTTCAGAGAGAAATTACTATTCCTTCAATGAAATGGAATCCTAAAAGCTTGTAATTTTCAAATATGCAGGCATTTCCCACGCTATTTTTGGGAAAACATCTTAGATAATAAAATCACAGATGATTGTCAGTGCAGTATCAAACACAGCTCAAAAGTCCCTGAAAGCAGCGGGAAGTACTCATTTGTAGACCTCAACTACCACTGACTACTTTAAAAGCAGTGTGTCCTCCATCTGTACCATCAGCTACTGATGTTGTACTAACTTGATGCATTTGGCATTTTGAAAATAAGGTGTAACAGACATAACTTCCCATCACTTAAAACTAGGTCCTCAGACTTTGTTCCAGGATATACATCCATGTATACTTTGACAGTAAAAATTCAGACTAAAAAAATTAACTGTTTTTCCTCTAAACTCACATCTCTGTAAATGTGTGTTTAGTGCTCCCTAGCACAAATATGTTATTGAAGGTGAATACAACATAAATGCCCCCAAGATGTAAAAATACTAGATTTTCAATGGAACTTTAAATTGATAATAAGTGACAGAAGTGTCAGATACAGTTTCAGTAAAACTGTTCTCCAACCCCTTTTCAGTAACAGTAATAAATGTAACTTCTTTAGAATATCCAAGTACACTAAGGAGGATCTTTAATATTCAACACATTCTATAAAGACATAATCCAAGATTGTGTTTACTCTGAAAGTCTCCACTAGCATATGGGACACTACATTAAGACTGAAAACCACACAGGGGTCTCCATATTTTATTTCACACAAGTAGTAACAGAGAATAACATCATTTTATAACAGTTTGTTCAAAACCACAGGACTAGTAGAATAAGTACAACCAGAATAGAGCTGTCTTTTCTCAGCAATAAAATTTTAACATGTCTCTATCCATTTTGCCTCTTAGGAGTACAAAAACAATTTGAAGATTTAATAACACTTCTCTTAAGACGTCTTTGAGATAGGGATTTAGTCTTTCCTACCACCAATGGCATGGGTGAAATTTAAATAACAGGTACCTTAATTCTAGCAATTATACCATTTCACTCACACACAGTAAAACGTGCTAGGTCTTGCAGGTAGGACAGAATAAGGGTCATATTTGACGAAGTGTGGCTCTGTTGAATGTGCACGGCTCTTGCAGTTTTCAGTAAGTGCTATCCATTATATAGAGGACAGCACAAAGCCCTTTGCGAAAACAGGTAATTTGTAAACATGCACTTCACATCCGGTTTTAATTTTTTTATTTATTTTACACTCAGACTTCATACAGTAGTAAGAAGAACACAGTTCAAAGGTTATTGAAAAAAAATCAAGCCAGTGCTGACCTTTGAGTAGTTTTTTGTTAATTTTCATACACTCTGACAAAAAAACATAAGTTTTAAGCACACTGAACAGTATCTTGTAATATCTCATTAAAGTCCTTAACTAAACTGGAAACAGAACAGTGAGAAATCTGTAAAAATTAAGGGTATGAATTTAGGAAAAAAATCCTGAACAACAAAAAATTGAACGTTAAAAATTACTTTTTCCATTTACCATCCTGTTCAACAACTGGTTTGTCTTCACTTAACACATAGCTATTAAGAAGAAATTTACACTTACCTGAACTAGAATTCTTGGCCTCTGAGGGGATGGAAAAGGAACTTTATGCATGAAATGGGAGATGTGTCTAAAGGAAGAGAAAAATACTCATTTAGTAGAAATTATAAGCTTAAACTGCTTCACCTCAAGACAAAATTATTGCCAGTAAGAGAAATTATTTATATAAAATGGCACATTCTTATTCAGAAGACAGAGAGCAAAATAAAACAGCCCACAAATCCTACAGGAATATTCTGACCTTCAAAATCTATTTTTCTACTAGTGACAACCAAAATGGCAGGCCAGATTATCTTTCAGACTACAAGCTTGGTTTGTGAGACTGCAAAATTACAAGGAGCTATTTAAAATGAAAAAAAATTTTTGTAAAGTAGAAATACTGATGTTTGAGTATCACAATACCATTTTACAATCATGCTTCTCAGACTGGCTTGAAATAGCACTATACCTCAGAGAATAGCACTGGTTATTTGCAAAAAAATATTCACAGCTGAGTATCAAGGAGAGTCATTACGGTCATCCATTTTCCTCACATCCGTTTTCTTCACTTCCAAAACCAAAATGTTACGTAAGATGTGATGAAAAAAAGTGTTAAAAGTTTTCTCATATACTACAAATACAGGAAAATGTTTTTAAAATTGGAGTAAGTTCCCAGTTTTATATATTGATTAAACTTACAAAAGTTCTAAAATTGGGGGAGTTCTACACAATACGCACTTTCACATAAAAGAAACTACATGCAACCAGTAGAAACTCGGGAAGAAACAGGTAATTCATCATAAACTGCATGCTACAAGCACATACTTTACTGTGATTTCTGCAACTCTTACCATTATCACAATGCAGACAACAAACCAAATTTTGAAGAAATTCAGAGAAACCCACAAATAAGCATTGATTTATATAGAAGATTTATATGGTTTTGATGCAAAGCTATAAATTTCATACATACATTTCAATACAGCTGCATATTATGCCATTACATGTATGCAACACCCCCCCATTTTTCTATGTTTTTAATTTTGTGTACTTGTGCTAAGCTTAACTTTTTGTTGCAGTTCTATAATGACAGAACTGGCATTAATCAGAACTACTGACAGGAGAAGCAGTCTTGTGCCTCCTCCTCGCCACTCCTCAACTAACCTCCCTTGTGTGAGCATCAATGCCTGTGCAGCCACATGGCAAATGAGAACAGGAAAGGAATCAGGCTGACAACAGATTTGGGGTTTTGTCCTATTACCGCTGTATGAAGACAGTGGCAGAAATACAGAACATACAGCAAATTTTGAGGGAAAGGCCTGCCACTTGCAGAAGGGCTGACTGAAAATGTTCAAGTAAGCATGTATGGCACAGACAACCTTCGCTATCCTTAAAACAACTAAAGAAACCAGGCTAGATACTATATTAATTTCATGTAAGACAGTGTAGCTATATTTAAATTATCCACAGTAAATTGACCAGTCAGTTTACAAATCAGAAAAATCTGTATAAGCAGATAAATCTGTAAAATCAAAATTAATAAAACATTTATTATATTTACGTCTCATTTTATTCATTCACAAAACTAAAAAAACAAAAGTAGTTCTCAGCTTAAAAAAAACCTCTTTTCATTATTGGATGCTTACACTTTCAGAATTTTAAAACAAGTTCAGTAGATACAAACTGCAATAATGAAGCTGATAAACAATCACAGAAAATGCTTAATCCACAAATTCAAAGTCTCATAAAAGTTAATATTGAAGTTTAATCAGAAAAAAGGCTGATGTGTAATAAAATAAAATTTTATATATAAATATATATATATTTGAAATTTGACACATTAAAAAGTTATGTTAGCCTAGAAGTGTTAAAGTCTCACATATCAATTACAGATATCAATCACTCCTTGGATGTAAGAATTTCCTCTGCATTTCAAAATGTGAAATCCTTTATGCAAGAAGGAAATTAAGTTTATTCATCTCAAATAGAGGAGGATTACCAGTGCAAAAAATTAAATCTGCTTTATTATCTCTCATTGCACAACAAATAGTCATTTGAAAAAATGCAAAACTACATATTTCATTCTCCTAACTTCATGTATGCAATATTAAGAAAGGATTTATAATCTTGCTTCTAATCACTATGCTAAAGGGTACAAAGCTAATTAAAAAAGGCTTTCAGATACCTTTGCAGGCACTTAAACCACAAATAAAAATCTAGGCTTTTTGAGGAAGTATATAAAGATACATTTAATCAGTGGAGAAAAGTGCTTAATCTTGTCTAACCGTTATACGTAATGTTTGATGACTAAAGTTAAAAGGATATTATCGGAAACTTAGAAGTAAAGAAAAAGGAGCTCTCATCAAGTGAAATTACTGTTATGAATTTTTTAAATTACTTACTTCTCAATAGGTAGGACATGCGGACCAGAAATGGAGTAACGATACAGAAAGGTAAGAAACTTCTTGAAAGCATCAAAGAAAGGCCAGTGAGAGAGCAGACAGATGCATTTATTTGTTTGAACTGTTCTGCATGTGTCTGACTTTCCCTCGACAGCAGCTGCTAATCCCAGTTGAGATTTTTGTTTCTCTGTGAGATTCTCTTCAGGATACAGTTCATAAAACTGAATAGCAGCACCATATACCTGCAAACAACATCGTTGATTTGAAGTTGATAAATCTGCCACAGTCTTAAAAGCAATCTAACAAACCCCAAACATGCAAGGAAAATCAAGTCTATTGAAAATGCAGACTATTATTTATTTAAAACACTAATGTCATATGAAAAGGAGTAATTTATGAAACTATGTAAGTGAGAGAAAAATAATGATTATACAGAGAACAACTACAGTCAACTGCTCCTACAATTGCCATTAAAGCTATTTTAGGAATTCTTTAAGCAACTCAAAGCAGTATTCCTCTGACATCCAATTTACTTTTTAGAACAAGTATATACATGCAACGTTGCTTCCATGCTTGCAATAAAAATAGTATACTCGCATGTATATTCAGTCAGAATTGTTATAGCTCTGTAGTTTCAAAGGCTAACATGATTGGAAAGCAAAGGAGCACAGGTTTATATGATCAACAGTCCAGCAGTGAAATAAATGCAAATCACTCTTTAAAGTAGTCTTTGAATGAAGCCCAAATGAACAGATTCAAGTTTGCCTGTGAAAATACGCATTATCATCACCCTGAAAAGATAAACAGCCATTTTTTTTAATTTAAATTATTAATAATGATTTTTTTTAACATTTCAAAATACCTTTTCTGCAGAAGCTCCAGTTAGTACAAACGTGGAAAAAACTGGGAGAGGGTATTTACTGTTAGATGGCCAGCATTCAATTGTTGCACCCATAGGTAGACAAAAAAGAGGCACAGATTCTGGTAGTGGGAATGATTCATAATCTTCTTCGGGATATCTGCATATTAAACCTACAAAGGCAATTTGTAAAGAGGCAATTATGTAACGAATAGCTCATTCCATAAACACATGCCCAGAAATATCATCTATGAGCATATACTAACTTCAGAGGATCAGTAAAGGAAAGTTATAAATAATCAGGTATAGCAAATAGCCATAGAGGGGCAGCATGCTTCCAAGGCCTATGGAGAAATCACCCGACTAAAACATTGGACTGAAGTCCTACTTACTATTCTAGGAACTATTCATAATTGATTTATCTTTTTCTGTTTGCAGGTTTTATGCATCTCAGCTATTATTATAATAGTTCACATTATGAGTAAAGATTTAAAATTCAGTTAAAAAAATGGTAACCTGAATAACTGAGAAGACTGATGTTTTCAATTACGAAAGCAATTAATTCTTACCAAACGTTTCCTGAAATATCTGATGTGCTAGATATTAGATTTTTTTTAATATCAATAGAATCAAACCAATTAATTATGCCAATCCACCTCAGCTAAGGATTCAGCTAACGTGCCATCACACTAATGTGTTTAGACTTAATTTTAAACATAGCTGTAAAACACAAAGTTCTGAAGCAGAAGCTCTTAACATATAGGTCTTCAATTACATCATACAGCTGCAGCAATCTATCCTTGCTCACTGCCACCCCAGGGGACTCCAAATGGAGAATGAATATTGCGTGAAGGGATTTAGGATTTCTCTGCATTAGAGAACACAATCACTACACATTCTTTTATAATACACAGTGAAATATTAATAAGCAAAAAAACTGGTAATCAAGAAGGGCGGTGTTTTTTCCTTCCAAGAAGCAAAATTTTCTGTAAAATACGACCAGATGTGTGGCCTTTTTAAAATCTGTATTTATTTACAAATTTATTTTCCACCTTTTAGTTAGTCCTAAATTACTGGTTTCTGCAGAGAGCAGCACCTCACAGGGATAAGTGCATTAAAGCTTAAGTCTGAATCATGCTCATGACTTGCACTCAAACAAAATCAAGGGTTTAAAAAAACTCAGAGCCATAGCAAATCTAATGCTGTCTTATAAATAAAACAACAAAATAACAATGATATGCAATCCAAAAATACTTAGAGACCTCAACTCCACTGATGTTCAGGGCAGTGTGGAAGTCTGCAATATTCTTCAAAATGTTTCTTGAATAAAGTAATCATGAAAATGCATCAAAATTTTTGCAATATTGTCTTCTGCATATACACAAACACACACACCCCCTTAAGAGACAGTTATCAGCAACAAACACAGAGGTGGGAGACACACAGGTTTGTAGAAACCTACCAATACACAAATGAGATTCCAATTAAAAGCAATATTTAATAAAAACGGGTTATGATACATAATTCCAAGGCTTATTTTAGGACATTATTTTAAAAGAATTCTTCAGGGAAAGATTCTTTTTTGGATAATGCCAAGACAGTGTCTTTGTCAAATAATTATTTCATAAAAAAATGTATTACATTGCAAATAAGTCTGTACATCCTGAATTGAAGATAAAAAGCTAAATAGCTGTTACATACCAGCTTTATATGATATGGTGTTGGTTTTTGCCACAGACTTTTTATAACATAAATATACCGCTGAGCCCCACTGTAAAACAAAAGAAATTATTTGATTACATGATGAAGTATAACAAAAGGATATAACAGAAAAGAGTGGAGGAAAGTTTCCTCTTCCTTGTTTACAAAGGATCATAATTTACACACTAAGATGTAGGAATTTGGGGTCTATTACATTATTGTTTCTGATAAAGGCCACAAACAGATGACTGAAAGAAAAGTACTATGTTAGCTCAAAGCTAACCAATCCGTGGCAGGCATCAGCCTGACCTCTAAAACAAAATTGGTTTACAGACTGAAGCATGAGCTCTATAAATTCTTCTCCAAAACATTTGTTTAACACAACTACAGAATTTTGAGTAACACTGTCATCCAGGTAAATATTAAAACCTTTCTCAATTTTGTTGAACTTCCAGCTTAAATGTGTATATAGACAGATACACATACATACACACACACTTTTACATATACACACACAGAGCACGATGTTTCTGTTATTAACTACATTTGCGGATTACTTTAAGTTAATACTTAACATTTTTCTTTTGTGCCTGCATTTTTATTTTAATCACGCTAATCTTTAAGCCCAATTCCTTATTCTATCTGCTATTTCATAGTCTGTGAAACACCGCATCATGACATCATAGTTTTTGCAGCTTCTAAACAACAATTTCCTTTCTGGTAGTGTTAATGTTTTTTATTCTTATGTCCAGAAATTGAGAACTTCAAAAATACTTAAAAACATGGAAAGCCACAGAATGGAAAAAAGACCAGCACCCTTTAAGGGCACACAAAGCCTTTATAGATGGGAGAAAGATATAACAATTTCCATAAGACAGCACTCTCATAACCCAGTCAATACAGGGACTGGTAGAACTGAAAAATCCATTTCTTAATGTCTACAAGCATTTACTTAAAAACAAGTACAGATCAATTTCCATGATCTTTTTTGCATGATACTACTTGCATATGCAATCAGCATCCTCATCAGCATGCTGACTTTTGAGGACCCTGAGAAAGCCAGCATATAGGGCTGCAGATTCAACTAGGAGACACTTTAATATTAAAGTTCTGTAAAACAAAGTGCTGAGACACCCGTGTATTTTAGCAGGTGTAGCTTTGGAACCATATTAAGCATTTAAACAGGCTTACAGTCAACAGCAACCAACATTGCTCACATGCAACTTTCTTCAGAGAAAACGTTTGTGAAACTACTCAGGAGAATGACACTTATAAAGTAGCACTGTAGGTGATTGGAGAGTTTAAAAAAAGAATAGAAGGCAGTTGTTAGATACCGTATTCCCATCACAACAGTAAAATCAGTGTCAGAAACAGCCACATCTGTAAAACCTTCAGTTATACATGCGGTGACACAACACGTTCTAAGGACTAACCCAAAGCTGCTGAAGTCAGCATTTCTCAGTCAGCACTAAAAAGACTATTTGCTCTAAGACTTCCAAAAAGACTCTGTTCCAAGCAGGAACAAAGAAATGTAATCCTCCAACTATTGAAGATAAATCAAATCTTGGAGAGAAGCTTACCAAAATTTTCACTAGGTACTCTGAGAACTGTCAAATACTCCACAAACATTACATCATTGAATAACAAGCATTCAAAATCCAGATTTTGAATCTTACCATACTATTATTAAGATTCTTGTCAACCTTGCAGAATGTATGTGGAGGGGTTTCTCCTTTACTTGGTATGATTATACATATATCCGTAACAGCCAACGTGTTTTGTGTCATGTTTTCGGATGCTCTTCGGTAAGTGATGTACACTCTTTGTGATGAGGCACTGCCACTAATATTAGCAGGCCGACCATATGGAGTAGTTTGAATTATTTCACAACCTTGCTTTACTCTTTCTTTCCCATCATACAAAACCCTAGGTTAAAATGGGATGTACAAAAGTCAGAAGGCACATAATTTTTTTTCAACACTTTGAATACTGATACTATACGAAGAATTATAACTGAATACCACTAGTTTAACAGCAGCTCTTGTCTCTTTTCTGATCAAAACATTTTTACTGACAAGTTCAGGTCATATTATATTAATCTGCATTCTAACAGAAAAGCTTCACGATTGAACTATACTAGTTTTCCCTCACATATAATTGCTTTTAAGTGTTTGGTTTACTGCAAAATATTGTTATTTTCAATTCTATTAAAGATTCATTGCCTGATCCTAAGAATGCCATACAACTCACCTCTTTTCAATCTGTATTAAATACGTTAAGCATCTTATCTCAACCAAAATATATACACTGACAATTATAAGTGGCTTTGAAAACTCCAAATGCAAAGGATTACAGTTGTCACTAAAATCCATTCAGCATGCATTTTTCCTACCATACTAGGTTACAGTATGCTCAAGTCAACAAATATCTTCCTGTTTTGCTCTACATTCTAAAAAGCACGATACTTCCATAAACCTGCTTTATTTGCACATTAGTCAAATAAAAATGCCAAAATCATGTACTGGAACAGAAAAAAAACACTCACCCCAGGTCAGTAAGTGGGGGCTTATTCCTTCCTCGGCGATAACAAAGATATATTTGCGGTCCCACAAGACTGCCATTATTGAGATCTGCAGACAGTCCCGAGGGAGTAACTTCTATACATTTATATCCCTGGGGGATTTCCTCCCCCAGAGATTTATTAATTACTGTTACATCTGTAATAGGTTCTTTTGGTTTAGCGATTTTATGGCAAGCATCATTGAAGTGGATTTCTTCCTCTAGTGGTTTTGAAATATCTGTTAATCCTGCGACAACAAAGTAGTCAGCAACACGAGCCCCTTTGTCTTCCATCTTCCATTACAAGACGTTATAACTGGACAAAAGGAAATATATATCAGTACTTTTCAAGGAAATTATAAGATATCAGAAACAAAATTATGTTTATTTTTAAAAACAGAAAATTTGCAATAATATAAATGAAACACAATAGAAGAATACAAAAAAAGATAGAGATCTCCATCATCAGATCATGTAACATTTTTCATTTGTAATCACAATCTTTCGAATTTGGAATTCTGAGCCACAACTGTAAGTTAACTGTTAAAATCTTGGAACAGAAAACCCAAGTGGCCTCTTTTTGTTACCTTATCACTAGAGTAGCTGAAAAAACAGTAACAGCAAAATATAGTGCAAAGCTCTGCAAACAGTTTACTACTTAAAACTCATGGCTGAGTCAAAAAGTAGTTCTCATATATTTTGCATAAAGTCTATTACTGCATTCTGTTCACCATGACAATGGATCTTCTAAGGCATGTTCTGCAATTAATTTGCTTCCTAAATATTAAACATATATGCAAAGGCTGTCTTGATTATTCTAAAGATACAACTATAATAATAGCATCCACCTCACCCTATGGGATTTTACATCAGATACCAAAGCCAGATCTTCTTGGAGTATTTTTGCAGGCTAGAAGTTGATACTATTTTGTTTTACAGAGTTTTGGGGCTCAGATCCTTGATATGCAACCCATCGCTAGACAGCAATATACCTGTTTTTATACAAAACATTTAAAATCAATCAACTTCAATGGACTACAGATGACTGCCAAACAAAAACACTCAAGACCACATGAAGTTTTTCATGATGAGAAGGAATACAGTCCTGCTGTTCCAGCCAAATTGTGTTGGAAAATTACATTCTTTCTTCCTGAAATGTACTGATAAAAAAAATAAAATCTTTACATTTGAATTCTTTCTGTATAGGGTTTTTTGCAGTGTTTGCTACCAATGTTGTAAATTAGCTTCAGCACAGGACAAAGTAGTATCTGTAGGATGAAAAGATGGCCTTGCAAACAATGCAGTGCACTACATATCAGGAGATTCGGCTTCCTCTTTGTCAAAGACTCTTTAATACCTTTGCAAGTCACTTAAACCCCATGGTCTCATTTAATAGCTTGATTTTTCAAATAAAGAAAATACTTTCCACCTTTCCGTGGAACACTGAGAAATGGGCTAAAAATGTTTAAGTCACCCATATGTGCTGGAACATCAATAAATTAGCTTCGGAAAGCTTACTGTCATCAAGTTCCAAACTTTTTAAACCCAACAAGGTATTTAAGACTCTCTTTTGTTGAATCAATTTAGTTTGGGTATAAAACTTGTTACAACACAGGAGTTTCAAGAGCTTGCTAACATTCAGAAACTCAACAAACAGAATTCAAAACAGTTTGAATGGTTGGTACAAGACTTCAGTTTTCATGCCACCTTTATTCTGGTTGGTTTACCTCCCTTTATTTTTTGTTCTTGGTAGCAAGTATTAAGCCTTATCAAACTTCATACCATCATAATTCTTGGATTTTACCAAAAATATTCATTAAAACAAGCAAAATAAGTTTGGACATCTCTTGCTGGTAATTAGGGAAATTATGTTCTAAGTTGATACTGTGCATTTAATCAAATTGTTCCAAGCTGACCTCAGATTTTCAGTCCCTGCTCAAGAAGGAAGAATGTCAGCCTGTGCCAGACCATTTGTATCAACCCCATCCACACGTGCAAGATAGGTAATTCTATCTTCCTTCTCTTATTTTGTAGCTTGTTTGTATTTTGCTGGAGTAACTGACTTGACTAGTTTCTCAAGTCACAAGGAAATGAGTAACAGTTTTAAAGTTATTCACATTATTCAAGAAAACGCCAAGAAACCCTCCCAAACTCTACAACCTTTATTTCTTTCTATATGGTTAATAAGCAATAGGAGACACTTTAGAACACGATTACTAGGAAACAATCATCAACATATAGCAGTGCAACAGTTTGTTAATAACTGTTCAGCTTGTCTTCTAAGAGAAGAGAGAATGCAGTTACAAAACTAAGCTTAATTTAACCTAAATTCAGTTATTTCAAAACCAGCTGGAATATGTTATTTAGTTAGCAGTATATGAGAGCAATAACTACAAACTCAAACTTCTCCTTGAGTGATATATCCCAAGACACACAAATTCAACAACTGCGTATGCCTATTTCACTGTACATCTCACATCAGCAAATCCAGAACAGGCTAGCAACAAACTCATGGAGAGATAAAGAAGTTTCATAAAGCATCTTTAAAGACTAACATAAGACCAAACACTAACATCTTTTAGCTAACATGACTGAAGTTCTAAATATTATCTAACATTAACAATTCTCTGTAAAACTTAACTATGGTATACTACATTTTAATTGGCATGAAAACTTTCCTGATCAACCAGCACTCACTCTAAACCAATGGCTAAGCTGTTGTAACAGGTTTTTTTAAAGCAGTGATACACTGGACAAGCACTTGCTCTTAGGTTAAAAAGAAAAAAAAAAAAAAAAAAACCAAAAAAACCCAACCAACCAAAAAAACACAGAGTGTAAACAGTTGCTTTTAAGAAGTTGATGCATTTTCAAATAATACAAGAAATGCAGAAAGAAAAAAATGAATACTTCATAACATAAATCAGAAAAGAGCTATGGTCAGACTGCTCAGAAGATAGAGGGGGTTATATATACACACACACATATGTATACACCCACACCCCAAAATATTCCTCCAGAACTGCTGAGGAAGAAAGGGCTGGCTAAGTAAAAGCTACCAACCAAGCAATTTAAACTCAACGCTATCTCATCATAAACTCTGGTGAAAAAGAAGTTTTCCATTAAAAGACTTCAGAAGAGAGAAGGTGGACTGAGAGCTGGCTAAGTCTTGCACTGTTGCATATGAAAAATGCTCCCTAACCACAGGCTCCGTACAAAGCAGCAGAAACACTACAAAACTGAACTTTGCTTCAAAAATTCTGAGTTAGAAAAATATTATTTTTTATTCTGTTCTGTTCCTTTTCTCATCAGTGTTATTTCAAAAAACTACACCAATTTCTGGAGTGCTTCACAATGCCTTTTAAGTTAAAAAGAAATCAGTATTTTAGTGATCAATAATTATACCAACTATGACTGTTAAAATCGCAAGTAAGCCTTATAGTTTGTAGTAGCAGCACACTATTCCAGTTTAATTAGCCAAGACAGCATTACAAATAAACAGAAAGATATATGTACATTGTATTGAAAAATCATAGCTTTCTCTCAATTTAAGCCTCACTATTAATTATTCCATATTAAGTTTATACCAAAAGTCTCAAATTCAAGCATTCATTTATTCCCAAAAGCGCTTTCAAGAAAAACTGGGACAAGCTCTCCTCATTTAGAGCCAGTTAAAATTAGAATCCCCTACATACAAACACCTGCTATCACACAAATTTGCTTCCTAAGGTTATAGCAAGTAATACACAAGTCAGCAAGACTTTCATAATTTAATGCAGCTTTTACAGAAGGAAGAAAAAAAAAGCCCAGCTGATGATGCATCATCCCTTCAGATCTTTGCCTTCTGATACAAAGGCTTGCAGCTAAAAATGGGATAAAACGCAGAAGATATCAAAACAATTCAGTGGTATTTTATTCAAGCCGATTTAGACTTTACTAGAGCTACTCAAATTTTCAACATCTGTTTACTGTGAGAGCAGATTTATGCAAACTTTATGGTAACAGACCCCAGAAAGAAGGTATATCATGTAAGCTAAGTCAGTGACACATAATCATTCTGTGAAACAAACTGACAAAGCTGAATAATTTCTGTAGAAAGTCTTACAATTAAGGTAGTCCAAAGCATGTTGCAATTATGTACATCAGACAGTACTGCAAGTCAATGTCCAGGAAAAACACACACACAACCACCACAACAGAAACAAAGTCACACTGCACAAGTGTTGCTTGAAGCAGCAGGTCCTAGGTGAAATTCAACAACATTAACACTGCCACACTGAGAAGCAGCTACTATTGCTTCTCTACACTTCAGTCATCTGGGGACGAAAGGTTGCGCTTTGAAGACAATGCCATGGGATCATAAACATAACGTCTTATAAAAGTCCCTGGAAACAAGTGCAATATATGGTCTTTGAGCCATCTCACATGATTACCATTTTCAATGGACTGCATATAATTAATACCACTACAAATTAAACATCATAAACAGTCTGCTGCACAGTGCAAAACAACCTGCTATTACAAGAAAGATGATCAGGAGGTTTAAAGGAGTTCCACATGGCAGACCCTTTTGCGATAAAATATCAGTGGGACTTAGATCTAACCCTGAATTCAGAAAGCAGAGCATATACACCAACTTATTTTGCTTCGAACAAAGTTTTTTTTATGTGCTATAAGCTATCAGCAGCTCTCACATAGAAAGCAAACAAAAATTGAAAGTCATGCTGACAGAGCACTGGCACAGGCTGCCCAGGGAGGTTGTGGAGTCCCCTTCTCTGGAGATTTTCAAGACCCGCCTGGATGCAGTCCTGAGTAATGTACTCTAGGCAATCCTGCTCTAGCAGGGGAGTGGGACTAGATGATCTCTAGAGGTCCCTTCCAACTCTGATAATTCTGTGATTTTATATCAGCTCACACATTGTCAGATAAAACAACTAAATCAGTGCCCAAGCTTTTGAACAGATCACATTTTTCATTCAAATACTAGAAGAGGGAAGTATACAACAGCTTTTTCCCCCATCACATGACCAGAACTAATGCGGATGTGCCATATATTCCACCTGAGCAGCAGCAACAAGCATGATGCTTCATGAAGTAGAGTTTACTATAGATGCACTATACCATTTCCAAAGAAAAAAAACACCTGATATAATTCATACAACCTGTTCCTACCCACAAACATTTGCAGAAGTAACTTGTATGTGGGCTGCAGACCAGAAGAGCTACTCTAGCACTGCCAGCTTCTTTCCAGGTAACAACTTTCCCAGACAGCAAAAAGGGTTTACTTGTATGCTTTTAGCATGTGCAGGATAGATGGTCCTTGCTGCTGTCTTTTGCAGGTCATGCGATTCCATTACAACAGTTTCATCTGTCCACCTCTGGCAGACACAAATACAACTGCTTTGTAATCTTTTAATGTTCCTTGTCTTCATTCCCATTCCTTCCTGCATTTTCCTTTGAGAATATTAAATGACTTATTAATTTGAGCTCCTTATTAAGTGCATTTGCTGTCTAAAGCAGGTGACATTTTATTTTGTTAGCCTGACTCCAAAGAGATGTTCCGTTTGTAACAAGAAACGAATGTCTCCTAGTGTAGGTTGGAAACCAGTACAGGGCCCTGCAAGACACTTTTTTTACAGCAGTTCAAAGCTTTATTAAAAATGGTGATTTTTTTTTTTTAAAGCATTCATCATCATATAATTACATTCCAAGAACTCCCTTCATTTGAAGGCACACAAAGGGTAGGTGAACAGATAAATCAGTGACCAATTTTTAAAAAAAACAAAGTTCTAACAGCCCCTAGCATTTGTGTCTCATATGTGTACTGCTGCTAAAGGATGCTGCCAACACACAGAAATGTGGCAACTAGTCACGCAAGAGCAAAATGAAGTTAACTGGAACAGTCAGCCTTGCTATGGCTACTCAGAACCATTTCTCAGCCATAAGACCACACATAGCACACAAGAGACCAACAGTCTAAAGAACACGTGAATAACTGCAGTTACGCAGGGAAAAAACCTTCACCCCATCCCTGTACTTCCAAAGTTGCCTGGCAAAAGCAACAGAGAAGCCTTTTTTCCCCCCAGTATTTTCTTCCTAGCAAGCAAGCAATCCTGGAAACAAAGCAGAAGCACCTCAAATATCACAGGAGTTCTCTCAAGTCAGAAGACAAGCCTTTTGAAAACTCTACCAATGTGTTTGCTCCCTACCTTTTAATCAGGGCATTGCTTCTACACTTTGCCTTTCTTGCTGTCAGCCAGACTTCAACATAGACTTCTTGTTAAAGTTTCATTCCCTATAGAAACAGTAAAAACAAAAATTAAACAATGTACACATTTGCTGGAACTTACACTCCACTGCACCAGTCAAATGAAAGGAACATTGTGAATTGTTGTAGGACTCGTTTGCTAAAACAAGGTTACATGTCATTTACCTGTTAAAAAAGTAAATGAAACCAGATTTTAAACTTAAGAAACAAAATATTGAGTTTTATGCTGCGTTGATATTTTAAGAATGTAAACAATATTTAATGCTTTAAAGAAACACAACAAAATACATCAAAGAACGGTTGAGCCAGCCACTTCAGATAATAGTGGAAGAGTTGAAATAATTTGATGATAAATACCTTCCATGCCTATTCACGGGTGTTAGCCAGCTATGAAGTGCTCTTTTAGCTCAATAAGCTTTTGTCATCATTTGGGCTGGGCTGGCCACTAAAATGAATGACAGATGCTCTCTTTTACCTCTCTCTGCAAGATTCTGATATTTAAGCAGATCTTTCTTACTCCACAATCAGCAATACACATGCACTTTTCCATCTAGTCACCTTATTCCAATTTTCCATTCTTGCCATTGACTGTCACAATTCACTATTTTTTTTTTCAGATATGGTAAACATCAGTATGACCACTTTTAAGCACTGGTATGACCACAGACAGCTTGAGTTTGTGTTTTACACTGAGGCATGTGCAAACCAGGCTGCCTGTGCTACAGTTAAGCATTTTGAAGCAACAGCTTTCCACCATGGGATTGAGGAGAATACCTCACTGGAGATACTCTCAGACTTCCATCTCCCAGAATGACTCATTAGCATCAGTGAGGCTGTAGTCAAAAATAAACTTTGTCTAAACAAGGTTTCTATTTGCTGAGACTTGGAGAACACTCTTAGAAGACTACCATGAGAAGACTTCAGAAAACAAAGTGTAACACAAACAAGGCTGGGAAGAAACACATTTCAGGAGGGTTTATGCAAACCATGAATGATTTGCTTCCATTCCTGAAGTGGAAAAATCTGGGGGGAAAACCTTTACACTAGATTATCTGAATTATATTTTTGGGAGGACAAAATGGAAGGTCCTGTTCATAACCTTAAAGTACAAGGTAACTTGTTTCAGATCATGCAGAAGCAATCAGCCTTGTTAGTTCATTACTCCTACAGCAAGGAGTGGGGAGGCGACAGCCTAGAGAGCAAATCCAGCTGTTGGTACAGGTCTTTATAATCCATACAGCTCTATGGACTATGACCAGTTAAAGTCAGTTATTCTCCAGTAATTGACTTTAATCATTAGTACACAAGACTACAAAGTAAGAGAGCATTCAGCAGTAGCACTACATATTTTTGTCCAATAACTTGATCTGTAATATAAAGTTTCCAGGAGCGTCAGAAATAGAATTTTAGGGATCACCTGCAGACCTCAAGCACAGCTGCAAAAAGTCTAAGAAATAAGCAGCATTAACACATGAATAATTTCCCCATGGACACTTCAAAAAAACATCTTTCCTAGTCAACTATCCGGAAAGCCAATGAGGAGAGTTAAAGGAAAGAAAAAGAAAAATATACTTCTAAGCATCACAAGGAACACTGAGAACCACTGCCAGTGTACTTGCAGCTCTATTTTGTAGTACTTGCAGCTTGTAGAATGTATTTACAGCTAGTTTGTTGCCCTCCATCTGACAAGTAAAATATCTACTTGTTCAAGAAACAAGGTGCAAAGGACCTATATTATTACAGCAATACAACCAGGACTTCTCATAGCATTTTTATTTTTTAGTAGGACATTGCCAATACTTCCCCCCCACACACACACCCCCATTCCCTACTACTACAGTTAAACAAATGGCAGCAATAGAGAAAATTACTAACAAATACGGTTAATGTGATCAATTGCATTACTTGTTAGACCCTACTGCAATACATCTGCACTCAATAATGTTAGACAACGCAATAATTAACAAGAAGTCACCAGCCTCCACTAAGTTCCCTTTGGTTCTGCATCAATAGTAGTACTAGTGCTAAGAAACATACTGGCATATAAAACAAACAAACAAAAAAAAAACAAACACAAAACCAAAAAACCCCAACGTTGCTCTGCCCCAACATCACTGGACCAGAAATGCTATCAAGTTTTTTGCAGGCCCATTCACATCTGTACCAACTCATCGTTAACATACTCTGATCCAAACAGCTGAGGAAATAATCAAGAGAGCTCAGAAAACTTGGCAACAAAGGATCTCTAAGAAGTGCCTGGGAAACAAAAGTGCTGCATAAGAGTGCAGGGACAGAACACAATACTGAATTTGGGAGCAGAAAATGCAGGCCAAGAACTGAGGGACAGGGAGATTTGTTCAGCAATGCCTAGGAAGAAAGAGAAATTAGGGTTAAATCCACAGGCTAATCTAGATTCAGTGGGATCACTGCAGTCAGTCAGCAAGAACTAGCCATCTAGAGTATCAAAGTTTAGAGGAGGAAGCAGAATAACCAGCAGAGAGAAGGCAGGAAGGAACAGACTTCACCCTGGAGAGATCAGGCATTTTCTACATCTTCTATACTCTCCACCATCACTCACCGAGTCTTTCATTTGTTCTTCATTGCTGTTTTTAAGTCTCAATAAAATCAAACCATTTACTAAGAGGGTCTAACAAGGCACAGGCTGCTTAGGTGTTCATTACAGTTGGGCCACAGCAAATTCCCACTATATTCAACCCTGACTACAAAAATTCAAGAAAGTGATGTTGAACCATCCCACAGGATTCATGACAGAGACAAATCGTAACAAGGCTGGTCTTAAAACTTCCACTTTTCTTACTAGTTGACACTATTCATGCCCCAAAAGCACAACCAAAGAATGCAAACAACTTCTGAAGTACAACTGTGTTTGTATGGAGGGATGCAGAAAACAATTTATAGCGAATGAGGGGGAAGGAAGCCAAGGTAAGCATTATAAAATGTAAATATTACTTCATCTAAAACACAGTTCAGGAGGGCAGCTAGTCCATGTTTTTTGTACAACTACTTACAATACAACAACTTTTTAAAAGGAGAAGTCCCTCCAAAAAGAATGTTCAGTTTTCCTTGGCACAGTATATAAAGGCAAATGAAGGCAGCAAATCTTCCAATATTGAGCTTCAAAACCAAAATTTGTCACTGAAAATGTCAAAGGGCATCAACCAAGAGTGACAGAAGTGGCCTGCTTTCACCCAGCCATGTTTGCAGACACATGCCACCCTCAGTTTAGTTTTGAAGCCTTTATCTACCCAAACAAAAATTTTGAATTCATGGCATGTTGTAGGGAAAGACAGGTGGGAATTATTTCTAACAGTTTTGCTACATTTTAAAATACACTTTAATTGTGACTTGGAACATTTGACATTCTTTTTTTCTCTGGCCAGAAAAAATGTCCTGTGAGGTAAGAAAACTGGACCCAGCCGTGCTGCAAATTATAGACCCTGAGTGGGTGACATGCATAGCCTGAAACTGCAGGGCTGTAACTGCCATTTGCAGATTATATACACCACACTGGAAAGGTTTAATGGTGGGATAACACTGGCTAATACCACCCTCATGGAGTAAATCTCTACATCCAGTTAGCAAAACAGTCATCTCCTACCCTACCGAAAAATAAATGTGAACATACTGCTACCAGTTCAGCTACAAATATATCTATCACCTAACACGTATTGCTGTGACAGTTTCCTAGCTAGGTCAGGTAGCACAGCAATGTAAAACAGCATTGGGGTACTGTTCCCCCCTACAACAGTCACAGCAAATTAGCTGAAGTGCAATGATATACTAATGTAACTACTGCTTCAGCATTCCAAAGCTAGCTCAAAATATCTCTTTGTAACACAGAGCAGACAAACCTTAAAACCCCTTCCCCATCTTTTGGGCCAGAATTATTAAATAACCACACCCTTAAAAGAAAGGCTGAAGTGTACTGTCAGGGACAGTCAATTTATGTGCTAAATCTTATGACAAAAGTATTCAGAGAAGGGTTTGCCCCTGGCACTCTACATAATGAATTCTTCACTGTCCTGTTCAGCATACAAGGTAACAACGAAGTTGTACAATTTGTTAGAACATTGCTCCTGTACCAGGATTTAACTGACAGCATTGTGCTGAGCCTGATTACTTTTGCACTTGCAGGATCTGAAAAGCACTGCCTCTTTCACTGTAATTTTACCGTTAAAATATCACACAGACAAACTTGCTGACACTCAAAAGCTACCAGAGCTGGACCAGATCCTGATCTCGCTTGTACAACTGAGAATAATTCCTTAAGCCCACAAGTTTCTTCTGAAGCTCAAGATAAAACCGAAACTCAAGAGTCCAGCCCACAATCCCCTTTGCTTTGTTTGCATAATGCTTGTATACAAAGAAGTGGGGGTTTCCTCTTGGGACTTTTTCATTTGCATATATGTACATACAACTTATACAACACACTTACTGCTTGTCCAGAACAGAAATAATTTGATTAATTTGTATTATTTTTTTTTACCCAAATTAAAAAAAAGTCCAATTTTAAAGCAAAAATTAAATAGCAAGGCTATAATTGGCTAGCTTACTTCTAACACTCCTCCTTACTCTTCACATTCTATTTTTATACCATAATTCCTTCTTCTTTTGCCCCCCCCCAATTATTGTTTACTGCAATTTCACTCCATTTCAGCCTCTACAGTAACCCCGTATCTAATACATGAAAACAGACTTTGAAAAAATAAAAATATGCCATTTAAAAGAGTAGGACAAACACTTTCTGAAGCCTTTTGTTTCCACTTCTCCTCCACAATTTCCTCCCGGTACTGCTTCTGAGCTCTTTAGGGAACTACCAGTGACTATTTCTGCATCATAGACTGCTACTAAAATGACTGCTATAGACCAAACCTCTGAGCATCACCGCCTCACAGAGCCTTCACTGTACATTTTAATTTTGACCCTACAGGCTGGGGGGGGGGGGGGGGGGGGGGGCACTTTATAAGCATACATACATCAGCAGAGTATTTCCAGATCAGTCACAAACCCCGCTTAGAGCCTAAACATAGACTAAGCCTGAACTGAAGGACAGCAGAAAACATCCAAGGCTTAATTATGCAGTACAGCAGAGAACCTCATTCACTTTAAGTAATTACTTGGTCAGTACGACTGTTAGAAATAGCTGATTTTGAACAGCTGAACAGTGATGATGCATTCACTGTTTATACACTTTCATCTCCTACTTGTTAGCTATCCTCAATTAAAGCAAGGCATAACTGGCTTTAGCTTGCAGAGGATTTGCAAGGATTTGCTACTTTTAGTATGGCATAAAATTTCTATCATGATTTGTGCTCGCAGTTGCAAATATCATTTATATACAGAATTGATATATAAGGGAATAGATGCAGGGCCTTTTCTGTGCTCTTGCCTAAGACCACCCAGCAAGGCTATAGCAGAAGGATGAGGGATAAGTACAACTCAGCCCTCTAAACCACACCTCTGCCCTTGCTTTTCATACAAGCTCAACCTAAACTTTCTGCAAAGGTGCTCAAACTTTACAGGGTTCAGTTTGGAGGGTGGTGAGGGCAGGCTGGGGTTTTTGGTTTGGGTTGGGGTTTTTTTTTGGAGTCTCAGAATAAAAAAAATTTGAAATGTCATTACATCACAGAGGAACCTGATTTAAATACTGTCTCTTTAACAAACAAGAGAATCACACTGGAAATATACCAATCCAAATACATTGCATCATGTTGTTTTAAAGCACCTAAACAGAAATTATTTTGGTATCTTTTTTCATCCTTTCCCCCTCCTTTTAAGAAGTCTTACAGTTATTTCCAGGAACCTTCAGCACAACTACCTTAAATCCACAGCTACAGATATATCAAAATGTGTCAAAATCTGAGCTACTGGAACCCTCTGTCATACAGCAAGATACTTGGAAATCACCAATACCTCAAACTTTATGTTTGAACAAGGTTACATCAACTTTTTTTTTTTTTTTTTTTTTTTTTTAAGTCCAATATAAGTTGTGCAACATTTCAACCTCCAACTTTTTGGTCATGCCGACACTGTATTTAAAAACTAAGGCCAAAGCTGAGTAAAGGACAATGAATGAAAAGAAGATTTCCTACAAGTCTTCATTCAGGAGATGTTTAAGATTGAGAAAGGTTTTGACTCAGTAGCTATTGTACTATTCCCTTTCCACAACCTGCAGGTGTTTGACCATGAGTGCAACTGTTTCTACAGCCACTCTTATAAAAAGCATTTCAACCTACTATGACTTGCAAAACTTCAATTCAGTTGCTAGGAAGTATGATGGAAATTGATGTTGAATATTTAAGTGATGCTGCAAATTTCTTTCTCTGGTTTTAAAAATCTCAAGATTAACAAATCCCATTATCATTATTCAGCTTGGTGTAGATATCTCTTCATCTATTGAAGAGTTACAAGACAGTTTTTTTCTAGCTATCACATGCTACAGCAGGAATTTACCTAGAAATTAATAAACCCTTCAATGCAAAATCCTGTAGATTAAAAATTGCCAGACTGGCTTCTGAACAGTGGTGCCCACAACTCCTTTGTGACACACAACAGCAGTATTAGTTAGAGATCTTCCCAAGACAACCTCACTCTCTTTAGTGTAGTTAACAGAGCACTAGCTGGGCTCTACTCTCTACCTTGCTACTTTCCCTTTCAAGCACGTCTTTAATAGCACCAGGTTATTTACATTGTTCCTAATGCTTGACCTGAATCAGCGACGTTCACCTGAGCCTTACAGTATGTGCCAGGTTATGTCAATATTGATGCTTTTACTAACTAATAATTAACTCTGGCTACGTAACTACAAAACTGCTAATATTACTATTGAAGCATATAGAAATTCCATTAAGCACCATACTGTCATTATATCCAAGTAAAGCATATAGAACAAGCTGTTCACCAGAAATGTGGACCTGCAAACACACTGCTACAAAACGTTCATATGCGTGAGTTTTCATACATCCTTAACACTGGAAGAACATTTCTAAGTAAGCCTGTATTTTAGTCCCAGTGCCTTTTGGCTTACTGCTTACAGAAACAGATCTTATCTTTTGTGCTAGTTTCTAGTAAATTCACTATTTAGAAGAGTCCATTGGGTAAAGCCTGTTCCAAAGGAGAAGTCACTCATAAACTTCAGGAAAGTACTTCATCCAGCTGGACCGTAATGTTTCTAGAACAAGGAAAAAATGTACACCACACAAGCTCTTAAGGCTGTAGAGAAGTTTAATCTTTTTTGTTCTGCCTTTAAGGCTCCATACAATTTTCCCCTTCCCCAAAAGCCAACCACAAAAACTCTAATGCTCTATTTTTGATAATTAAATCATTTCAATGTCAAATCGTGATTACCCCTAGAAAACTTAGCTTCATCTACCAGATCTGTAGTTCCAGTTTAACATTCATTTCAAACACGCTTACAGACTCCTCAATACTCTAAAAGCAAGACCAAGTCTCACCAATACTCTAAATACATGCATTTTTAAAAAAGAAAAGAGAAAGGGGAGACTCTTGCAGAGTAAGACTTGTATGCTAGACACACAAACTAGAAATAATCCATTTACTCTCCCTCAACCTTCCTTGGCTAGACTAACTCAATTAGTTTTTTTAAACCACCACAGATACTTGCCAAGATTAAATATTTGTGTTTAATCATTCAGAAAGTGAAAGATTATGTACTGTAATATAACTCTCTTTACGGAAACCTCTAGTTGAGCAACAGTTCCAGAAAAAATTGTGAAATGAAGTAAAAAGCTGTCCAGAACACCATGCTTCTACTCAGTTAATTCAAAGAAAATTAAACTTCAGAACTAAGCGCCAAGTCAAGACCTCATTTTTAGCAAATCAACATTCTCAGAGGGGGCACATTTTTAAATGCAGCCTGTTTGAAATTACTCCAGAATAACAACCATCCCTAGGAAGTTATTAAATATTATCGTCCCCCGGCCAGCAACTTAATGCTACATGCAGACATCATGACGGAACAAAGATAAAAATGTCAGAGCTAATTTTTACCATCGTGTCCAGCGTGCTGCATTAATCCAGGTGTACAGTAACCCAGGCTGTGCGAGCCAAAGGCACAGCCGTAATAAAAATACGCATGCACACGGCTGAACGCTACCTGTGCAACTCGGGCTGACGCAGCGCACGCTGCATGGAAAAATTGCACATTTATCCGGGGAACACACACACACCTCGGCTGGTTTCTCCCCGAGCAGCTCTCCAAGCCCGCTCCCGCCCGGCCTTTATAACATGGCAGGTCAGCGGAGAAGAGCTCGGCCAAGGCGCAGGCAGCTCTCCGCCCTGAGGAGCCCCGGGGGTGCGCTCCTCCGGCCCGGCCATCGCCGCGGCGGGGGGGGCGGCGGGAAGCGGCGGGCCGACGGGGGAAAGGAGAAAGTTTCCCCCCACTACCACCACCACCGCCTCGCACCGCGGCCCAGCGGAAAGTTACCGCCACTGCCGCCCCCGCGCTCCCCCTCAGCCCCTCGCCCGAAACAGAGGCCCCCGAGCCCCCGCCCGGTACTGACAGCCCAGAGCCCAGCGCGCCGCCGGCCCCGCTGCGGGCGGGCGGGCGCCCCTTCGCCGCCGGCCCAGACTCGCGATACCGCCCGCCCCGCGATATATCCTCGGAGAATCTCCCTCCCCCCCCCCCCCCCCGCGGTGACAGCCCGACGCGCTCCCCGCCGCCCTCACCTCAGGCGGCGGCCGCGCTCCCCGGGGCAGGGGGAACGGCCGCCGGCGCCTCCTGCCCCCGGCGCCGAGGACCGGGAGGGTGAAGGGGAATGGGGGGGGACGGGAGGGGGGGAAAGCGCGCTTGGTCCCCGCGCCCTTATCTCATCCTAGCGGAGCCCGACTCGTCTTCGCCGCCTCCCCGCCGTGTGGGCGTCTCAGGCGGGATCCCCCCTCCCCTCCGCGCCGCCTCCTCCCGCCGCCATCTTGGCTGTCACGGGGGGTGGGGTTGACGCGGGGGGAGGCGGGCGTCGACTCGTGATCGCGGCGGGAGGGCGCCCGCCGGGTCCTGAGGCGGTCCCGCCGCCATCGCGCTGCTTAACGGCCCTGTGCGACCGCCCCGGCGCCCAGCTTGCCTCGGAGGACTCCCTCTGACAGGGCGGGCTCGTCGGCGAGGGGGGGGCCTCAGTCCGGCGGTCCCCGCTTCCCTCCTTCCCCCTCTCAGGGAGCGGCGGGGCGAACCCTGAGGGGGGAGCGGAACCCCCTCAGTGAAAACTCCTCAGCACAGCCTAAAAATAGGACGAGCGGACCATGGGCTCGACTCTACCTCTTCCCCCCCCCCCCCCCCCCCCACACACTCCGCCCTATAGCATCACACTCACACACACACACACAAACACACACACACACTGGCAGAACCTTTAATTTAAACAGAAATTAATCTCCGGCCCCAATCTGCCAGTCTTTCGCTCACCTGCGGCGCCCGTCGGCAGGACCCGGAGGAGGTGGCGGCTGTCTGGAAAAACAAGGGGAGAGAAAACTGAGGGATTTTCTGCAGGCTTGATGTAACCCGCACCGGGTTGTTGCATCAAAGGCTAGAAAAGAACCCGAGACAAAAATAATCTTTTAAGAGCGTGCGGCTGAGATTAGCGTAGCCTGTCAAGATGTTGCTGAGCACAACAAAACGAGTCCTCCTGCTCGGGCCGAGACACAGAAATACTACTTTTTCTGGCACCTTTGTGTACTGCAACCCCGGGTTTCAAAATTTTATACCGGCGTGCTATTTTTTGAAGTGATGTTTAGGATTAGGCTCCGACCATACAATTTTGGCTTTGAATTCAAGCTTCCCTCAGTTCTGGACGTTTGGCTTGAGGGTTTGGATGTGACTGGTTAGCAAGACAGAAAATTCATATGAAGTTCTGGATTTGGACTGTAAATGTTTACGTATGTTCAAACCTACTGTATGGGTTTACCTCACCCTTCTGAAAAATGTGACCAAATAGGAGAATATACAAGCAAAAAGTACAAAATAAGACTTTTTTTTTTTTTTTTTTTCTCCCCCACATGCTTTTATTAAAATGACTGTTTATGGCAGAAATGCTGCTCCTCCTACCCCCCACGTGGAGCGGCTGAGGCTGACACAGGCCCGTCTCTACCCAGGCAGGAGCACCCATGTGCAAGCCCGCACACGCAGACCCAGCTTTGCGCTGCCAGGTTTGATATTTGCGAGCTGAGTCTGCCTCTTTTTTTTTCTCCTCAACAGACAGCATACTGACTAAGGAATGTGTCAAACCCCTATCCCAGGCAGGGACTACAAGAACAACATTGACCATTCTTTGTATTTTTATGTAAAATGCATTTCTAGCCACACCCGTAAAGATGTTTTCGCCCTCAACAATATACAGTGGAGTAAGTGAGAGATCAAGAATCCAGAACCTCAGTATTTTTTTGCAGCAAGCTGGTCTGCATTCTGTAGCGAATCCTTAAATTATTTAGTGTGCTGTAGAAATTTTTCTAAATCCTTTGACAGTTTCTGGTATATTTTAACCCTGGAAATGTTTTTCAAATAAATAGCAATAATGAAGTCCATCTTCTGGCTTGTGTGGGTAATTTTGGTGTGCAAACTATTCTGTGCTCTCTGCCCTTGCTCGTTTTTCATGTAGGCATAATTTTTAGACTTCAGCATTAACATCCAAGATTAATGGGTCTGTTCCTACTTCTGAGAGTATTGTTTCAGCTGCCTGTAAACTGAGGCAAAATCACCGCACTGATGTATTAATAGTTCCCCTCTCACAGTTTATGTTCATAACCATTAAAATATTCTTGACTATTTCTAATGGAAAATTTAGTTTTACAGAAACATAATTTTTGAACATTCTGTGGCAGTTTCATACTTTTCAGCTCATGTCATAGGTAAAACTTTGTGTAGACATCTTTGATTTGCTGTTAATTTATAGCCCGACCTGTTTATTTCCCTCCACCATTTCTGTCTTTCTAGGACTTATCTGCATTTAATTACATACTGTGTCAATGCCAACACATCACAGCCAGGGACGCAGATCTCACCGTGCGAGGCCTGATACAAACACCAAACAAAATAGTTTCTGCCCAATCCTACCATCACAGCTAACACAGTGCTTATCTCTGTCCTGTCTTTCTTGTTCTTACATCTCCCACTCCTTCCCACCCTATTCCATCAAGCCTCCTCTGCTTTCTCTCCATGACCTACCTGCTGCTCGCTAGCTCTCTTGGCTGTGGCACACTTTCTTCCCCACCAGCACATTTAATTGCAATGCTCCGTTTCATTAGTAGCTTGTCACCACCTCTATCAAGTCATATTTCCTAACTTATATCTGACCACAAAGCTTTCCTGCGCAGCTTGTCATCAATTTTCCACATGGTCTAAAGCCATGTGCGAAAGGGTCTACAAAAATTAATAACTATAGCGCTCTATTTATTTCTGAATAAAGAGCAGCATCAGTGAATAGTGTTACTGTAGAGGCAGAGACAGATTTGCTGTGTGTCCAGCTCCTGCAGGCTCGTTGCACAGAAACATATCTGTGTGTCCATCAAACAAAGCCTTTCCCTTCATGGGGACGTTGGGCATCTCTAGGCAGTGGTCTCTGCACACATCTGGAGACTGACCCCAAGATCATTAAGTCAACAGAAGTCTTCCTATTAATTCCAGATAGTGCTGGATCAGATTCTTGTTGTGCACAGTAAGTTAATTAAACAAGTTAACAACTGCAGGTGGGCAGGCATCAAGCGTGCTTAATGTGGTATTCTGCTGCCTCTCAAGTGCAGGGTGGAGCACTCTCAGCCAGATTTAGCCTTCCCAGGGGCAGGGCCAGGGAGATGCACAGGGTTTCTATGGACTGGCAACCACAGAACCATTTTTTTTCCCCAAATTTCTAGCTTGTGGCACAAAAGTAATTTTCAAAGTATGGTTTAGCTTATTTTAAGTGCCGTTTACACATAGGTAAACTCAAGCCAGGCAGAGGACAAAAGGCAGATGGTCAGTTACGGAGCCAGGAATGGAATGGAGAATTTCCCCGTCCCAGGACATGGTTTTAACAGACTTTGTCCCAGGATTGTGAGATTTGACTACTTACCATTCATAAGGGTTCAGCAGTGCTCAAAAAAAAAAAAAAAGACAAAAAGAAAAAAAGAAGCTATTACTGTTCACAGTAGTTCCTGGCAGAGACTGGTTTCATAGGCAAAACTATTTCAGTTTCTGAAGTATGCAATTTGGGGCTTGATCTGTTCACTTTCTTACCAGTTTTATTCCTTTTGAACTCTCTTGTCTGTGCTATGTGCACTGCTCATTTATGTCTACAGGGGGGAAGGATGAGGCTCCAAAAAAACCCAACAGAACGTCTTTTGGAGAGACATGACATATCTGTAACCTTGGTAAAAATAACTGTAAAGATAATGATAATAGATAATTATAAACCGTGTAACTGGAAAAATGACACTCTGCATTTTAGAGGATGAATTGCCTTACCCTGTCAGTAACCCACTTCATGGTGCAGTAATGGATCGACATCCGGAAGCTTATGCAATGAAATGGAGCCTTTGGCAAGCTGGAATCACACTGGAAACGAAGCAACATCTTCATGGGATGTTTAATATATGCATATTTGAAAATCTGGAACTTATCTCTTTTGACATAAAGAGACCGCCCTTGCTTGGAATGATTAAATTCTAGGACAGAATAGGAAATAATTATTTAAATATTATGGTGCAGCAATACAACAGTGCAGTTGCCCTTCCTTTCACTGCTTCAGGTGTAGTATTTCTGAAAATCTTTTGCACTCCAGGGAAACTACTGATTATAAAGTATAAAAGGCGCAATAGAACATCATGCATGGTATGAGGTTTCAGACCGTTCTCTAGGTAAAGAACTTACTAACGTCTAATTGCAGTGTCTAGGCATTACACTTCGATAAAATGAGCAGATTTTTCTCCAGCAGGTAGACTTTCTCAGCAAGGATTTATTGCTAATATTTATGTGAGAGTTTGTAGTCCCAAAAGCACAGAAATGCTGGGAAACAAAAAGGAAAGAAAATGTATCCAAAGAGGAGACCTAAACGGTTCCAAGTCATTTCTATGAATAAAAATCTGATGCAAACCCATTATCATTTCACTTTTCAGTGCTGATTTTCTTCCTTAGGATTTCAGAGTGCGCATCTGAGAATTTAGAATGTGGATCATAAAGTTTCCCATGGCAAATGCTAAAACTATTCACAAGGCATTGCAGCAACTACCAAATATCGAATGACAGGATACCCACTGGATGGCTGTTGGTATTAATCGGTGAGAAAACAGTTAACATTGGGTTTGGTGTGCTGCTGCGGGTAGGCGTATGGAGGAAGTGATGCCATACCTCTTCTGTTGTTAGCAGGCAAATAAATATGTACAGCTGGAGCACGTTTCTGGAATGGCTGTTTCTGTAGATACTGGAAGCTCTGAAACAAATATTTGCAGCAGATTTTTTGGGAATGGGACAGCAGAAGGGTTGCTTGAGGATGGTCCAAGTGCTAATGCATGTACCAAACCCAACCTGTTGTCTGTTCCAGCACTAACTCGTTTTAAGTATTGCTCTCATCAGTAAAGCAAGAAAACAAAAGCTTCTCTTTGTGGAGTAATATCAGGAAGGAAATTATGCATGCAGATTCGCCAGCAAAAATAACAGTCTCGGGCTGTTGCACACACTGATGTGTGTGATGAATGTACACACTGATACTGCTGCTTTGTTGCTATTTTCAGCAGCCCCTGTACCCTCAGGGGTAAGAGTAAGGACTTAACTGCTATCCCTGCTGTTCATGCAGCGGCCTTAAAGGTTCGATTTGGACTCACGCTCTTTGGCCCATCTGGAGGCGATTTCTGCAAATAGCAGTCTTTTCTCTGGATCAGTCCAATTCATCATCCAGAGTCACGCCGCGTGATACTGTGGTGCTGCAGGTATCTTCTCTCATCTTAGATATAAAACCGCTTTCCTTCACTAGAGATCTCAGATCCTTGTTATTTGCACTTTTATTCATGTTCAGATCATGCCTAGGTCAAGTAATTGCATTCCACATATCTAAACGGCCTCCACAGTTTTTTCTGGCTAAGATTCTTGCTTCAGGTTCTAAAGTCTTGTGTAGTCCTGCTGTTTAAAGTTTTTGTACTTCGTTCTAGAGATCACTTATATCATGATGGGTTAAGTGAAGTATATCTATCAGTTAACCACTTCTCAGGAGTACTATTAGGCTTAATTAATGTTTGTAGAACACTTTTGAGATTCTTGAGAGAAGCAGCTATATAAGTGCAAAGGATTATAATTGATTTAAAACTACTTCGGTTTTGAGTAAATGGCTAACAACACTTAAGCTGAGATTCTCCAAACTAATTTATTTGATTCTTAGACAAAAACATTCTGAAATCTGGGTTTCCATTTACTACTACCACTGTATAATGCATTTTGATTTTTATTGTCCTTCTATATCCTTTGATGTATCCAGGCAAGTAATATAGCTTGCTTTAGTTCGGTAAACATGGTCCAACATAAGTAAGTCAGGTTAAAATAATACGAACCACCAAAATAATAACTAAATTAATAAGCTCAGAGACAATCCACATCACCAGTTGCCTTTAATATATTAAGTATTTGAACCGTAAAGCCTGTAATTGATATTATGGAATAATTTCCATATTTATTTATAAGGCATCTCATTTACATAAATGGTCATTACTTGGAAATAAAACCAGATCATTAAAATTCAGAAAACTGACAAGCCAGATTGAGATCAGTCAAGATATACCAAAGAGATTTGGAAGACTCTCTGTTTGAAACTGTTCTGAGAGAAAAATCTCTGCTCCTGAACAAGCTTAAACAGGACACCCCTTTGGAAATACAAGCAGTGCTTCATCCACATGACATCACCGAACAGAACAGTTATTTTGTACGGTGGGAAAACATTGGGTCACTCTTCTCACCAACTGCCATGGAGGTTTTCCAAGAAAATGCATCTGACACATCTGCATTGAAAATCTGACCCAGATTATAGCAGATGTTCTCATAACACAGCTTTTCTGCCTTTCTGAAACTCTACAGCATTTCAAAATACTTTTCAAAATACTCCTTTCTTTCAAAATACTTTCAATACTTACAGCACTTTGAATACTTTCAGAATTTTGCAGCTAGTCAGAAAACACACTATGAAGGAAAGAAAAAGAAGAAAAAAATGGCACTTCAATGTTTCTGTTTGCAAGCTAGATTCATCACTCCTCAAATATTTGCTATAGAGTCACAGGTATTTAAAAATATGTCCTGGTTGACTAAAAGAATGCTCAGGTCCTGCTGTCAGTGCTTTTGCCATTCAGGATCCAGAGCGTTCATTATTAGATTTTTTCTAAGTAGGAATAAAGCCACTGTTTTTTTTAAAAGCTACAGCTAGAGAACATCTTCAAAAAAATGTCACAGTTGCCCTGTTAAGCAAGACCTGTGTCTACCCTTTTCCAGTGTAAGATACTTCTTTGAAGTGTAAGTGTAAGCCCACCAGAGTGAGGCGATACACCACAATCTACCCCAGTTGGGCGATTTTCTTACTAATTCCTAAAGAATGGAGGTTGGCTCAAGTACTGAATCACGAGGATTTCATTGCAATATAGATATTTTTAGTATCTATTATTTTATCTTGGGTACTTTTAAAATCTGTATCACTGCCCAGCTCCTCTCCTAATTATCTGAAATTCTTTTCTTCTGTAACTGCTGTGGAATGTTCTCTTATATTATTACAAATACTGACCTTATTATATTGGGTCCTAATTATACTCATCTATCGATTCAGTTAGGTAAGAGTGTACTTGTTTAAAATGCGAGCAGCTGCTGAGAAACAGAGGCAAAACAAAGCAACAACATTAAATCTCACCGGTGAGTCACCGTGAATATAGGTCAGACCAAGCTTCTGCCCTTTTCTGAGCTCTCTGAGGATTTGGTCCAGCTGACCCGCGGGAGCCCCTAACCTCAACAGACACCTTGTGCAGTCAGAACTCAAACTTACATTCATATTCCTTTGCCATAATAGCACTGCCACTTCAACATGGAAGTTTAGAGGAGATGAACACTTTCTCAGCGAGTGGTCCACAACCTGGAGCTGACAAAGGAGATGAGAGTGAACACAAACCAAAGCATCTTGAGAGTAAAACACAAAACCTATTTGTTTAACCCAAGATGCCCCAAATAATATTATGGATCTGCTTAATCTCATCCACTTAAGTCTCAAAAATCAATGTGCTAACAGCAGAAGAGGGAGAGTGACATATCTGATCTGATTCATACCTGGGGGAGGCCCTCTGCTGTAACAGTAAGGAGCCCTATATAACGAGGTAGGCAGAGAACAGGGGGTTAATTAAACTGCTTGATCACCTCCTTGAAAAAAGCATGACCAAATGTTGATGCAATGGAGGTAATTCATGTCATGAAGTTTGAATTTGACTCCTAATGACAGTACAAAACTGTCTTAATATACGGCAAATTTTAAAAATTGCAGTCTGACTTTTGATACAAAAAGGAATACTTCCAGTATAAATAATGAAATTGGAGGAAATGTCCTTGGCTAGTCAATTTGTTCCACGCTGCTGATGGTTCCTGTTAGTGACAAGGATTTTATTCAAGAAGGAAACAATGGAAAACAGATGCAAAAGCATTTACCAGAAGGCCAGGCAATGGCAGCTTTTCCAAAATGTCAAGTGTGCAGAGTAGAGTCAATTTAAAAGAGAATTAATTATTTAAAGTGAATTAATTTGACTACAATGAAGCCCTGTTAAGCAGTCTCATCCATCCTGCTTCCTACTGTGCTACCCCTTACAGCCTAAGTCTAAATACTGACCTCTGTTTTCAAATACTTCAACTGGAAAATCCCTTACCCCATCACAGGACCAGTATGTTGCTTTTTAAATATATTTACTGCGTCCCTTCCAGGCACTCACCCAAAGACCTGTGCTCACCTCCTCCATATTCCCAACTCATATGAGTTTAATCCCTGCGTCTCCTTTTTTCCCCTGTTCCTCCTTCAGCTTCATACTTCTTGTGGTGTTTCCCCAGGTGCTTCAGGCAATTTCCATCACTGCATTCATCAAATCCATCTTTTGCCTGCAGATCTGTCCTTTGCATAAAGTCCCTCATATCTTCATTTTCAACAACCTTTCTCTTTTGCTTCGTGCATTGTCTTGTTGTTGCTTGCCTTTGGGGAAAGGAACGTGACTGCATTTTAGGTCTACAGCTTTCATTTGGAAGCTGATTTTCTCAAAATAATAGCCATACCTACTTGCCCTGGAACCAGTTGTCCCAAAGTGCTTCCTTTCCTTCGAGGACGTGGGCCTTAATGTTGTCATACAACAGATTATCCCCCGTAGAAGCACTACTCGAGGAACCACTGTGCCCACTATTTTTATTTTCCAACTCAACACAGATTTGCAACGCGATCAGCATTTTAAAAGTGGCAATAATGGTTACCTACTGCTCTTCTTTCTTGATAGCATTATATGAAATGTGGCAAACACCAGCAGAGCTGCTGTTGTTCTGAAACCTTTTGTTTCCCATGGGAATATCTATAACCACCTCTACCAGTGATAGGCCAAAGCTCTCACTTTTGGTTTCCAGTTCCAACATGGTCAGAGGAACCATTCCAAAACCATCCTTTTCTGTTACTGTTAAAAACTAAAAGCAAAACCATCTGTGCTAGGATTTACATAAAGTAATTTCCTTTATTTCTTCTAATTCATGGAGGAAAAAGAACTCCTGTCTATTAAGCGATAAACTTAATTGCCCTGGGTCTTGCCTGTACTGGAATGCATATCAATTTAAATGCATCAGTGTGAAAATCAGTCTCATTAAACTAGCTCAAAGCCCTAAAATAGATAGAATACTGTTTTAACACTTGCACATAGTCATTCGTATTAAAGTTGTGATTTACAGGAGCTCATGATGAATATAAACCGGAATTAAAACAGCTGAGGTGCACCTAGATTACTCAACAAAAAATCTTTAGTGAATTTGATGTTTAAATAGACAGTTAAGTGCTCTCTTCTGTAGCATATTCAGGGCCTCAGAGGAATACAGTCGGTTGGGATATACCACTCCTTATTTCGTGGTGTACTAGAAACAACATATAAAATGGGAACACACTGAGGCCGAACTAACACCTTCCCTCTGCCCGTTATACAAAGGGATGTGAGCTGAAGTCGGTGACGAATTTCACCACAGAAACGTAACCCAGCAGATGCTAATTCACCTGTATTTTTTTTAACCTAAAGCCTGCAACTCACATCAAGCACGTCATGTAACTGTTGTTCAGTTGCTGTAACATAAATGCATTGCACGGACTCCTCTCTGACAACCGCCCCAGTCGAAAGGGCAGGACAGACTGGGAAGGATCCTATGGAAGGTCCGACAAGCAACAACTCATTAATGTTATACAAATTCATCTTCATAGAGCTGCAGTAATGTAGTATTTCTTAAACTATTTTGCACGCTGTCATTTTCTTGTCGTGCGAGGGGAATGACTAATGTTCATATGGAAAAATTTGAAAGAGTTCTTAGAAACCGTAATATTTTGCTTGATCATTCGTAACCAAATACGTAAAGAACTATTCACCATATCACTATTGCGCAGCTTGTATTAGATCTCCATAGTTACACTTGGCATAACAAGTACAAAAATGAAGTGCCTTTGCGGGGCTGATAAGCAGACAGGAAGCAAGTGAACATCTGCTACAGCTTTACATGGTTTTGCCTTCAGCGACCGCCGAAAAACTTCAGGCTCTGCATTCCACGTACTGCTTGCTTGGCCTTTGACACTAGCAGCTGTTCAACAGGAGATATAAAATATTATACCTACAGAAAAGGAGGTGCATTATTTTCTAAAGCGGTATTGGGATATTTAATGCGATTTTTTCTTTTCATTTTCTGGTCACTAGAGACACTGGATAGCAGACACCGCAGATGGAGTTATCTCCCGAAGGTCAACCACTTCCTATTTTACAATTATTTTTTTCTAATGCTGTGTTTTCCTTTCCAAAATAGCTTTGTTTTGTTTTGTTTTGTTTTGTTCTGTTCTGTTTTAAACACCAAAAACAATTGCACCATATACTGAATAGTAATTATAATCATCATAATTGTTGTAAGGAAACCATGTGCTTCCCTGAATCAGGGCTGGGGCTTCCAGTCCAGGCAATCTGTCTTCTTGTAGCACAACAGCATTTCTATAGCATGGACAGCCAAGGAACAGAGTTAAACAAAATAAATATCAAACAATTTACAGCAAACTATTTCTTTGTTTAAAGAAAGAGCTGTTGAACATGATGTTTTCAAAACGAGCTCAGCTATACAGCGTAGGTTCTATGCTTTTGTGTGCGGAGGAATTTTTTTCTCCAGTCAGTTCAGCAGTTCTCCCCCTATATTGTATTTTTATTTGCATGGAAAACTACTAACAACTGACAGCAGCATATTTCTTAGAGTATTGAGGCCCACATACTGCAAATACATCTTTATGTACTTCCTCAGAGATTGTAAGTTTGCCTAGGAAATTACAACAGTTGTGATGAAATCGGATTTAGCCGTATATGGTAGATCCTTTGGGTTTGACACAATGAAATGAAAATGGGTTTCAGAGTAACAGCGAGAAAGGTGAAGGCACTACTCCAGAGTTATGTAAGTGTAACTGAGAAGAGAATTTTGCCCAGAAATTCTATGTTCTGTGCTTTGGAGCCATATGCAGTTTTTTATATGTTCTATTCTTAAACTGCAGATGGATACTGTTTTGCCAGAAAATAAATGAAATACAAAGATGACTTCAAACATTTGCAGGAGCCGTGCTGACACTCAAAACAAAGAAACATCAAGTAACTTTCCTAGTGAGATCATGAAAGCAGAGAGACGGTGATCAAAGCAAGAAAATACAAGACACTTACTCCATCCCTAATACAAGATGCTTTCTCTGTCTGGGACCAGGAGCTTACCTGGCACAGCGATGTTCCAATAGTCTACAAATACAGTATATGGGGTGGGTACTTTGGCAGTATTTAGTTAGTTAAACATGGGAATATCAACAAAGGCAGTAAATTTTAACCCTTGGGACAGGCAAATGACTGACCCAGGTTATTACTGAATAATAATAATAATAATAATAATAATAATAATAATAATAATAATAGTAATAATAATAATAGTGATGACAGTAACATAATCATATTGGTAGAGTCCTACAGTAATCCTGAATACTCTCCCCAAACACAGAACAGCAGATTGCATTTGGACTGAACTGTGTACTCTCAAACAGGTAAGAAAAAAAAAAACAACACCAATATGAAAAATATTGAATTAATTTGTGCTAGTGGCAAATATCTTAATAATTCTGTGATTTTGGAGGGGCTTGGTTGTATCAAGCCAAAAGGAGTAGCTGGGCATGAAAAAAGGCTCTATAAAGCAGGAATGGCTGCATTATTTGTACCATCACAATGCTATTATCTTTTGGATTTCACAGGGAACTGAATTTTTAAAACTGTATTCATACTCGAATAATTAAATATCTGTCTTGTGTGCACATTGCATCTAACTGGATTGGAATCAGGCCAAAACTTGAAGCAATCTTTAGAACTGCAGAATCAATACATCAATTCCCATTAATTCAGTGTCAGAGGAAACAAATGTGTACCTGTCTGACGCGTGTGCGTTCCCTGCAGAGGCTTACTAAAATAGGCATCTTCTGTCTGCCTGCCTTCCCTGTGCCCTCCAAACATCAGAAACCAGGGTCAGAACGGGGGAAAACTGGTCTGGCTCCAAAATCTAATTAACTTAGTACCCTGGCCAAGTTATACACAAACTCCTGGCCAAATCCAAGCCATCCCAAGCTCTACCCCATCCACTGCACTGAGTTCCTTGTTGCTCCCCTGGTGTTCCAGTCCCTCCAAAATGCATCTCCACTCCAGGGCCGAGGACAAGCTGAGGTGGACCTTTCAGTCTGTCGAAGCCACAAGCTGTAATTCTGCACAGTGATGAGACAACAGTAATGATTAATCACAGTGGAGAGGGCATTTTAAACCAGCCAGAATTCTTGATCAATGCAAGCTCCATAAAATGTGCTGTGCTCCAAACACCTCGCACATCTTGCTCACTGCACAGCTGGCTACTAAGAAAAGTCTTGTCCCAGAAGGTTTGCTCAAGCGCGCAAAATTCATTTTTAGCATCCCAAAGGTGTGCGTGCCCACAGAGCCGAGAGTGCAACCCGTCTGACAGCAGCTTTCCAGAGAAAGGAGCGGGAAAGAGGCAATTGGTGATGAGATTAGCCCCCACGGAAGGAGACTCCTGCTTGGAATATCAACACATCTTTTCAGTCTCTCTCATTGTGACTGTTTGTGCTTTTATCAAATTTTCAGTTTGCTTCTTAAGCTACGGGACCAGATGGCTCCCACGCATAATGCACTGAATCATGGCAAGGCTTGAGGTATTTGTTATGTATAGCAGCAAACACACGCGCTGGACCAGGTTAAACTCTTTCACAGTCAGCATATGGTGCGTGCTGCATATGGATGGTACTACAGCAGGTATCTATATATACATACACTCCGAAGACTGGAGTATCTTTTCTTCTCGCAGGTTGTCAGGAAAATGACTGTCATACCTTCAACACAAATAGCAAGAAATGGAGGCAGCACAGTAACACATGGCACAGGACAGATGCTGAGCATGTCCCGTGAAGCACAGTGCCTGATGGCAAGGAATCCTGATGGGCCAAGGACAGGAGGCTCCTGTTCCCCCTCTGATTTCCCCTTGCAGCTTGTGATCAAGCTGGTGCTGACACCTTGCCCGGTGCCTATTTGCACGGCTGATAGCCGCGGGCAGTACTTCTGCCATGAAGCCCCTATGGAAAAGGAGATAAACTCATTGTTTGAGAGCATCTTTGCCTCCGGCATTTTTAAAATGGAAAACAATCCTAATTTTCTCCTCACTTAGATCTGGGGTAAATTCAAGACGTGGCACCCCTGTGAAACTAGAGTGAATGAGAGGGGAGTTTGCAAATGCCACACTCACTGCTCGGCGGAGGGTAAGGCTGTTGGGTTTATACAGAACGTGATTTGTGCTTCAGTGACAAGACCATAAAAATCACCCTGTAGTCATCCCTCACTGATATATTGCAAATAGCCATTTCTGAGTGCTGAAAGACACTGATATAGTGAAAGATGTTTTTTGGATATCTAGGAGACGACTGTTTCAGAGAAGTTTAGACCGCCACGCTGGGACTCAAGGCAAGTAACAGATCCCAAGGCGGCTGAGGGACATCCCAAAAAGCACAGCTTGATACTGTGTGTGTGCTCTGGGCTGCACAGTGAAGGAGCAGCCAAGCAGGCGGCCACTTTCCGATGGCCACGCTCCATCCCAAGTATTTTCGGGGATGAGAAAATTATCCTTTGGCTATTTTTCAGCCTGCTTTTCTTAGTACGTATTTGATATGCCCTCTGTGTTTGGAGTGACAGGGCACCGCGGCGGCGGGTGCCGTGCTGGCCTTTGCAGGCAGGCGTGAGCGCTGGCAGGCAGCCGGACGCCCGTCAGGGACTGGAACAGTGACCAGGAATGTGGAAATTGCAGCCTGTGCAGAGTGGCTCTGGTGAAGGTTAATGCATGTTGCCACCACCTTTGAGGTCAGCATTGGGCTCACTTTAGCAGCCCTATTAATAGATGCCAAAGGTTGACTAAGAAGAGGATTTGGCTTTGATGGATCTTGTTTAGCATTCCCAAGAGAGGAAGGCAGATTCTTTTCCTTTTTCTCTTCCAGCCCCTAACCTTGAGTTGGTCTCTGTGGGAAACATTAGTGGCATTTGCCAAAAGAGCTGCTACTGTGAGCCAGATGTCCCGCTGTGTCCCACAAACCATATGTACATGTTTCTTCAACCTGCAAACCCGGACCTAATTCCACTAAAGACTCAAACCAATTCCTTTCTGGCAAAACTAGGGGAAAAAAAAAAGCACAAACCTTGAGCCTAATTGCTTGAAAACAGTAGGACACCTAGTGGATTTATAGGGAATATCTTTGGGATTATGAGCAACATTTTGTCATTTTCTTGGCAAAACCAACTATGAAAGTATTTATAGAGGAATCACTGAAATATCAGGGTTTCTATTTAATAAATTAAGCTTGTTATAGCTGTTACAGCCTCCAGTTTGCCTGAAGAAGTTATTGCACCCTATAAAAAACCAATGAGTATTGTTTGAATGACTTGAAAAAAAATAATTATGGGGAACTGGATGGTTCCCAAGGTCTGGGAGCAGGAGGAAGGCTATTCTGCCAGATCAAAGCCATCCCAGTTGTTCCATCTGACAGCTCTCTAATGATCTTAATGAGCAAAGTTTCATATTCTCAGCCTGGCTTCCCGGATAATTGTACAGCTTCACAACAAGCATCGCCATGTTGAGCACAGCCAGCCAGCTCTGTTGGTTGTTTCAGCAGTGAATGTATTGGCCACAGAAAGAAAATTGCCTTCTTAATTCCCCAGGGCTGATCTTTTGAATCCAAATTAGAAGATGATGGGATGTCTGATAATGCTTGCACTGCTGCCATTGACATTGTATTTGTCTGGTAGCGACACCAACATCAAGCAGATTTGGACCCCAGATAGGAAATAAAACCCTGTGGCAGGGTGTAGTAAGAGGAAGAAGATTTTGAGCCATGTCTCAGAAATTATATCTTGGCCAGCAATTATCCTGGAGCTGCCAGTATTATCTTGCTAATATGTCTCTGGAGGCGCAGACAAGAGATGTGTGTTGAGTCCAAAGTGGATGCAGGAAACTGATGACTTCATTTTGACAGTCATCACAAGAAACACCAAGTCATCGAGTTGGTTGCATTCGATTCCTGTTCCCAAAGCATACAGAAAACTTTCCTTCCTTTCTGCTTACCATAATATCGTCCTAGCGAAAAAATGTCTCCAGAAGATGGTTAATTTTTCTAGAGCTGCTCCATTCCCACTCTTTCTTCAGTGCCGCAGAGAACAGCAAAACCAGATCCAGGTCCTTCTGTATTCCACCTCCAGGGTTAGGAAAGAATAGGTTGATGTAGAAAATTATTTTGATTGAGTCCATTTCTTCTCATATATTCTTTTCTTCTTAACGCTGTAGAGCTGGAAAAAGAAGCGGATGCTGGAATTCAAATGAGTTATCAAGAAAATTCCTATCGACTCCATGCATTTTCATTACTCCTACCTCTGTCGTGGAATTACCTGAAAAGTAGAAATCCTTTTACATTGCAGGCCCTTTAAGTTGGTCCAAGGTTTTCAAAAGAGGTGGTTTTTTTTTTTTTTATTTCAGTGGATGGATTTTATACTTGAAGTTGTTTTTTTTCTGACTGACATGTCAAGCTGGGGATAGCGAGTGCTAAGAGTATGCTTTTCTCTAATTTAGCAGCTGGATTGGAAAGCTTGAATTATCTCTGCGTAATTGCAATGATTCATGGATTGTTAGAAAATTGCGAAGTATTGATTGGATTTCCCCCTCAGGAAATATTTCTCCTCTGATAAAACGAAGTAGGTTCTGGGGCTCCGCTTTTGTCCTTCCTGCCTTCTGCCCCGGGGAAGCCAGTGGCTCCTTTCATCTGGGAAACGGGAATTTGGGTCAACAACCATTCAAGGACAATTTTGAATTATTGCGATTTCCAAGTTCAAATCTTTCCTTGAGCTTTGCCAAACGGTGGGGCTTTGCAAAGTGAGAACAGGGATTTCGGAGCCAGAAAAGCTGGGACCAGCAGCAAATACTGGCCATGCCTGTTTCACATTCTTCTATTTCCACGTCAAATACCACTGGTGTGTTCTGCAAAGAGACCTTGACCTTGTTGTGGGAACGCTGCGACCATCAAAGACGGTGGCAAATTTTCCCCTTTATTAGGCCAGGATTTCTCTCAGGGTCTCGGGAGTCAGTGGCAGGAGGGAAGTGGGAGAATGAAGTGAGAATCAGGCGTGGGGAGAGCCCGATGCCCAGCGCCTGGGGCTGAGCAGCTTGGAGCTGAGAGCCCTGACACACATCTGCACATTAGTGGTGCTGCCGAGACAAAAGCTGGGGCCTTTTTGGCAGCTGCTGTATGAATTTCCAGAACAGAACCATAAATACGCAGTTATGAGTGTGACCTCTGCTTCTTTTCTTCGCTAAATTGAACATCCAAGGGCCAGCTGAGTATCATTCCTTGTCTCTGCTCCAGTTGCTTGGAACGTGCTGCCTCTGCAAATGGTTGTGCCTAAGTACAAACCGAAGAATTACGAGAGAGTGCTAATTCAGGGTTTGCAATGAATTTAGTGTTCCCGCAAGGATGACACTAATGGCAATTAATGCAGCAGAAACACCAGTGCTGAATGACTGCTTTCACATTAAAAGCTGTCAGTCGAAGAGCACGCAGTCCTCTGTTATTTCAGGCCTGACCTCTGCTTTTTGGCCATGTTTCATGTGCATGGGAGGTGTCCCAGGCCATCCCGTAACTGCAGCAGCAGGTTCTGGGAGGGGACACAAAGAGAGAGCAGAGCAGCCAAAACCACTCTGCGCCGACAGCGACATTTCCTGAGGGTTTGTATATTCTCACCTGGGGCTTGCCTGAACAGGAACAAAATTAACCCAGGACTGAAAAGAATATAAGACTTCAATTTCTGGAGCTCCTTGCTGGTTCAGTGCTATCCTCATGCCCTGCTGTCTTGACAGTTGACTCCTGTTTAGATGCAAAGTTCTTTCTGCTGTTTCAGTTTTGCCTCTCTTTGTCATGAAGAACCTAATTATAAACGATCAAAACAGGCTTGGCTAGAAATAAGCCCTGTTGCTGCTCAAATACATGGCAATCCGCAGAAATTTTGGTGTTACAATGCATGATTGGTAAAAATACCTCTGCTTCCTAATGTTTTAAGTTCAACAAGTGATAGCAGTACAGCAATGTAGTGACTGTGACTTTTAGCTCAGCCAGAAAAGGCATTGTCCTCACTTTCTTCCCTCAAGTCTTGCATAGGGCGAAGCAGTTCCAGATGAGGAACATCTGCAATTTGGTGCAAGAGGAAGTAACGCTTACGCATATGAAAATTGTAAATAAAGGGTGTCTCCAGGCTCACAAACAAAAACCAAAACACAAAAAGGAGAACAGCTCTTACAGAAGGATAACTAAAAATACTTCATCTGTGTTGTTTATTTTTTTTTAGAACTAATAGCGTTTCTGGAGGATGAAACCAGGCCCGACAAATGTCAAGTGAAAATTAGTAGCTTTTTAACAACAAAGTTCAGTGGAGAATGGCAAATACGATGTAGGAAGGAAACTTTAACTACAGAGTTATAAATATACCCCATCCTTTACACATACAAGTATCCATTATCAATTTTAACGCACTACTCAGTGCAGTAGGATAACTTCTGAGAAGGGTTGCAGGAGCAGGACGAGCATTTTCAGTCTCAAGATTTTGGGTGTTCTGGGCTTGTCTGGAGATAAAAAGGGTGAATCCAAAGATGACGCAGGCTCCTACAGACTTTGCTGCTACACCACCAGAGCGTTTTCTGCTCCTTACGGAACTGGCACATGCAATTATTCCCATAGGACACAGGAGCGGTGTCCTGGGTATGCAACGCCTCGAACGCTCAGTGGGTTTTGTGCGCCTGCGAGAAGCTGGAGGTGGTCGGTCTGCCAGGGCACGCGGGAGGCTGGCGGCAGGACGTGGGGTGAGCCCAGACCCGGATGCTCCGACCTCCACCGTGTGCTCCCGGAAAGCCTCCGCCGGCAGCGGTGTACTCCTGTGGCGTGACAAAACCTGGTCACACATTGCGTGTCTTTGTTATTGGTGCTTTGTCTTCTCTGCTTAGAAGCTCTGAGGCAGTGTAAACTATTTATTTGTAAGTGCAGAGGATCACATTATGGTTCGTTATCGTTCCAGCAGACGGTAACTGATGCGCAGCGCTGCCGCCGATGCCTGGGGGTCACTGGCTGTGCACAGGAATGATGGCACAGCCGCTGACTGCAGAGTTGGCGAATGCACTGCTGCTGCTAATGGCAAGCTGGTGGAAAAAGAGCAGTTTTAAGGGCTTTGGTTTAACCATCTGGACACAAGCACTATTTTTATCCTTTTCTGTCTGGGTCTCAGGCCTGCGCCAAGGGAAGCCAATGACACAGCTGGTGTCTCCCACAGTACAGGGGCAGACAAGGGGGAACTGGCTTTTGGGAAGGGAGAAGCAGGGTGGGTGGTGGTGCGGCAGCGAGGAAGGGGCTCATGCTTGCAGCCACTTTATGCCTCGTGAGCTGAGCGAGCTCCTTGGTGTCTCCCACACCTCCACCACGAGCTCCATTGGCTTCGCACGCTGTGACTTGGCCCGGTGCACAGGACGGATCTGTGAGACCTGGGGGGCATCCCACCAACCCACCCTAAACTCCACCGCAGTTGTGGGCAACTCTGGGGTGGAAGCCATCACCTGCCCATGTAGGTGTGAGGAAGGCGCCTGCACCGTCACTGGGGATAGGGCTGGTGGGCGCCAGCCAAGAGTAGTGAGGTGCAGCTGGAACACCTCTGTGTGTGAAGGAGGGGGGAGGGGGCGAGGAGCATGTCTGGCCGTAATTTGGGCAGAGAAGGTCGGAAAAAAAAAAAAAGAGGGGGAAGGAGGGAAAAAAGTGCTAGGTTCCACCGAGATTTGAACTCGGATCGCTGGATTCAGAGTCCAGAGTGCTAACCATTACACCATGGAACCGTTCTGCCACCACCCTCGCCGGCCTGCTACTAGTTCTTTTCCCGCCGCGCCCCAGCGCTCTGGCCGTACCCGTGGCCGCCGGGTAGACCACCGGAATTGTCCGCGCGGGCTCTACCGGCTGGAACAGAGCAACCAACCACCCCGCCCCACCGCCGGCACCGTCCCTTTAAGGCTGGGGTAGGCGTGGCTGGGCGGCTCTACCCCGGAAGCAGTTTGCGCAGCCGCGGCGCTGCCCCGGAAGCACCTGTCCGTGGGCGGGCAGAGCGCGGAGGGCGGAAGCGCTGTGGCGGCTGTAGGGAGGGGTTCGGCTGCCGCTCCCGCTCCCAGTCCTCGGCCTCCGCCGCGCCTCGGCCCACCCCACCATGGGCACCCGCGACGACGAGTACGACTATCTCTTCAAAGGTAATAGCCGTTCCGGCCCTTCCCCATGGCAACCGGAGGGGTCACCTTCCGGCGGGGGTCCCAGCGCTGGCGGGGGGAGGGAAGCGGCCTCCTCAAGGCGCGACCCAACGGCGGGGGGCCGCTCGGCGCCACCTCAGGCGGCCCCCGCCCCGCCGCCGCTTCCCTCGCAGCCCCGGGGAAAGGGGAGAGGTGTGCGGGCTCACAGGCGGGTCCCGGCTGCCGCTCCCCTAGCGCGGCGGGGGCGGGGGAGGACTCCGGCCAGCCCCGCGTCGGCCTTGCCAAGCCCTGCTCGGGTGTTTCTGGAGCTCGGTGGTCGAGGGTGTGCTGGGCCTCGCCGCCTGCCCCGGAACGCTCACCCCAAAATGTCAGATTTGGGCTGGTTTCGGTAGCAGTGATCTGGCGTGTCTGTCTCTGGACGAGGCGCTTTGGGCAGGTTTCTGCTCTGTGAGCAGGCTGAGGCAACGGCTGCCTGCTGGGAGGGCGAGCAGAGATCATCAGTGAGGATGCCCATGGCTGATAAAGGCTACTTCCCTTTCTAGCTGTTAAATGGGACTGTAAAGTCAATTACTTATGTGTTCAGCGTTGGTAGATGATGCAGCTAATTTAATAAAGTAGTATTATTTGCCACCTTCTGTATTCAGAGCCCTTCAAGAGGGGTGACTGTAACTGCTGTTTCACACCCAGTGATCTCACGTCCTGGCCTGGCACCTCCTGCAGCACTCAGCAGAGAAGGGCAGGAACACCTTGTTTTCCAGGACTGATGCTGCTCTGGCGTGCCATACAGTAGCGAGTTGGGTTGAAACGTTGCAGTTGTAGTTAACTACTTAGTTTTCACTCCATGGCAGAGTAAAATAACAGCCTGCTGTGAAGGTTGATAAAGCATGCTGTGAAACAGCTACAGAAATGCTGATGTTTTGAAGCTGACTATCCAATTTTTTAAACCCTACTGCAAAACCAAGAAAAGTATTGTAAAAAGTAGTTGTTTATTGTGATATGGTATTGTAAAATTGAATTTAGGATTTAGAGTATCATTTGTTGCATTGTAATGGTGAGAGACCCAGTGCTTATCATCATGAAACTTAGGTAAAGGCAAAAATCAGCAATTTTTTTCTGTACCCTTAAGCTCCTGTAATAACTTTGAGGAATTGCATTTTCTTTTTGTTGCCTGTTTTATCCAATTGCTATGTGGAAAGAGGCATTATTTTGGACTATAAATCAGTCATCTGTGCTGCTATTAAAATCAAATCCAGAAGTACCAAGAAGGGCCTCTTTTCTCAGCTTGCAGCATTGGCAAGGGCCTTGCTGACCACTAGCTTAATTGCATTAAGCAATCTTACTGTAGGTACATACACGTACAAGTTATCAAAACCATTGCATTACCTTTACTTGTTCACACAATTCTGTCAGTATGCTTATAATTAATGTTTTAGCTGTGAAGGCCTGGGAATATCAGTGACGCAGAGTTTGTTGGGAGAGGTCCTATCTTTTATTAGACCTTCTTCCTTATGTAACTGGGAAATAATTCAGTTAGGATTCAGTTCTATAGAAAAGTTCAAAGCTAGTTTAATTGATTGCCCCTCCTAAAGCTTTTTCTGTTTAGACTAGTTTGTAGAAGCTGTTGGGAGGCAGGGAATGCTATGAAAATGGTGTTGTGAAGATAAGAGATTGAAGTTTTGCAAAGTTAAAGTAGAATGCAGGAAGTTGATGCAGTGTCACATACCTGGGATTAATGTGGCAGCTGAAGTACCATTAACAAATGCAGAGTAATGGAAACTGTGGAAACTTTTGTAACTTCCAGAGGTGATGGTGGTTCTAAACAAGCTGTCACTGCTCTGGAATGCTCTTGAAATTATTGCAAGTAGGTCTCTGAAATGAGCATCTCCTTACCAGGCACTAGACAAAAAGGCAAGAGGTGGGTAAACACTTTGGAAAAGGAAATGAGAACTCAGGGGGAACATTAAGCCGATGTTTAAATCTGAGACATGAGCATCTTGGGGATTGAGGGGAAATGTAGGCAGGACAGGCATACCCGTTTTGAAAGGGATATTGTAGAATTAAAAAGATGGAGAAGGGCATCAGAATAATCAGAAGAGACCTAATGGATTCATATCTCTTATACTGACCTGATGTACAACTTTATCAAAATTAAAACAGTGAGTGGTTGTGGCAAATAAGGAAAGTATCTACGGTTTGTCATAATTTCTGTGGATATCTGTAATGCTTCTTTTATTGAGCAGTAGGTGAAAACAAAAGGACATAAAGACCCACAGATGTATATGCAAATTTTGGAGTGGTGCATTACCATAAATACTACAAATGGGTTTGAAAGACTGCACAAATTTGTAGAAGGAAAACGTCTGTTGGGGTGTTTCAGTGTGATGGTTGCAATGGCAAGTCTGAAGGTACTGCTTATTTGAAGATGTAAGGGCTTGTTGGGACAGATTAGCCTGTTTGCTCTGTTACACATAGTGTTTCTCAGACCTCAGTTTTTGACAGTCGGACTGGGTGTTGGTCTATAAGGACACTTCATCCAGTAGGACAGTTCTTCTGGGTTTATGAACTGGAAGGGACATGGTAATTGGTGGGACTGAGTTCAGAGTTTGACTTGGTTTACAATAATTGGGTGATATACTCTAGTCTAGCCGTCTTTTACTACTCTTGAGTTAAACTGGCACACGTCTGTTTATGTGAGACCTCTGGTTTTGTCCTGTCAGCTGCTGAGAGCAGCTGTATGTCAAAACTGGGCTGACAGCTGGTGGGTGTAAGCTGAGCCCACCTGTGCTGCTCTACCATAAAATCACAGTACCTGTTACAAAATACCCAACTCCTGACTCTGTTGCAACACTTCAGCATAGGCTAAAGCCTAAGCCTACCTTCTAAAGAGACTATGTCTGGTTAATTCTTCTTGTCCAGCTACACATGTCTTTGTGTTCTTCCATACTTTTTGGGTTTAGCTGCGAACAGTGCCTACTGTTCCCAGAGCTGCACTTGAGGAAATGCAAGACCTAGAAAGTCCAGTTTGTAGAACTCTAATTTTAATGGAAGGAAAAAATAATAGTGATATAAAGATATTTCTTTATTACTTAATAAATTAACCCTGGCTTAAATGCAGGAACTTTTTACCTTTTTTTATTCAAGTAATGTACTTGCAGTAGATAAGTTGTTACCAAAGTAACCCTCACTTGTAGAAGTTGTCTTCTGTGTTTTCTATGGACAAAGCTTGAGAAGATTATGTCTTCACCTTGACCATCTGGAACTCTGGATTTGGGTTCAGACTTCTCATTTCTGAACGTGGACCTGACTTGTGGTGGCATTCAGCTTATCATTAGGAAATACTCTAGTTTCAGTTGTCTGCTTCCTACTTTGCATCCTGTTCACTTCTCTAACTTTTCCCTTTGATATTGAGGAAATGCTCTGAAACTGAAAAAACTTTTTGGTTTAGGTTTTAGAAAACATGTTTGTTTTCTTGTGTGTTTTGCTTAGGGAAATTTGTAGGGAAAAGTGGTTGCATGACACCTATTGGCTTTTACAACAGTAGCAAGCCCTGTGCCTTCGCTGTGTTAGATGTGGAGGCACTTTTGTGCTATAATAAACCTTCTGGCTCAGCCATTTTACTACAGAGGTGTTTGGAGTCCCAGTGCTGCGTTATGTGTTGTATGTACAGGTAACAAATGACCCCTACCCCAAAGTGCCTTTGAGATGCCAGTTCTCTTTGTGATGGGGAATGGGTGAATAAAACAGGGCACAGGTGAGGGGGAAGATTGGTACAAGACATGATTGCATTAGGTTTATCTCCAACTACCTACAATGTGTAGAATCAAGTTGTCATGTTCACGTTTCCTTTAAATTCCAATTGAGGTGGGCAGGCAGAGGTGTTCATCAGAAGGTTCTTTGAGGGCTCATAAAGATGTGGCCAGGCTCTTTCTTTACATGCCTCTTAACAGCAGAGCTCAATGCAGAGATGAGTGTTTTCAGACACTGTAATCCCTTAGTGCTGATGTACATGTTTTAAATTGTGGAATATGTGGCTTGTGTAATAGCTTTTACCATAGACAATACAAGCTAGGGGTGCTGGACTTTCTGTTTTCAACCTGATTAGGTTGTCAATAACACGTTTCATGACATAATTAAAGTATTTTCTGAAAATTTCAACTAAGAGGTTTAGCAAATAAAAATTGGGTGAGTAAGCTAGAATGTTGGTGAAAAATTAATCTTTTCTTGATGTAGTTCTCAAAATTGCTTTTCATGCAACTTAGGAAATTGATTTCTTGTTTTGGTCTTCTACAGAAATAAAACTGGACTCACAGAATGAAATTTATACAGTAGTGTGGACTTCAAACTCATTTTTATTTCTTTTTTTTTTTTTTTTCTTCTTCCCTCTTCCTCTTCCACCCCCCAAATGCTTGTCTTAAACCTTTGAGGTGGTAATGCTCTAGGTAATCAAATGCATCGATTTAAAGCATGTGGTTGCAAGTATTGAACTGGCACATCACTAAACCAGTAAGAATGACCTGCCTTGTAGTAGTCACCTGGGGCAGGGAGATCACTTGCATGACTTTCAGGATGTGCCAACACAAGTCTCCCTTGATTGTGAAGCTTCCTCAGGTGCTGCTCTTGTAAGTGCTGGTCCGAAGAAGGATATTGATGGAGGTTTTCAAGAATAGGTCTTGTAGCTGAACTTGCTTAAATGTTTCCTCCAGACATTCCTTCTTCCAGTGCTGATGTAGTAATTTGCTGATGATGTGAAGTTGGGTAGTACAGGAGAAAGTCGGAGCGCAGCACTGAGAGGTCTGTGTGCCGATGAGGACTGCAGTCCTCCAAATGGAGTGTTGTTCTGAATGTAAGGTTTTATGCCTGGGGACTCGGGAATTTGGTAAAGTAAGAGCTTGCCAACTAAAAGCTAGAACAATTAGGTCTGACCGCAGGCTGGCTGAACTGTCAAGGTCAGGAAAAGATAATTCCAGCTCAAGGTGTGCCTAGTAGAGATGGAAATACTAACGTCCCTGTATATGTGACAGGGAGAACTCACCTACAATGATGTGTGCAGTTCTTCTCACTGTGTGGAAAAGAAATTGAAAAAACTCATAGGGAAGTTGTTTGGGGAAATGGACAGTCTGTTTATAAGGAAACCTTTGAGAGGTTGGCTTATTTAGCTAGTAGAAGAAAGCTGAGAGAAGATGCGGTTGCTTTCTGTAAATACCCCAGCATAAACACCACTGGGAGAAGAAACTAATAAGCTAATGGACAACGCTGGCACATGAACATCACCATCAGCTGACCACTAATTTCTTCTGGAAATTAGAAGGCAATTTCTAACCATTAGGAGTGAGTTTCTGGAAGAAAAGCCCAATAGAAGTGTGTGTGCAGGAACAATTAGCTTTAACATGGGACTAGATAACGTCATTTCCCTCCCAGAAACTGTTTGCCCGGGATAGTCAGGATGGGACTCGGGCATCCAGGGTCATTCCTACCATATTTCTATGCTAAGAATATAATACATGGGAACATTGGGTAGTATAAAATATCAAAATGAGGTGGTTTGATAAGGAAAGCAAAATTAAAACTAAACTAATAATACAGTCCGAGTGACTGTTGAAGTTGTTTCAGTTCATAATTGTATTCAAAGAGTGATACTTGCTCAGACTGGCAGAAAGTGTGAGGAGTCTTAGGTGCCTGCTGACACTGCAAGCTGTTCTTGTGTCCCTGTTCAAGAAGAGCTGCAATAGCCCAGTTAAATAGAGGAAATAGCTGACTTCAAGGAGGAAAGTCTAATATTTTCCCCTTTTAACTGGAAAATATTAATCTGATGCTGGAAACCATTCAGAACATAAGCAGCATGGGATTCAGACAAGGTAAGGAGAAAAACCTGGCAGAGGAATTAAAATGAGCAGTCTGTTGTTAAATGACTTAAAGCTCTGCTTTGAAATATGCACTGACCAACAAAAAAATATGTTTGAGGGGAATACTTAAAAGGTATATGATGCATCCTGTTGAGAAAAGGAATTTATGTGTGTAGATTACTTTTCTTGTATGGAGAAGTTTTCAGCTGCTGCCAAAGCTAATGCTGGGTGAAAGCAGGACTGAGGTGTGCGAAGGCAGTTGACAACTTTTGCCACCTAGGAACTTGTTGTTTGTAACCCGTCCCAGTGAATACAAATATGATGTCATCTAAAACTGTGGCCCAAACCTGCCAAAATAGTATTGAAGAACTTGTTTGCCAATGAAAGAGGAAAGCTATGGCAGTTTGCCAGGTGGTGATGAGGCAATTAGGTGCCCTGTCCCCCACACTAAGTTTATTACGCTTTAGCATCTTTTGTGCCAGCAAAGCTGTTCAGCTGTGTCAGAGCAGCCGACGCTGAACAGAGCTGACCTGTCACGTAGGAAAGCAGAATCCTATTTGCATTCAGCATACGTGCTTGCCACCTACCTGCACTTGTGATCTTCATAAACAGAAGTGGTTAACAGAGACACTCTGTGCTTTATGCAACTTCTGTAGCTTGGCTGGCTGCGTGCTGAGTCAGCTGGCAGAGGAAGCTGGAAAGATGTTTATTTTGATGAAGTGTTCTCTACAAGGCCATGTTTGAAGCTAGCATTTGCTGCAATTCTCATTTTATGAGGTGCTTCTCTGCCCTTATAGTCAGAGAAAATCCCATTTTTCAGAGTTGTTTTGCATATTTAAATAGAAGATGGTGTTCAGAGGGCTGCTGTGTGGCGCAGCAGCAGCTGGGAGTATTTGTGCTGCTAGGGTAAGACTCGGGGGGGGGGTTCTCATGTGACTGAAGTGTTTGGTGTACTCATTTCTCTGTTGTAGCACACAATCTGTAACGCTGTTACAGTGTCTTAACTGTTAAATGATGTATGTTACTGAGCAAGTATTTCTGTTTTTTCAAAACAAGCGTAGCCACAGTGTTTTGTTTGGGTTTTTTTTGTCACTTGAGTGTGCACTCTCTTCCTTTGACTGGCCTTGATTCGCTGCTGAACTTTAAGGTTATTAGTCATTATTCTCAAGGATCTTACTCGTCCTCTCTTTTCTTCCATTTCCTTCTGTTACCAGTTCAGTACCTTATCTTTGTTAAGGGTATAAGATCATCTTGAGAGGCTCCTGTTGGTGTGACTCAGGGGTGTGAATGTGTTTCATCCAGTGACCTGCATCTTGGTAGTGAGTTTTAAGTTACACTTTTGCACCTTTAAACTCAGCGTTACAGGATATTGCAGCGAATCCTCGTGATGCTTTTCTTCCTGTAGGAACTGGACTTTAAACCCTCTGTCAATTTCTTGTCAAGCATAGCTGAATCCTTCCAATTAGTTTCCTTGGCACTGGTGCTGTGATGAGTCAAGCTGAGCTGGGAAAGGGGGAGTGGATGGTGGTTCTAATTCTGAGGCCCAGCGATACCCAGGCAACGTTTTACAGCAGTTTCAGGCTCTGGCTTACAGCGGCCAGGAGTCGCAGCAGCAGTGAGGGACTGCAGAAGGGCAGAGTGCTGTGCCTCAGCTAACATTTTTAAACTGTCCATCGGGGTGATGGTGGTCTTGTGGTTGTTTTTGGATTTGGTGGTTCTTTTTTCATTCACAAATTTTTCTGCCCCAGTGGGGAACCTCTCTTCTGCAAAGGTATGAAGAGTGTAAAATGCAGGCAGAGTCTGCTGCCTGCTCTGTGTTTTGGACTTCTTCAACAAAACAGATTTCAGTTGGGTAGTGTGGGTATTTTGTTGGTGGTGGTTTTTTGGTTTTAGTGTTGTTACAAAGATGTGAAATGCAAACTGTCCCTGACTTTTGCAGTGACAGCCATGTATGTTCTTCCTGGAGGACAAAAGTTCTTCCATGTTGAGCAAGAGACTGAAGTGTAACAAGTAAAAGTCGAGTCTAACATATGTTCAAAATGTTGGTGAATGTGGCAGCTCTGGTTCTCTAGAAATATCAACACTTGGACAGACCCATGACAAGGGTGGTGGTTTTGCTGTTCTTTTCCTTCATGCTTCGTTCTGGAAAATAAATGTTTATTTCAGGTGATTGTCAATGTATTATCTACATCTGGAATCTGATTATTGTGTCACTTTTGTCTTGTAGTTGTACTTATTGGAGACTCTGGAGTAGGCAAGAGTAACCTTCTGTCTCGATTCACTCGCAATGAGTTTAACTTGGAAAGCAAAAGCACCATTGGAGTAGAGTTTGCAACAAGGAGCATTCAAGTTGATGGGAAGACAATAAAGGCTCAGATATGGGACACAGCAGGGCAGGAGCGATACCGAGCTATAACATCAGCGTAAGTGATGTTATATGTATGGCTGAAGAGAAACTTTTGCTGAGGAGGGTAATTTTGGGCCCTTCTGATCCTCAGAAACTGCAAATGGGGTATTCATATTTTATCATGTAATATCCACAACCTATGGGGGAAGGAAGCTTAAATATTCAGTCCAGAAACTTGATAGAGTGTGTCCCTGCACAAACTGATTTACTTCTCAGTGCTCCCATGTGTAACTGGAGGCGTTTCAAGCCTAGAAGGTAAGAGCTTTGAGAGACTCATTTCAATGCAAGCGATTGATAAAGCAATATCAGTGTTCATGGAGGTTTTATCAGTGGTAACCTAAGACCAGAAACCCTCCCGTAGCAGTAAAGAAAGACTGCTCACTTTGCTTGCATATTTAATTGGAAAAAAATAGCATAGCATAAGCTGGATTTAAGTAAAGTTGGAGGTAATTGTAGGGTGAGAGAACACAGTCTGTTTCTTTTTGAATGCATTACTGTGCCTCTCTCTGGTCTGAAAGGGGACAGACTGTGGCCTTTTCTAAAGGGAATAGATCAGGTTGACATTTTTATGATCCAGTGAGTCATTCTAAAGTCTCTCTATCAGTGAGATAGAGAGACTGTGCCCATACTGCACCCACAGTGATGGGTGGGGATGACTTTTTAGGAGTGGATCTGAGGTTGAAGGTGACAGTAGCTCCCCACAGATTCCAGAGCTTCATTTTTGGGATGCAGAGTTCTCCCCCCAAGCATGGAGCTTGGCTTACCCCCTACACTCTGAGCTGTCATGACTGCTTTGGTGGTCCTGTGGTATAAGCCTAGTCCAGATGCTCTATTTCACTGCTTCAAGTCCCACGTAGCCTGCTTCTGGGTGTATTTTTTGTATAGCTATCTTAGTAATAGCTATTTCCCATTATTGCATAGTAACTTGTCACTTGTAATCATAATGTTTCTTGCTGGTTCTCTAACATGTCTCTTCACCCACAGGTACTATCGCGGAGCTGTAGGGGCATTATTGGTGTATGACATTGCTAAGCACCTTACTTACGAGAATGTAGAGCGATGGTTGAAAGAGCTGAGAGATCATGCTGACAGCAATATTGTAATCATGCTTGTGGGAAACAAGAGTGACTTACGCCACCTGAGAGCAGTACCTACAGATGAGGCCAGAGCTTTTGCAGGTTGGTGAACTCAAAATAATTTCCTAATGCTAATTGTCTGCGGATCTGCCTACCTGGTCTTAGATATGCAGGTGTGCTGGTAGGAGGAAAAGAGTGGTGCTGGTGATGTTCCTCAGTGTCACGTACTGGTGTTTCCCTCTTTTTTTAATTCAGTCAAAAAGGAAGCCTTGTAGAACATGCATGCTGATGTGGTTTCAAGAATCACCTAGAGGCACTTGAAAGTCTTAAACCAGATTTATTCTCTTGCCTATGCATTGCTTTTCTTGCAGAAACTGTGCTTATGGCTTAAGGTTTGCATTTCTTGTATGGTGATAGCTTTGCACCTGTATATTGCCTTCTTTGTACCAGCTGGTCTGGATCACTGTGCAGATGCCCATGGCTGAACAGGCTTTTGTTAAACTGGCTTTCTGACTCCTGTTACATAATTAAGGTCTGTGAAAAATAATTTTAGTTTCTGTAAATCTTGCCTTGTTTTAGGCCAAGTTTTTTTCATCCAGGAGTGTAGCTGGGTTTCTTACATTAAGACTTGCTGAAGCTGCATTTGCAGAATTTATGGCCGGTGAGGATACCTGCCTGCAGGTGGAGGACTGTCATTCCCTGACAGGGCCAGCCCTGTTAAATAAGCTGCCATGACATACCAGCAAGTGGGAGGTGAAGAAACTTGATGAGGTTAAAGAAAATCCAGGAAGCTTCCTCACACAATTTTTGGAAGTGCAACAAATTCTCACTTTCAGTGACGCAGGAAGATGTGCCTCAAAGTAACACAGCACTGGACTGATGCCTGTGCTTGAAGATTAGTGTAAATTCTAATGTTGGTGTTGGGTGGTGTTGCTTTCAGATCACATAAGGGGGAAAAAACCCACAACTTCTTATAATTTTTCTTGATACCTGCATGTCTCATCGGGAACACCACAAATATGATCTGGTAGATAAATTCTTCCAGATGGTAGGCAGATATGTGAGGTACCCCTCTAATTATAGTATTTGTGTCCACACAGAGAAGAATGGTTTGTCATTTATCGAGACGTCTGCTTTAGACTCGACAAATGTGGAAGCAGCTTTCCAGACTATTCTGACAGGTGAGTCATCTAGTGCTTTGTGTTTCAAGGGGGAAGGGCAGAACGCTGCTCAGATATGATGCAAATAGGCATTTCTTTGCCTATAAAGTGTTTAAAATGTTGCTATTTAATCATTCTTCACAGCCATAAGATTTGGAGTCCAGTTTTGAAGTGTCACAGTTGAAAGGCCAGCCTTGAACCTAGGAATGAATCCTTCTCGACTTTGATCTGCCCCAGGTTCCTCATCAGCCTAGTTTAGGTTTCAGTTTCCCATTTGTGTATGGTATAGGGAGTGTCCATAGGAGAGAATTGTCTCATGCAAGCATCAAGTTAAAACAGCTGTTGTTTATCAGAGGAGAAGTCAATCTAGTTTGTTTCCATCTTTAATGGTCACCACAGCAGTTGCCAAGGGAAAAGGGATGAAAGAGTAAAAAATCCTTCCTTTGAAGAGTACTGGTAGTCTGAAATGTAGTGACTCCTGATCTGCTGGGTGGTCACTGTCATTGCATTTAATAATCCCGTCTGAACTTTTGGCCTCTGTAACATGTGATGGCAGTGAATACTGTGTTTTTTATGCTCTATGGAGCACTTCCTTTTTGTTTAAACCCCTTTTTAGATAGGCAAAACTTGTTAATAGTCTGAGACATTCAACTACAGCTACATGGGCGACCATAGCTTAACCATGGCTTATAAAGGATAGGGAAGGAATTCACAAATTGGTGTGGAAATCATGCTTGACCAATCTGATAGCTTTCTATGATGTTATAACTGGCTGGCTGGATGAGGGGAGAGTCATAGATGTCATCTACCTTGACTTTAGCAAGACTTTTGACACTGTGTCCTATAACATCCTCATTAGGAAGCTGAGGAAGTATGGGCTAGATGAGGTGACAGCGAGGTGGATTGAGAGTTGGCTGCGGGACAGAACTCAGAGGGTTGTGATCAGCGGCACAGAGTCTAGTTGAAGGCCTGTAACCAGTGGTGTCACCCAGGGGTCAATACTCGGTCCAATTTTGTTCAATATATTCATTAATGACCTGGATGAGGGGACAGAGTGTACCCTCAGCAAGTTCGCTGATGATACCAAACTGGGTGGGGTGGCTGACACCCCAGAGGGCCGTGCTGCCATCCAGCGTGACCTGGACAGGCTGGAGAGCTGGGCAGAGAAGAACCTAATGAGGTTGAACAAAAGCAAGTGCAAGGTCCTGCACCTGGGGAGGAAGAATGCAAAGCAGCAGTATAGGTTAGGGGCGGACCTGCTGGGAAGTAGTTCTGAGGAGAAGGATCTGGGGGTCCTAGTAGACAGTAAATTATCCATGAGCAAGCAATGTGCCCTTGTTGCCAAAAAGGCCAATGGAATCCTGGGCTGCATAGGGAAGACTGTGGCTAGTAGGTCGAAGGAGTTCATTCTCCCCCTCTACTCTGCACTGGTGAGGCCGCAACTGGAATATTGTGTCCAGTTTTGGGCTCCCCAGCTCAAGAGGGACAGGGAACTGCTGGAGCGAGTCCAGCGAAGGGCAACTAAGATGATTAAGGGATTGGAGCATCTCCCTTATGAGGAAAGGCTGGAAGAGCTGGGACTCTTTAGCCTGGAGAAGAGAAGGCTGAGGGGAGACCTTATTATGGCATATAAGTATCTAAAGGGTGGGTTGAAGGAGGATGGAGCCAGGCTCTTTTCAATGGTTCCCAGTGACAGGACGAGGGGCAATGGGCACAAGTTGGAACATGGGAAGTTCCGTTCAAATACACGGAAAACCTTCTTTATGGTGAGGGTGACAGAGCACTGGCACAGGCTGCCCAGGGAGGTTGTGGAGTCCCCTTCTCTGGAGATTTTCAAGACCCGCCTGGATGCAGTCCTGAGTAATGTGCTCTGGGCAATCCTGCTTTAGCAGGGGAGTGGGACTAGATGATCTCTAGAGGTCCCTTCCAACTCTGAAACTCCGTGATTCCGTGAAATCACTAGCTGTCATGGGACTTTTGTATTGCTGTGTACCCTGTCAGCTGTAGGCAGGGCATAGCAGGGCAACAGTGGTGTGTGTGACTTTTGAGCTTTAGTCATTCCCAGCTTTGGCAAAAGCCTTTCCAAATCTCTAGTCTGGGTCTTCAAAACATCTGAGAGACTCCTCTGCTTTCGTATGTCTCTCTTTTCTAGATGTGCCAGGGAGTCTGTCTGTTTTCTCTGAGTGCCTTCAACATATTTCCTGGTTGCAAATTTAAACTCCCTCCTTCCCAATGTAGCATGTGCCAGGCTACATGATCTGTTTGGTATGGGCAGTGGCCCCACTTCTAAAATATGTGTCTCTATTAATCAGATGTCATTGCTGTGATGTTGGCACCTAGTTAGTTTTGATTTATTTTTTTTTTTCCTGTTTGCCAGCTAATTTAGTCATTCTTTTAAAAACGCACCAAGAAGGACTTGTTAGCCATATTGGAACATGCAGGTGAAGAGGCAGCTAGGAACTTACTTACTGTACTGTATAAAAGTATAAATTATGTAGCATTTTCTTGAGTTGCTTGACATGCTTTATGAACACCCTAGCAGTGAAGAGAGACAGTTGTTGGCCTGCTGGAGTATTATCTGCTGCTGTCCATCTGTTTCTTTTTTATCCTTAGTTGTAAGAGGCCTCTGATACGTTCTGGTTCTGTTGTGTTTTTCACAGCAGCTTTCTAAGCAGTAGTGCTCCTGCTCATATACTAGCAAAAAAGTATGTCAGTGTTAGATGAATCAACTGTGAGTAGGGACGCTTGTCTTCTGGCAGCTTCGTGCAATGCTGGGAGTAGAACTTGAGTTCGTTTCCTCTTCAGCTGAAACATGTGTTTCCCTTTTAACTTCAGTGTAGTCATTTGGTTGTAATTCAACTTTGCACAAATTAAAAAAAGAGAAGTTGTGTTAGCTTGTACATTTACTCCCTACATGACTAACTACTAATGCCATTGGAGGGTGGATGGCTAAGGAGTGGCTGAATGCGATGGTATCTGGGATGCCTGCTGGACTTCCTGTTTTCTTCACCTATCTAAAGACAGTCCTGTCACAAGTGCTCATAAACTTGGGCATGGATTTTTTAGGAGAAAGACTTTTTTGTTGCTTACTTGTAACTGCTAAAACCTGAAACTTCTTCCTTTATGCACGTGTCCTTGGTAGCCCCTCTCCTCTCAGTAGCACCTAGCCTGAACTTTGAACTCAGATTCTGCAAAAATGTGCTGTGTGTACCGTAGAACAGCCTTGCTGCCTGTGCTTTCAGTTTTCAGAGGAGTTGAGGGCTCTTGAATGAAGGTTAGTTAATTAACTTTCATACTCATTCACCACCAGCACTAATAAAACAGAACTGGAAATGTATTTTATCCCCTCCCAAGGTGGCTGTCAGAGCCAGTATAAGCTGGTCACCTAATTGCCCCCATCTCCTGTTGGACTGTTCTGGTCTCTAACAGTGATGGCTGAAGAGGTGGAAAGTTTCCTGCATGCCCTGGGCTGCTGGCTTATTTCCACAGAGCTGCGTGACGCTCAGATGATATACTGCTGTTGCCATAGGGAAGCAGTTCACCTCTTGGGCACAGACTAGATTGTTTCTTTATCTCTCCTCTCATGCTTCCAACAGTACCTTTTATTCCAGAAGCTGTTTTGGATTCTAATTCTCAGAGGTTTGATTTTTATTTTTATTTTTTCTGGTTTAACTTTTCTGTAAGGGAGAGCAGTCTGTAACGGGAAAACAAGCGATTAAAACTTGCCCTCAGTGGACTCTGACAGATTGTTGAGGCTGTTGCTTTTCCACAAACTTCAAGTGTTCCCTGCCTGTTGCTCTGACAGTGTTTTGGGTAAAGAGCTCTTGGGTATGCGGACAAGATCCTTGTTCAGGAGGGCTCGGTTCAACTGTGCTGGAAGAAACACTTCGGCTGATTAGTGGGCATGTGGCTCACTCCAGACAGGAGCTCCTGTTTCAGGGAGATAAAGATGAAGTAAATAATGCATTAGCAGCAGGTTGGCTCCATCTCAGCTGTGACTGGCATGCTAAGGACGTACGTTCTGCCAATAAACTTCTCGATAACACTTCACAGCTGGCTCTTTCTGTTAATGATTTGCTTTGAAGGAAAGAGGGGAGCAGTCATCTGAGGAATGTGGTTTTCAGAGTGACCCTGCAGAATCATGGATAGTCTGTATTTGGCAAGGCTGCCTCCAAGCATAGTGCCTGCGGGTGGAATGCTCACGGTCCTTTGAAGAAGGAAGCTGGTAAAGCCAACAGGCTTTGCCACAGGCTGTGAGCGGAGGTGGCTGAAAGAAGGGGCACGGCATGCTGCTGCACCAGCTCTGCTAGTATTTGCAGTGCTGGGAACTGCACTGCAGAGACATCCCAGGCTGCTCCTGATGCTTTTCACACAGCTGCTTAGATCTCTCCTGAACAGGGTGTCACAACTAAGGTCTGTAGCAAAACTCCTTCCTTTCTTCTCCAGCCCTACTGAAGCTCGTCTGGTTGGAACAGTGATGGAAACTTGTAAGAGTATTTTCCTTGGAGGTGTAGCAGGGTCTGTGTTAATCTGAGAATCTAGGTGTGGTTAAGCTTAAGCCACTTTGAATAGATGGCTTTGGGCATGGGAAATAGGAATCCATTATAGTTAGCACAGCCTAAGTGAGTATGTGATCTGCTGCTGTTACAGGTGGAAGAAAAGGGAGGAAGCTTTTCTTTCCTCTCCATGTATTATAGAGGACTTTTAGAGGGGGGGTATATCTTAACTCTAGTGGGCTTCCTGTCCTGCAGTGGATTCCAGATGAGGTTTTGGGGACATTTTCCTTCTGTGGCTTAAAATAATGGTCCCTATCCAAATTCTTATATTGCAGGATGTCTAGACTTCAAGGGCTGATTGTTGTGCACACAAAGCTGCTTTGTATCATCTGGCAAATAGGAGAGACTGGTATTATAATCCTCGCCACTCTGAGCATTTGCAGCAGGATAAAAGCATCCTTAAAGTAAACTGGTCTGCCCCTGTTCCCTGCCTGGCTCTATGCTGTCTCTGTTCCCATACTGCATTCTGCCGTGGTTTCATCTCTAAGGAATCCCATCTCCAAGGAAACAATATCACAGAGCATTAATGTCAAAAAAAAATCTAGGGATTTCCTCTTTTGTTAGCTCTGTACACCTGAAAATGAACGGAACACTAGTGCTGGCTGAGCAGACGCGGACTGAACAAGCTCCTTGTAGGCAGCAGTGTCACTTTTTCCCAGCCCTCTTACAGTGCAAGGCCTGTCTCACACAGTTAGTAATTATGCAGTGATGCATTCTGCTGAGTGTGCTCTTAATAAGGTTTCATTCAGTTACTGAGCAGAGCGTGAAGTGTAGTGTCTTCATTAAAAAGCGCATGCCTTCATTAGCCTGGCATTCCTCCGTGCAGACCAGTTTCAGTGTAGGCTTTGCTGCTGGGCACTTTGCCTCAGTGAGAGCAGGTTTAAGCTGTTCCCATCTCTCCTTTCACACCAGCTCAGCGCTGTGTGGTGGAAGAGTGTGCAGCTGACCAAGGGAAAGGCAGGTTTTAACCGTTTATGCTTTCATCTAGGGTAGTATGCTGTGGCTGCACAAAGGTTTGCACTACAGAGGAGGGAGAAGCGGCAGTGAGCAACGACTTTAGGGCTGCTGCAAGCTGATTCGAGCAGCACAGCTGCTAAATGTCCTTGCGGGACTGCTGGGGAGGCTGTGGAAGTGGGGATCATGGAAATATGTTCCCAGAGACAGAAGGGATAGACCCTTTATCAGCAATCAGCGCTGTTAAGATTGTTTTCAAGGCTTCAGGGCTGTTTGCTGAAGATCTTTGCTGTAAGATGAGGGTGTGATACAGAGGGCACCCTGGTTGCCAGTCCTTGCTTGGTGAAGGAAGTGTGTGACAGTTCATGTTGGGGACTAGTATGAGCTTGTTTGGGAAAACTGAGAATTGTTGCTGCTGAAGGTGCTGCTAGAGAGTTTCAAGTAACAAAGGTGTCAACAGCCTTCTCCTGTTGAATAGGAAGGGGCAGCATTCTGTGCTTGAGGTGACCTGGCTGTCTGCCCTGCGCTGGGGCAGGGTGGTGGAGCAGGAGAAAGCAGAGCAGCTCTCTTCCAGCTGCGCTCATCCCGGCCGCACACAGGCACTCTGCTGAACTCTGACAGTGGCCTGTCACAGGGTGAGCCTGATCTGTATCTGCAGATTCCCACGTGAGGCCGCTGGTAGGTTTCAAAGATCTGATTTCATGGGATTCATTTGACTTGTGAAGTTGCTTATGTGTAAGACTGTTGGAAAGAAGAGTGAACTCCAGAGAAAGGGAGAAATCAGAAAATCCTTTTACATGTGCAGCTCTTGTTTGGTTGCCTCAGTGACGATCTGTAACTGAATGTGTATGTGAAATCCATTTTTTCTGAATGCCTTATCCCTGTCTGAGCTGCCCAACAGGCAGATTCTTTCAAAGCCCCACTTGCAAAGGTTAATGTTACTTGTACATTCCACAGATAAAGCACAGTATCTACGCAAGAGATTTTTATTTTGCCAGCAGTCCCATGGATGCGTGCAGCCCTGCTTTTAATTGTCCTGGGGAGCACTCAGCCTCTGTTTATGTTGGCAGCTTAAATCAGTGCAGGCTTCTTGCATCAAGGGCACGGTTTTCGAGCCTTGTTTGTCAGGGACCTTCTTTAGCTCTTCAATGCCATCTCTTCCCACTGTCGTAAAAGCAGGCGCTTAGCTGTGTGATCAGCCCTTGGCAGCAGAGAGGGCTTCTCTGCACAAGGTTGTTCAATTTCCAGTACTGAAATGATGTCAGGATGCGCACTAAGCAGCGGCTCATTAAAATTCCAAACAAAGGCTACTCACTAATGACAATTTTCTGGTGGAAAAGACGTGTCTTGGTTTGGGGTCAGGCGAGGTGTGTGTTTGGACAGTCATTCAGCTGATAAGAGACTTAAGACCTCCAAAAGAACTTGGACCTTTGCTTTGGTCACCAGAGTTGTTGGCGAGCTGTGCTCTTCCCCGCTTTGCTCTGCTGGAGGAGCGAAGCGCAGACACCCTCGCCTTCTGCAGCCGGGGCTTGGGCTTGTCTGACACCTTACGGCAGGGCAGCGGGCTGGAGCGTGCAAATTGGGTGTGGGCATCGACCCCCTCTCTCAGGGGCTCAGCTGCTTGGCAGTGCTGGTGTATTTGTCACCCGCGTGCTTTTCTGTCCTGCAAAGTGGAAGATGTGTTGTCATTTCAGGGTCAGCTTTTTGCTGAATCTGAAACACTTTCAAACTTTTGTTAAACTGAGGTTGAGCAACCTTTTTTTTTTTTTTTTTAACTTCAATGGTTTAAAACCTAAATTTGCAAGCGAGTTCCCCATGTTCTATTTTTGGTATTGTTTATTTCCTTTCCGGGGGTGAAGTGCTACACATGCCGTACTCTTTCTTCTGTGCAGCTGAAGTAAGTTCTCTCGTAGCTGCTCTGAGTGTATGTACAGTGCACACCGTTGGCCACTAACAAATCCCAGGAAACTGGGCAAGGCTTTCAGTGCAGGTGTGCAGCGTTCCCTACTTGGCAGCATGCGGGGAAAGGCACAGGAGTTTAACCCATGCTCTCTGACTTATGCTGGAATTTCTTCATCTGGAGTCCATGTTTCTTCTCTGTAGTTTTGAAGTTCAGCTGCACGAACACAGCAAATTTTGTAAAGGGTTTGTGTTCTGCTTCAAGGGCTCAGTCTCCCCTTTTGGGCCCCAATATTCAGCCTTTTCTGAAGAATTCAAACTGCTTGGATGATAGGCGAGGTACTGTAGGTGACAGGCATGCTGAGAGAGAAGAAATTGCCCTTGCAGTCCTATGAGAGAGAGAAATTTTGAGTGCTTATTTTTAATTCTTCTGTTGTCTGCAGATACATCAGGAAACATGTAACCACTGTCTTCAGCACCTTAGGAACCATCACAAGGCATTGATGGGGCACATAGTTTCTGGTTCCTAGCAAAAAAAATGAATTCTGTCTATTTACTAACCCTTATCTCAAGGGGAGTAAAACACTTGTTAAAAAATTAATTTCTTTTTCAAATATATAAATATTTTATTTTCTGAGTAGAGAAAGCATCACAATTGAACTTCTTGTGAACCCTTCTGCTCATTACCTCCATATTTCCAAAACTGTGGAAAATCTCTTCATATTTTATGCCTGGTTTCCCCCAGACTTCACTTTCTGATGGTGTGTTGCTGGTGTACGTGTAATGACTAGCTCTTTCTCATCTTCCAGAGATCTATCGTATTGTTTCCCAGAAGCAAATGTCCGACAGACGTGAAAACGATATGTCTCCAAGCAACAACGTGGTTCCCATTCACGTCCCTCCAACCACTGAAAACAAACCAAAGATGCAGTGCTGTCAGAATATATAGAATTGTTCATTCTTTCCTGAAAGGCTGTGTATATTCCCCAGGTCCAAGATTTAAATATATTTGTAATTCTCGTGGTTACTTTCTTGTGTTTAGTTACTGCTTATTCCTTCTGAATTTCTCCATGTCTTAAACACTTTGATTTCAGTGTTTATAAATCTATTGCTTCTATGTGGCTGCAGTATTTTCTCAACACCAACTTGTCGGTTTTGGTTCAGTAAATTGTTTGGAACTGAACTGATCTCTTTCCAACATGATGCCCGCCAGTCAGAGCACAGACACCTTTAGTGAGCACTTGAAGACGTTATTCTGCTCCTCACAAAACAATTACTGTCAGGTTAACTAGGAAAATATCTCTGGGCAGGATTTCCTTGTCTTAAGGTGTTGTGTACTGCATCTAAAGCTTGATGAAATGCCCGTTGCTCTGAAGTGCAATTTTAATGCAAGTTAAATGTTTTTGGCTACATCTTCAGATTGTCAAGTTAAGGATTCTTTTTTTTTTTTTTTTTTTAATAGAATATTATGGGGAGAAAAGAGAATTTCTTGCGAACAAGCAGCAGGCAGGGTTCTCGCTACCTGTGAATGAGCTTTTGTGGTTTGGCACCTGCTGCAGAGGAGGTTGTGATGTGAGGCGGAGCTGCTGGGAGGCTGGCTGGGGGGATGCTGGTGGGACTCTGTTTGAGGTGCCTCTAGTGAAGAAAGCAAAAGCATGAGCTGCGAAACTGATGAAGGGTCACTCAAACACTGGAACTTGCAGCCTGTTTTTGTGCTGCCTGAGGCTTGGCATCCACAGTGCTGGTGGTGTCAGGATTTGAGGATGCCTTTTTTCCTTCCTGGTACGCAGACTTGAAGGGTGTTCTCATGTATTCACGTATTGCGCTTATTAATACTTGCCACATAAATTAATATAATCAGATGCCTGAGTTAATGAATCAACAACTTCCACAACCTGGTCTTAGTTCTCAGTTCTGTTTCATCTAGTACTATTAAATTATTCCAGTGGTTTGGTATACGTTCTTTAGCAGAAACATCTGCAGTAGTTTTCTTACTGGATGCCTTCCTTCTGTGGTCTGTTGCTAGTACGAATCATCTGTCTGATTAGCTTGTTCAGGGATACATGAACTGTGCCTTCTGTCACTGCACTCACTGCATATCGCTCAGTACGTTTTATTCCCAAACACATCATTAATATCGAGATTTGGGGGCTCTAGGCACTGAATTTCTACAGTATTTAAAAGAACTGTTTGTTGTATAAATGCCTACAGTTATTTATACAATTACAGTGAAGTAAATGATTGTAGGGGATGTTTCTCAAACTCTGATATGACCCACTTGGAATATTCAAATCTGGGTAGGCACTACCAGCTGCGTTCGTACCCAACCTTTCTGTCTTGCGGTGCTCATGATGTGTAAGGCACACGGAAGGCATTGCTGTAGTCGGTCACTCGGGTTTTTTTTAATCCGTTTCTCCTCCTAGTATTAGTTCTGAAGATGCTATTTTGATCTGTTTGTAAATTACTTTGTATTTTATGCATGTACTGTACTTTGATTTTTGTTATTTTTTTAGATTGATTTAAAATATATTCATCCATGATTCTAATAAAGAATTACAGGGGACGACTCAGTATGGTGTTGGGTGCACTTTTTGGGAGAAATGGGATTTGACTGGAAGGTTTTTACTTACTGGAAGCTAGTAAGCTTCTTGGAACAGGCTGCGAGAAGACGCTGAAGTGGAAGTACCCCCAGAAAAGGAACTGAAAGGGTCGTGTAACACAGTTGCCTTCTTCATTCAGACCAGGCTTGCAGCTTTTTGGGGCAGTTCATAGCCATGACAGTTTGGCAGCTTCAGGAAGCTTTTACACTCTGAAAAGTCTGTGGGTTCGCTCTAGTCAAACCCCTGAATGGCTTTTACAAACACTTTTTTTGGTGGTTTTTTTTTTTTTGTTCTTTCCCTACATTGCCACCAGTAGGAATATCCTGTGGGACAGCAAACTGCTGCCTTCTACAGCAAATGATTTAAGCCTTTTGATCCCACTTTGGTGTTCTGTGGAAGAAGTGGTGCACAGGAGCCGGAGTGCCAGTGAGTGTTGTGTGCGGTGTCCCTGGCAGCCCCCCGGCCGCTTGCTGCAGGCAGCAGCCACCCCTGAGCGTGTGGGGCACTGCCGGTGGCTCTGGGGACAAAGGCAATTCAGGGCCGTTTAGCATTGTGGGAGAAGTCTGAGGATGAGGTGTAAGACTGGGCACTTGCGTACTGTGGGAGCTGCTCTCGCAGCACTTTCTCTGGTCAGACTGGAGCATATTTTGAAATTAACCAAATTACTGGGGCAGCCGAGTTCTAAATTTGTCAGCTGGAAACACAGGATGAGTTTCACTTCGCTTCTGTTTCTGATTCACGTAAGCAGGTGGCTTGACTCAGCTGTCACGTCAGGTTTGGATTTCGCATAGTTTTATGCAAGATGTTTCCTTCTGCAGCAAATGCAGCTGTGACGAAGGCTGCGAGAGCACAAATTGCTGTCGGAGGCAGTTTGCATGTATGTGTGTGCCTCTTCCTTCACCTCACAGCGAACAGTGCTGTGTTTAAGGCCTGGGCAGCTGTGAAGTGGCTGTGTGTGCTGGTAGACAAAGTAAAAACTCTGATTATTATTTTTTTTTATTTTATTTTTCTTCCCCACCAGAACTTTGAAATTAATAATCATAAAACAGGCCTTAGAAATGCTGTGCAAAACCTGATTTTTTTTCTGAACTGCTGCAACATGGAACATAAAATTTTCATGCAGTAGTTTGTGAAACCTTCATAAGCTATTGACTTTGAAAGCAAAATCAAAGCGTGTGTGTACAGAGATATAACTTCTTACCCATTAAAGCCTTTGCCTCCTGTTCTGTGGTTTTGTGCTGCTTTTTCCTGCCTGAGCCCCGTGGTGCTGCGGCAGCGCTCCCGGCTGGCCCCGGGCTGGGTGACGCTCCTTGGGACAAGAGGGTGTTTCACAAAGTGCTTTGGGAGAGACAGTGCAAGATGTTACTCCGGCTGAATGCTGACCCAGTTGGGTATTGTTCCCCTTCAGCTGTCCATTAATCATTCTCTTCTGCAGTTGGCATTACTTCTGGACTGAAGTGTCTCTTCTCTGCTAATAGGAGACAACTGATGATAACAGATACTGCTTTTGGGCCCCAAAATGAGCTTTCTGAGTTTCTGGGAACGCTGTCTAACGCTGCGAACTTGGCTTTACTTACCAAAAGCTTTTGCTATCATTTACATATTTGAAAGTCCCAATCTTAACACGTACAAAGCTATTCAGTGAGCATCAGTGGTTCTTGTGTTTGATGGGAGTTGGTGTTCTAACTTTTAAGCAGAAAGGACAGGGAATTGTTCTGATTTAAAGACATTTTTATTAAGCTAGAATTACTTATTCTATCTGTTCAAACCTGATGAATTTCCAGCCTTAAAGAGCTTATTGAGTGTGGCTTGTCGAATAAGAAGATTACATGCTAGGCTTTAGTTAACAAGATTTTTAGAAATGCGAAGCACAAATATTGAAAAAGCTTCAACATGTAGCAGTCCACTGCATTGCCTGGGAGTCATTTATTCTGAAGGTGTTTCTGCTGCAAATCTGTGCTCATGATTTATTGATTAGGCTCTGTGGGAGCACTGTCCAACCTGCTGAGACAGCAGCCGTGTGTCCTGTCTCATCGCTGCTGGTGCAGTAGGGTGGTGGTGCTGGTCTGTATCCTCCAGTGCCCACTGGAAGGCACAACAACCCGCTTGTGGCACAGAGCACTTTCACGACATGCGCTGAAATGCACTGCATGAAAACGGGAGAGCACCCTGCTGTTGGCACTCGGCCCAGGTTGCTCTTTGTAGGTGTGCGAGAGCGTGTCCAGCGGGGTTTGTGCATCACCAGGGTCTCTCGCTCACTCAGACCCGCTAAGGTTAAACTGCTGGGGAACAGCAGCTACCGGAGCTGTGAGAAGGATACATACAGAGCTCGTTATGTTTTGTTTTAAAGCTGGGCCTTACTCGAAATTAACTCCAAATTACATTCTAAGTTACAAACTTGTGTTTTCTGAGAAATTCTGCAACCCCTGGCTCATAACCGTGATGGTTCTTTCTTTGAGGGGGGGGACAGCCCCTTCGTGACCAGCCCCATCGCCTGCAGAACTCGGACCGGAACATGGGCTGGAAGTTTTAGTCTGCAAATGAGTACGTTTGCAAAATACACACTGAGAGAAATTCAATTTATTTCGTACAAGGTAGAACACCTTTGCACAGTGAACAAATATATTACAAATCTGTCTTGCCTTAAAAAAGTATTGCCATTTTGATGCCTATTTCCTAAGCTAATGCTAATATACAAGAAGGTACTTTTTTGTTGGTTTTCTTTCTTTGTTTTTTCCTGTTAAGCTCTATGCACATCCTTGCATTTGGTTTGAAAGTCCAGCTTTGAAAGAAAAAAAAAAACCCAAAACAACTGAGCACATCTCTGCTCTCTGGAGTCTCATCGCAAACTTTACAGCAACACACACACAAACACTGGTCAGGCCGGCAGCTGCGACTGCTTGTGCTAGATGGCAAGGTAGGTCTACAACAAGAGGATTCCTTATCGAACTGCCTTTCTCTTGATATTTTTGAGGTAAGTCTTTCTATTCCTGTACAGAAAATATATTCTTACTGGCCCTACAAAATAATTGCCTACTTACATCTCAAATAAGGCTTTCCTGGAAAATAAAATTACTATTGCTGATCGGTCATTGCCCCCATGCACACATGCAGCATTCGTGTAACTACTTATGCATTATCCTGCAACGTGAAAATCTGCTGCTCTGGAAGCCTGGGGGATCTCGGGGCTCAGCTCAGCTGTCTCGCTGTGACACTCTTGGGTTGCACAGAGGGGTTCAGAGCCAACCCCACATCCCCAGCGGGGTCCCGGCTCCTCCAGCAGCGCATCGCCAGGGCTCCCCTCGCTCTAACATGGTGCGTTGCGGCAGCGAGCCCGAGGTGCCGTGGGGGCTGCCAGTGGCTCAGTACCACAGTGCCAGCGGCGTCCATCCCTGAGGCGAGGGCTGAGCCCGTCCGTGGGGACACGGGCTGGGCCCCACCAGGGTGCTCTGAGTGATGCGACGCCTGGTCTGACTCAGAGCCGGGATCAAGCCGTTGCCACTGAGCTGGAAGGCTCCTCTTACCAGTCCCCTGGACCAGCAGGTTACGCAAGTGATCGTGCTTTGAGCAAACGGATTGGTGCTGGTTTTGTTCTTTTCTACTTCCATCAGACTGGTGAATGCGCAACAGAAATTTTTTCATATTTAAGAGGCAATCAACTTGCTACTTCCACATTTGCCTAATAAAATTACATACTTAGAATCAATACTATTTCATGCTCAAAATCTACAAGGAACTGCTTAACAGCAAGTATTCTACTTTCTAGGTCAATAAAGATTAAAAACAAAAAAAAAAAATCATGGTGGCTTGGTCCAAAACTTTACCGGGGGGCCAAACCCCTTGATAAGTACTTCACAAACAGCTGCTGAAAAAGAAAACCCAGTTTCAGCTCAATTTAATGACGTTTCAGGTGGAATCATCAATGGATAAAGTTGCACTACATGGTAATGCACATCAAATTAAAGGGTGCTGTGAATGGCATGCTGTGAAGTGACTCATGATGAGATGGTTTGTAAAGATGGTTTAGAGAAGCCAACGTGTCTTCACTTTGGGAAAGGAAACTGAAGCAGGGTTAGTCTGCAACCCCGCAGCGTCCCAGGGGAGTACACGAAGGTGCATCAGTTTACATTGCCTGACAAATCTGGTGGATTTATCTAATAAAATAGCAGCTGTATAAGGAAAATGAAAGCCTATCTGTGCCAATCAAAGTGTTCTATAGCTTGTTAAAAGTGTGGTTAAGCTGGCTGTGAGACTCTGTGTTGAAACTCAAGTCATTAGCAAAGATCAGTGGCCATTTGCGAAGATGGTACATTTTAAAAACTGCACAGAATGTGTCTGTGTTGATATTCCTCGACTGAAATACCCTGGTACTGAATGTAAAGATGAACATCTCAGTGCTAATTGCCAAGCATGATCTGCACAGGTTACGCATGGTGATGGCAGTAAACGAGGTTTCCAGACAGTGAAATGACAAGTTTCCCTGCTTTCGTTCAGAAAAATGTCCATTTCCATGACCAAGATGTAAAATATATTCCAGCGTATTCCTAGTCACCTTGTTCCTAACAGTAAAAGGTTTCTTGATGCAGTTGGTAGAAATGTACATCTATAAGTCCTTCTGCTAAGCTTGGTTTTGTGTTTTATTTTACAGCAAAGCCAGGGTTAGAGTACACGCCACGGAGAGTTTTTGCCTGGAGCACGTAGACACCTTCCCAGGGTGACGTACTCCAGTCACACGTGGAGGAGGTTCTCATTAGTTCCTGTTACCCATATAAAAATGTCTTTATAAATAACATCATGCAGCAGCAGTTGGCCCAAGCTGATGTGTTACGTTAGGTCCTTGCGTAAGACAGTCTGAAGTCCTGTCAGCAGCGCCAAAAAGGATTGTCTTCTCTTTTGATTCCTCAAAGTTTGTGTTTGCGACACAGTGCACCAGTGAAGTTCATCCCTTTTAAGACTGCTTGTCCCAAGATGGCCCGTGCGTCGGGCTGTGCCTGACGGGGAGGAGGTCATAGTGACTAGGAATGTGACTGTTCCTAGGCAGGTCGTATGGATTTTGGAGGTAACTGGCACTCCGACCGCGGGCGTCTTGGACCACGCTGACAGTGGGCTCTGGGGAAGCAAGGCAAATTGGGTTATGGTAACTAGCAGCGTTCCCCAAATTAGTTACTCGTGTATTTTGTCCCAAGCACAGAACATCAGCTTCCCAAAGCATCGCTTCCCCTCGCAGCTTTACTGACAGCACATGGGGCAGCGCATGGGGCAGAGCAGGGAGAAAACCACCAAACAGATCCAAAGGCAGGTCATTCCCAAAGCCCTGCAGATAATGTATTCAAATGAGCAACACTTCCACACTTTCAAAATCTTGCAGCTGGACTTTGCGGCAGTTTAAAACAAGAGTGTAAACAGTGAACTGCCGCTCTCCCCAGCTGGGGCTGGAGGAGCAATCCAGCGCTGTGCCACGCTCACATCCATCACTGCAGCACAGGTTCTTTCCCCTCCCCGGGACTTAGCTCCCCAAATCAAAACACTATTGCACAGGTTGTCTCCTCCCAGCCAGTGCCTCCTGGCACTGTGCCAAGTCCATGCTAACTTGTGTTGGGAAAAGAAGAAAAATCAGCATCTACAATAAAAACACCAACTGGGTTGGAAGAGACCTTCTGCCACCTGCCCCACTTACCAACTTCATAGATGTTTTTATTGGCTGTCGATGAAGTTGGCATTTCTGAATATGGGGACTCTCTGTGACCAGGCGATTTCATTTCCACGTAGCTGCTCTCGGAGTGTTTGCATGTTAAAATGGGGGGGTCTTTAATGGTGGCGTAGGGGTTTTCACTGCTGTTCAGAGAACAAGTGCTGGAGCTGCACACAGATTCTTTCATATAATCTGCAAAACAAGAGTGGAGTGGGGGTGTTAGAGTTGTAGCTTATGTAGGTTAATTACAACTGAGCCTCTGCAGGAAGGGGGAGGGGGGGCGACAGGGGGGCAGGGGGTAAGGAAGATCCTTGAAGCATCCAGCACAGACACCCGACGCTTGTGCTCTGGGTGCGTCCAGACCATTGCATCCACAACTCACTAGCAGGAAAGAAAGAAAAACCTGCTCCATACCGAAGGTTTTCCTGTAAAAGGTTCTACTTGTCATTTACTGGAATATTTAATTTGAGGTGGCAATCCTTTCTCTCCCTCCCCCTAATTCCTAAGGAGCTACGTTTCAATCCTCTCCGCCTGCCCTGCCAACCCGCAGACCCATGCCTGTGGCCATGGTGAGTCGGCTCCACAGGCACCTTCTGCTGGTACTTGGGCTGCTGGGGCAGCTACAGGCTTAGTGCCCGGCGGCTCTGGTCACCATCAAATGCCCTGTGTTTGAAAGCAGAACATTTCCAGCAGGTGTAGAACTGCATCAGTGCAGCATATGTCCCCTGAGAGCTCGGGTTTCTGGGGCTATCCAGCACCAGGAGAAACCAACTCTGCCATTCAGACTGGGAAGAGGCTGCTCCTGCTAGTGGGGAACGCTTGGGTTTCCGCAGGGGAGACAGGCCTCCAGCTGAGCCCCACTTCTGCTCTGCTTCCCCCACTCCATTGCTGTAGACATCCACTGCCCCTCTCCACTAAGCCGGAGGAAACAGGCGATGGTGCCAGAGGAAGCACTACATGGGGAGAACGCGGTTGGTGTGAGTGTTGTAACCAGCGGTCTCCCCTCTCGGTGACCCTGGCTGGGGTACGCCAGCCTGCTGCGAGGTACAGTGCCAGTCTTGCTTTAAAAATAAATAAAATAAAAAAAATAGACAATAAATAGGTCTTAACATTGACATTCAAGAACGTGCCATTGCTGCTGTGTGCATCCTGCTGGGCAGTGCCATTAATTTAGAATTAGAGCGATGCAATGAAAGATGAGGCATTTTCTTGTGCTGGGTTACAGTACAAAGGCAGATCCTGGTATATATGAAATACTCCCGGTGAAATAGCGGGACTTGCAAAATAGCTGCAATCCCAGCTGCCCCCGCTGTCTAGTATGGGAGACAAAAAGAGAAATTCAGGTTAAGAAATAGACAGACAACAAGATATCACTTCTCCTTTACAAACCTCGGCTCTGTGCCTATCCGCCCCATCCTGCTAACTCGCCTGTCGGGTCTGCGTCACCCTGGGGTGCAGTGCCACTGCTGTCAGCTCTGGGGCTGTGTCTCTGTCTGTGTCCATCAGTCCCCGGCCCCGGTGCGCTGCGTCTCGGCTCAGCTGGGGGACGGCACCGAGCAGGCGTCCCGAGCAAGGCGTCAGGTCCTGCCCTGCGGCCTGCAGCCAGTTAATGCCTTTGCTCCGATTTCAGTGACACGAGCACGTCGAGGGTCCTCAGCTCACAGGGTCAGTGAAACCAGCTTGGTAGGAAGCTCTACTGCAAAGCAAACCAGCTGGACCACGCTGGGACCATCAGGGAGGAGAGGGCTGGCAGAGGCCCTGGCACTGGCCCTGGCACCAGTGTAATGTTTATTTAGTAATAAAATTAAGAAACTCCTCGTCTGACTTCAGCTTGGGTGAGCTTAACAATCCCTTTGCTTCAAAGTGAAACCCGTCTGGTTTGGTACATCACAGGAGACAGGAACCAAAGCGACACAAATCTTCCCCCGCTGCTGGCGGCGGGGTTTGGCCCTCCAGCTCCGCCAGCCCCATCCCGGCGCAGGCCAGGCAGCCAAGAGCTGCCCCGTCCTGTCCTTCTAATGAGCGATGGAGCACCCCTGCACCACCACCGTACACCGGTGAGCTCAGCATTAGTAGCTTTTGCTGTGCGTATGACTTCAGTTGAGGTGCCACGCAGTCCAGGAGCCGTGTTTAAAGATGTGGAGACAACAGACAGACTAACAAATCCTGTAATAAAATGAAATTCTTTAGGCTAAAAATACCTGTGCTATATATGGACTGGGGCCCATTCTTCAGTCACTGGGAAGGTTGTACACGGGTGAACTGTCTCATGGAAAGAAGCTGAAAGCTCCCAGTGCCGACACTGGTGCAGGAGCACTCACTGCTCCAGGGACACGGCCCCAGGGAGGGGCAGAGCCTCAGCCCTGAGCCTTTTATTTCATTATTCGCCAAAAAAAGGCTCAGCTCCACCTGCCCACAATGTTGCAGCTTCTGGTGGCTACTAGGGGTACGTAGTGCTCATTAGGAGAGCCTGGGCAGCCTTTAATAAGCCAGCCCTAAATTTTGGGGCGAGAGGACAGAAAGACTGTCACAAACTTGCTCCTCCGCCTCAAGCCACGCTGCTGAGCAGATGCTCTCAGGGGTGAAAGGCGGGAGCTCACCAAAGCGGGCAGCGTGAACGGGTGCATGTGGCTTTCGGACCCTGCGAGGACGAGAGGGCAAAGCGAGCGCCATGTGTGAGCGTGAGGCTGCCGGTGCCCCGAGAGGCCACCACAAAGCACTCCCCGTCGGCACCACAGCTGGGAGAGAACAAATCAAAACAGAGCTGGGTTTAGATTCATAAAAACGTAGATTATAAAAGCCTGCTGGCTACTACGGTGAGTAAGGGGGAAGAGTGAGCGGTCCTGCTCCTGCAGGTAAATAGCTGCGTGGGTCAGTGCTGGTTCTTTTGTGGAAGTGGGCACATCAGAGCTGGCATAGGAGAAACTCCCAGCACATCACAGAATCAGCATCGAACGGTTTAGGTTAAAAGGGACCTTAAAAGATCATCTAGTTCCAACCCCCTGCCACGGGCAGGGACACCTCCCACCAGCCCAGGTTGCTCAAAGCCCTCAATACTTCATGAAGTCCAGCTCAGCTACTTTTACCTTCTTAAGCTAAAATTCACCCGTCCTGCTGCTAGCGCTGACGCTACCCGCAGGCGGGTGTCCCTCGGGCTGTAGCCGCAGCACCGGCCCTTCCCTTCCCAGGACCAGGTCAAAAAAGACCAGCGAAATCCCACCTGGGCTAGCCAGGCTCACTTGGCCTCTCCCAGGAACTGCCTTTTCCCAGAAGATGCTGAGAAACAGCACGCCTAAAAGCCGCTTCCCGCTGACGTAAATGGGAACTCTGTGTCTAGCAAGGGGTTAGACCCTTCGCTCCGGATACAATATAATTTACGGAGCACCGGCATATGTTGATAACGTGCTATACACCAGGGAGTCATTAGCCCACAAGACACATTATGCGCAACATCGTAGAGAATTTAACTCTAAAGGATGTGGAAGCATGCGAGTTACTTTGTTATTAAGGTAATTTGGGGATAATTAAAAAGTCTGACATCAATTGTCAAATTTCATTTCGTGAATTAATTTAACCCAGAACAAATGTATTTAGAAATTCTCAGCCCGTTCACCCTGTGGGCCATGTGTGAGCTCTGGCGATGCCGCCTCATCATCCCCTGGGTGCCCCCGGCGTCGGGCTCTGGTGGGGGTGCAGAGCTCAGCCCGACCGGTGGCACTGCCACCAGCAGCGCTGGTGCTCGCTGTAAGCACTCAATCCGCCGGACCCTCTAGAGAAATACGGGGAATATGCTCTAATTTTGAAGTCCCTGTCTCCTGTGTTGCCTGGATACCAATCACCAGACCTTTGAAGGAGGTTTTATTTTTGTTACCAGGGACTGGAAACGTACTCGTCCCTCCCACAGACCGGGTTCCTCTCTTTTGCCCTAAATATCCTCTGGCATACTAATGACAAGCCTCAGTACCTACTGCCATGTTTGAAGGGTTGAGGAAATATGATGTACACAGGTAGAACATGCTCTCCTACTATTTAATCACATTTATGGGTGCCGTTGAGCGTAGCGTGCCTTTCTGGCTGCTTTCATTAACCCGGCTAACCTTCGCTGCTGCTGGGACAGTAATACAGCGATAGCTTATTGCTGCTTTTCCGAGTGTGACACAGTTGTGGGGACACATTCCTGTACACCAAATAAATGAACCACACTAAACCAAGCTCCAGCTCCCCGGGGTAAGTGCATTAATGTTTCTAACTGCTGGGATTTTGCTGGCTATAAGGCAAAAAGTGTAGTGGTTTATTCCTTAAAATATTAGTGCCTGAGGTCATATTATTCCACCAGTGCACCAGCATTCATTAAAAAAATAAAAAAATAACACCCTACAAAATAAGAAAGGACTCAGCTGTAAGGAAAAGCTTGGAAATGGTATCACTGAACACCCCGCACAGGGAAGAAACTGCTCTGAAAACCTGTGACTGTTCAACCACTGTCACCACGTGCCACGGGGCTCAGAGCTGGCACCATGGCGTCCAGCCCCTCGCTGCCCCGAGGGGTTCCTGCCGCTTCGCCAGTGCAAGGACCCGTCAGACACCTCAGGGTGCGCTGGGCTTGTCTGTGGGTGACCCCGGCAAACGCGCTCCACTACCAGCACGGCCATTGCATTTCTAGTGGCAGGTGGCAAAAGGGCCGTCCCTCTCCTGGCCGCCCTGCTCTGGGGACAGCCTCCAGCCAGGCCAGCGCGGAGCAGGGACTGCGGAGCCGGGGGCTCTGGTCTCCTCAGAGGAGAACTGGGGGAAGCGGGTGGCGGACCAGGTCCACCACAGCTTGAACTCAGCCTCAAGCCACGGGACCCGCACGCCTCCTTCCAGCAGTGCATCCCGTGCACTGCTCTGGGCTGGGGTCAGGAGCACCACACAGGATATTCAGCTGCAGGGCAGGCGTCCTCCAGTCACACCTAACGGCTACTGATGGGAAAAGGCATCGTCTTGAAAGGGCGTAACAGTATATACACACAACGCACCCGCCTGCCAAGGCTTTTTGCTGACAGAATCCAATTGTTGGGGACTGGGAGTTTCTTTCATCTGGATGACCCAGCTTAGTAGATGCTTCCTCTCCGTCTTTAAGATGAATGTGGCCCATCAGGGCCAACGCAAGACCCGGCAGGGCGAGGAGATCCATGCCCTGAGCATCGGGCACGTCACCCAGCTCCTGGCGCGGGTCTCATCCGGGACTGAGAGTGGCCACGCTGCCGGCAGAGCCCCGGGGCTGCCTGAACCCTGACACTGACCTTCAGGCTGGGCTGTCGGAAACCTTTAGCCATCCAAAGGCAGATGCTGCTGAGAAATCTCAGCTGCTAACTACCCGCAGGTTAGCTACCGAAAAGCCCTGGGAACTCAGGTGCGTTCTGTGTCCCCGGCACCTTGCCCTTGCCGGTGCCAGCCGTGCCCGCCCGTGGCAGTGAGCAGCCACAAAGGACGTATCAGCTTTCCTGACTTGGCTTCTAGGCCTGATTGTTTCAATTCATAAGGAGATAAACACGTAAACAAAATGGCTCAGATCCTAAATAATAAACAAAATATGTAGCAGCAGAAAACACATTTCACAGTTCACTGTTACTGTAATTCTTTTTCTCTCGTTCACGGTGGTACCCCACTCTCTGCGGGACTGTGTCTATGGATGGGAATTCCTACTGCGTGTGTTCAAAGCAGCTTTTTAACTTCGTAAACACAGTAATTTAGTTTAAACTAATCTTGAAATTAGTAGTTCCATGTAAAGAGAACGACTAGCTATACTATAATAAGATTTTTTTTTCTTCTGAAAAAGAGAATCACTGAAATAGCTGAAACCAGTGGATTGAGTCAAATATACATACATAACCCTTTTAATATTTTAAATTTAGCTTTATCGAGAAAGACTTGGTCATGGATTGTTGGTTTCCTTTCCTGATTCTATGTGGTAAGGTGATGCTTTAGCAAATATTATACCACTTTATTTTGTAAACAGCAGCTACGAAGGGATTAATGTTCTCTAGGCCTGGCTATCAGCTGGTCATTGCTTTTTATGCGGACTACCTTTCAATATTCTGTGTTAGTTCAGCTAAAGGTCTCGCTCTATAACCTCTCAGCCACAGCAGATCCGTGGATGTCTTGAAACCACCTCTGCGTGAAGGTACCATTTTCCCCATTACTCAGCCAACAGCAGCTCAAGGACATTACGGAAAGAGGCTGTGCGGTATTTACCCCCTCGGCGGGTGGAGGGGCATTCCCAGCTGGTGTATACAGACACAACAGCCTTGAATGCCGACCAGGACCTCCGCCGGAAACCTGCCTGTTCTGAAGGAGACAGACTCCTTGCTCCATCTTCCGGCCCACAGGTTCGGTGTGCCAAACCCCAGCCCAGTCACTCAGGAGCTTGTGGGGACCACTGTGCCAAATGGTAGTCCATACATAACTGGAACATTTCGAATGTAAACCTGGAGGACAACTGAAATCTAAAATCATTGGGCCTGTGCTCATGACTCATCTACAATCCCTTTTTAGAACTGCCCTGGAGTCAATGCCCATTAATTGCTTCGTGCCAGCGTGACTGGTTAATGTACTGAGGGAGGTCTTTTCTCAAGCTCTGCTATAAATCTCTTCCCGTGAAGGCCACACAGCCGGGTCAGCTTCTTTTCTCGTGGCTGTGTTTAAGCTCAGGATAGCCAAGAGCCTTATGGAGCTGTGACTTAGCAGGCAAACACACCAGTCTATCACCACCAGCCGCCACCAGAAAGCCCTCGCAGGATGGCTAATAGGTCCTAAAAGAGCTTCCCCTGGGCAGACAGCTCCACCTGCCCCTCCTGTGCCCGCAGCAAAGCCCTCCCTTTTTGTCTTGTGCTGCTTTGCCGAGGCAGGAGCCTAAAGCCCTGGAAAGCCTTGCATCCATCATTCACGGGCCCCAGACATCTGGCTGGGAGTCAAGAGTGCTGCCAGCTGAGCCATGCAGGCATATTGTGTAGGTAATTGCTGTCCCTTTCTGCCTCTGCATGGCCACTCTCCCGGGCGCTCAGGTCTCCTATCTCACCTCTTCTACGACACCCTCCTCAAACTCTTTGCCAGGGTGACTGCAGGCACTGGATACCATACCTTTGAAGCTTTTTTCCATTATGTATGTGTTCTGACGTCTATCCATCCCACAAGCACCTGCATAAAAATGATATATAATGGAAAACAAATAAATATTTATGTAAATTGGATTGCTTTGACTACTGAGCAGCACATATTCTTTCCTCTAAATTGTATATCAAGACCCTCACTTAGGGAGGCTCTTAAGCACATCCTCAGCTGTAAGCACGCACTCAGCTTCACTGGGGATTCTGTGCATGCCTAAAATTATGCATATGCTTAAGAGCTTCTCTGGAAGGGAGGGATTTCCTGAAGCAGGGTGCTGCTCATTACCAAGAACAGCTATCCATCAGGAGAACAGAAAAAAGTTCATCTGCCGATACCTTCGTTACTGCAACACTAGGTTGGATTTGTAAAAAAAGCCTAAAACATATCCTTTCAAATTTGAGTCTGGAGGTTACGTTCCATTATTCCGTGGCTAATTTTAAGCTATGTTTCATTCACAGATAGTATGTTACTTAATTCACAGTCTCAGATTCTAAGCTGTGTACAATCTTTCTAAATTACCTTATATGACTTTGCTTATACATTTGCACAGTTCATTAACTGATGTGACAATAGTCCCTAAGTGGCTACAGTGGTCTGAAAACGCAGCGACTGAGAGCAGAGAGCTGATAGCAAGGACTTCTGTCTTACAAGACTCCATTAGAACTTGCTGCTCCTTACCGAGGCAGAGATACACAAGGATGCGAACATTTTCCATTTTCACTACTGCAAACTATCCTAGGTATCAATCAAAAGGAAAATCTAATGTAAGCCTTTAAATCCTTTTAACTATAGAGTCTGATATTTTTTATTGACTAGCAAAATCAACACGAATTTGGTTACTGGGATAGAAATGTCTTTGTGGCTAATGGGATTCCCAATCAAGTAACTAAGTTCTGCTGGTAAAAGAGCCCTGCAGACAACATGTCCCAGAGGTCTCCCAGCTGTTTGTCCTTGCACATCCCCTGGTTTCTACAGAAAAAGCTGTCCCCACCACTGGCAATGCCCTCCTTCACGACAGCCTTGCCTTTTTGCTAAATAAGGAAAATCACTGAATTAGACAATAAATGTGTTACTAGCACATCAAAGACAAACCCCTTTGCTCTGATTCTGTGGGTGTCCATCCCTGAGCCCAAGAAAAGGGCTGGCGGTACATGACCGGCTCTCTCATGGGGGTCTTTCCCTTCCGGCCAAGAGTGACCCCCCCCATACCATTTGGGAACCTTCTGCTTGTTTCTCTCTGCTTGTCCTGAGCCACTTCCCAGACGCACCCCCTGACAGAAGACGCAGAGGGGAAGGCTGACTGGGCAGTTTGGGCATAGTGGGGCAGCTCTTTCACATAACGGCACCAGCTGTATGCTTTTTTTCTCTCCTGTACTGTGCTAGGGCAGAGTCCTGAGTGAAGAGGATGGAGCTAATTCATCCCTTGGCTCACATCCACAGGGCTGGTGCTCCCCTTCCCAGCTGCCACGCTCCGGAAGGCCATCCCTGGCAGTCACACATCCTCCTGCCAGGGCTGAGCGAGCCCCCATGGCCAGGAGCGCCTGAGCAGTTATTTGGGCAGGGCGCATCCCTGGTGCCTCCGCGGTACGCAGCGTGCCTCCGGCGAGCAGCAGCGCACGCCCCACAGAGCAAGGCTGGCTTATAGGAAGCTGGTGAGCACACAGCTGGGGCTACAGGGGGAAGGGAGCCGTACCCACAAAGAGGGAGCAGTGACAGCGAAGAAAAGGAGACCCAGGCCGACGCATGGGGAGGTGCGCTGGACACAGCATTGCTCACATAGTGTAAAAGCAACACTGGAAGCGCCTCTGGCGGAAGACTGAGATGAGTAACTTTGCTCAGGACCATGATCTGGTCTTCCCCAGTAACTTTAAAATATTGACCAGCTGGGCTGGAGCTAGAGACAAAGCAGGCAGCCAAAAACACAGGAATGATCCTGTAGGACAGTGTCCTCATGGCTGCTGGAGATTAATGCGACATTTAGAATAAGGACCATGAAGAACAAATGACTTATGGAAACAGGTTCCCCAGGGAATGGTCAGCTCTGCTCACTGCACAGTCCATCCTGGTATGGGAATGCTGCGTCTGTTCTGCGCATCCTCATCAGATCGTTACAGAAATGTTCCCATTGCCACTGTGAAGACCTGAACAAAGGCTGGAGCCTTGGAGCTGCTGTGAGGATGCAGCACTGTCAACCGGCACTTTCAGTGGCTCGGAGGGGAAGGACTCCACCTTCTGAGTATATTTTGTTAGCTCAGCTCCACGTGACCTCCTGCCGGTCCTACTGGAAATGTCAGGCACGTCTGGAAGGGCTTCTGCAGCAGCGGAGATCACTGTGCCTGCTCTGAGTTATCCCAAACTTGCTGTGAGACCCTCCCGGAGCACGGGCTGCCGTATTAATACTGGGTTTGCCTGAGTGAACCCGATTTCTGGCTCTGAGCCGGGTAATGGGCAGTCCTTGCCCACACTGAGCTGCAAAACAGCACATTGCCGTGCTCCAGCTCAGGTCTCACGTACTCCAGGGCAGCTGCAGAAAACTGCGAATCCTTATGGGTGGATGGCTGAGAAAAGGTGGGATATGCCTGTAGGAAAGATAGGGGTAAGGAGGGCTACACGACCCCTCAAAGCCCTTCCCAACCTATTCCCTGTAATTCTGCCTTTAGTCTGCTTTTTATATCTGTTATGATTCTGTGGGGTTTATGACCCATTTTGCGTATTCATTGCATTCCTTAGGAGACGTAATGAATGATGGATACATTATTTTTTAAGCTGAAGAAGTAGTCAATGTGGAAAAGGCCTAAACAGGCCGGGAATCTGGGAAGTCTGGGTTTAAGTTTGAAGCTCAATTGCCTGCTGGGGTGAAATCACTGTCTCGGCTGGAAATATTTTTCCACACCTCTTGGCTTTGAGAAAAATGCAAAGTCAGCTCTGAATCAAACTTTATGGCTTTGGTCTTCTGGAATAAATTCAGCTTTGAGTCACTCAAGATGTGCTGCAAATCACAGTTTAGTCTCTGCATTGAGGACTGCTGTTAAAAAAAACAATACTGATAAAACCATTTTTGTCCGCACCCGCTGTGCCCAGCACTCCAGCTAATGAGCAGAACAACCTTTTCTGAACTCAGTAGGTGGTTTAGGACTTTGGACTTGCTTGGAACAGGAGCTGGAAGCTGGACTCTGCAATTGCTTAATGCAGACTGGACTAGAACAAGTGAGATTAGTCACAGGGCAACCGATTCTGGTTCTGCAACAAGAGATAGCGAATAGAAAATGCAAAGACACGCCATTCCGTGAAACTCACAGGACCAGGCTTCATTAAACAGGTTGTGACACACAGCGAAGGTGACAAAGCTGCTTCTTCTTGACAGCAGAGTCCCCAAACTCTGATCTCTCAAGCACACGTCCACGAGAGTTACTTGTGCACCAGATGTTACAGTCTGAAATGTGCTCATCACTAGACTCCAACTCCATTTAACAGACACGGTTCTCTCGCTGACAAAGCCTGACTAACTGATATTTGAAGCCCACAAGCAAATGTGGCAGCAGCGAAAATTCAGGCTTTGTTCTGCTCCCTGCATTTCCCAACTGGGAAGGATACGGCCCTAGCAACTGAAGTCCTGCAAAACTGAAGCAAAATTCCTGCAATCTGAATAAGATCCACTGTATATCTAAGTACAGTGGATATACTTATGCATATATGGTATATATGCCTAGGCATGCATACGCATACGTAAGACATGTTTTTCTACGCAATTTCTTCCTGTTTGGCTCAAGGAGAGCCCCATTGATATCAGAGGGAACATACACATTGACTGAGACAGGAGTTACATTGGGTCCTCGATTAAGACTAAATAGTTCTTCTTAGCCTCATGTACAGCGAACAGCCCTTGGCCGCCTGCCCCACGCTCTTCCCAGGAGCTGGTGCTGGGTCAGGCGGATTCACTGTCCCGTTTCCTTGCCACGTTTGCTCCGTCGCCTTGAGCTGTGCTGCTGTGGCAGTGCACAGGACACCCATCTGAAATAAGGTCTGTGGGGGATTCTGAAATGGGCCATTCCTTTGACCGTGAGCCCCCTTGGTATGAACAGCCCTTCCTCTGCTCCCTCAGAGAACAACTTTTTCTTTCCCTTTCCAAATAAAATGTCTGAGGAATGAATCCTAGCTCAGCAAAGGCCAATGATGCAAACTGTGAGCAATCAAAAGGTGTTTTCCAAAGCTGTAGAAGTGCTACCTGCAAAAGTGAGGAGAGCAAAGAGGGGTTAATGAGAGCACTCGTGTGCCTGTTACCTGTGGAATTGCCTTTATAAGGTACACAAGCAAATAGAAAGTACGTGGTATTTCCAGAAAGCATTCTGTTGATCCTCTTTCTGTATCTGTGTCTGAGATACGTTGCTGGGAAGTGAGGAGCTGTGGTGCCAGGCACACAGAAAAGGGCATGATACCACCAAGCAGCTGAGCAGCCGTGCTCTGCTTCTGCTAGAAACGGTGTCGGGGCTTCTCCTGAGCTGCCCTCTGCTGCTCCTGAGTAAGGCAGCATCTTCTCCTTGGGAGCAGCTGCTTCTCCTGCTCTCCCTGAGCTGTGAGATCAAAAGGGAGTCTAAGCCTGGATCCAGCGTGGTATCGAGAAGCAAGGTTTTCCGCATCAGAAGATGCGGAATCCTCACGTCCAGTCTGAGCACAGCCATGACCCTGAAAAGTGATGGTACGCTGCCATTCAAAATCCCAAAGGTGTCCGCCTGGGACAGGTCTGGGCAGCGTCTAAGTTTGAGCACAGTATTTGATCAAAAATACATTTCACAGGTATAAAAAAAAAGAAAAAGAACTAATAAAACTCCTTATGAGAACTCCTCGTGACTGCAGGTTTTAGAAGATAAGTGTCCGAGTTAATTTTCACATGGATATTCTTACGATTTCCTTTCCTCCAACTATAATTCATATTTATGACACTTACAATTTCTAACAAGCCTACAGACATCTTTGTGAGCCTGATGCTCTTTCTCATCTGGTTGGTGCAAAGAGCCTGTCCTTTGGGACCGCTGCCTCGGCCAGAGGGGTGGCTGGCTCAAGAACCAGGGAGGCGACCAGAAGAGTTGAGGGTTTTCCATTCATTCCAAGTTTATCTTCAATTTCCCCTTAAGTCCCCTTCCCTGCCTCTAGCACCCTTACACATCTGCTGGCTATAATATTTCATGGGATCACAACAGAGGAATTGTCCACTGCTGTTTTAACTGTTTTTAACCGAATCCAGCCACGGGCGATACTCTTCCAACACGTGAGCTGGAGCATCTGTGCCACAAAAGCTGAGGCTAATAGAGGGATGAGAAGGTGGTACATCTCTTAACTTGCCGGTATTTCCGAGGTTTAAAGGTCGAGATCCTCTATGTGACCTTATTAGGCTTCACTTATATTTTATGTTTAAAATTCCAAATTGAAGTTTTTTGCTTACTTCTGAAATTTGCACGTGTAAGTGCAGCTGTTATTGCACAAAAGTAATTACATGAAATGCAAACGTTTTACAGTTTCATGTGGAAATGACCTTGATCTGAGCAAGAATTCAACATTATGAAAGTTATCATAAGCAAGCATTAATTTTGGTACTGAAAGGGAAGAAAAAACTATCTTATTTTTATCAATTAGTGTGAAAAAAAAAGACATTTTGAAAGAAACAAAGGAAAAAAAAAAAGGAAGAGACTATCTGGGATGCAAAATGCCATGGAAAAAATTGTGACTGTTTGGCTGGAGACCACTCAGCTAAAGTATTTATCACTTCTACATCATTCTTACTGCAAAGGCATTTAGCATCGCTTCTGCTAGTGAAATAAAATGCATGAATGCAGGAAAAATGTGGCACACAGGGAGTTCAGGACACCGCACGATAAAAACAAATAAAGCTAGTGACAAAAGCAGTAAAATGGTAAAAGGAAAATTAACTCGATTTGAAGAGCATTTGGAAATCCTCACCACCCCCAACTCTCCATGTTACGTACAGATAAACACAACAGTGGTTCTGCAGCTTATTATACAGAAGAAAACATTAATGGTTGATAATGATGGAAAAAGTTTTGCGTTGAAGCTTGACAGGTTTGTGATTTTCCTGATGCAGGGAAGACTTCATCTTTGGGGCAAGGCACAGTGGGTGACCAAAAGAGCAGTGATGAGATGTGATGCCTGGTGGTGCCCTATGTTAATTCCTTTGCCACGTGAGCTGTGAGATAGTTGACCTTAAAAATTCCATAATACCACTTAATACTGCACTTTCCTCCATACTGCAAATTTTCAGTAAGATATTAGTAATCCCAGTAAAGGAAAGGGCAAATGCTTTCCACCACTGACAAGTTAAACTCCAAGTGCTCAGATAGGAAAACAAATAGCATCCACAGCACTAAATCTGGATAGGTTTTGAGATGAGAGCTGCTAAAAACCCTGTTAAAAGTAAAGCCAGGGAGAACAAACTCAGAAAGGGCAATTAAACTTCACTCTCGGCTTGTTTGCACTGGCTAGTTGTTCAAAATTGCCTGAAAAATGGCCACTGTATGATTAACTGGGAGATAACAGGGTCTATCGCACGCTCCAGCTCCCGCCAGAGGCTCCGCAGTTTTAGCAACATGCCAGTATTCAGTGCTAAACTTTATAAAGCGTGAAAGAAAAAAAAAAATCCCAAATTTGAATTTTTAATGTTCTAAGTTAGCCCTTAAAAAAGCATTTATAGAGTAGATGATGATAGTTATTCAACCAAGCAACCCAGGATGGGCGACTAGAACGAATATCGACTCTGCTTTCCCAATCTGTGGTTTATGGTAAAGGAAACAATTTTCAATTCTCCATCTTTCACTACTGGCAATTCTGGCTGTGAAATAAAGACAACACCTATATACTTCATTATTGTTAATGCCTTTATGAAAGGCTGATTTGGATTTGGAATTGCTCTAAAGTCTACTAAAATGATTAAATTGTTTAAAAATTACTGACCTAGTTCATTCAGATAGCTGTAGGGTCTCCAGTCTGCAGTTTCTCTGTCAAGGATTTTGTTACTGAGCTGTTCAAAAAGTATGATAATGGGTTAATGCTGAAATCAACAGACAGTTCCCACCCAAGACTTCAGCCCAACGATGCCACAAATAAAAATGGGAGATGACTATTACCTTGGCCTCACCATTTCGGTTCTTTATCTGTATGAGTTTGACAGTTGTTCACTAGCATTAGGGAAAATCACAAAGGAAAGTCACTTCACCAAGCAATGAGCACAAGCATGCTGGAAAATACAGGATTTCCTTCAGTAACCAGTAATCACAAGTGGAACGCCTGTGTACAGGGAGTGACATGCTGGCAGTTGCAAAATAACTAATGAAGATGGATGGATCAAAACCGCCTACATAAGCATGCAGATAGGAGCTGTTTGGAACAAAGGGGGTTTGCTAATACATCTCTGTATTCGGTTGAAAGAGATGTAACGGCTACAAGATTTCTCTCAATTCAAGGAAAATAACATTGGCAATAACGAAGCATAAAGCCCCGTGCAGATCTGCCAGCAAGAGCAGAGAGGAGTCCAGGGATGCCATCCAGATGCTACTGTTGGAAAAACACCTCTCTGCAGCGCGGTAGCTGGGACCCTCCGTGCCCAGGGCGCAGCCGGGTCCTGTGCCGGCGCGGCTGAAGAGGGACGGCCGAGCACAGCCTGTGCCGCTGGGGCGGTACCAGCTGGAGACGGCTGCTATGGCATTAACCGCACGTGTCAATACGCTCTGGACTTTTCTGCTATTTGTAGCAGCATCACTCGAGCCAGGTAATGCTGAAGTACAGTGCCAAGGGGCAAGCACAGCGTCTGCCTGAGGGATGGGGATTTTGGGGACGTGGAGTGAGCTCGCTGGAACATCTCTTCACCCGCTTTGAGGGTGCATGGCTCCACTAGACTGGGGCAGCACAGCCACAGCGGCTCTACAAAGCGTATGGTGATCAGGTGGGTCCCAGCACGGAGGGTCTGTGAATCACTGTCGTTGCTAAAGCTGCTGTTTTCTACCTCGACATTTTTCCCTTGAAAGCCACACCTGCTGAAAGTACAGCTAGTCCTGATAAAGTGTCAGTTCAAGAGCAAATCCCAACCTCATTTCTGAAAAATTAAAGTTATGACACCATCATTGCTTTCCTGTGTGTTTCCAAACTGGAAAGCCTTCTGCCTCAGTTTTGGAAGGTTCATCTCTGCTATTTTACTGTATTTACAAGAAAATGCTTAACAATAAAGGAGGTTAAAATTGAAATAAAGTATTCAAAATTACCAAAACATTTCATTTTTCCTGATCACTCGTTAATTTTTGCTTAGCTTTCATAATGGGTTTTAAGACCTGGAACAAAAAACCCCACTGATGTGTTGAAGTCTATTGGTATGTAAAATCCCAGGTGGCACCTGGTCCCCTAACACTGGGGACGGCTTTGCAGGAAGCCCAGAGTCTGGGTTTTGTCCTGCAAATAGGACTTCCTCAGTCTCCCACAGTGCTCCTGGAAATAGCTGACAGCACACATGCCACCTCAGGGAAGGGGGACATGGCCCTGTGCTCTCAGGACGCGTAGTCCCACACGTCTGCTGAGTGTGTGGTCATAAATACCTTTACATTGTGCTACCAGCTCAGCAGCCCAGTGAAGGGTGAGGTGCGCTCTCCCTGTTTTGGAGAGATTTCCTTAAAGGAAACACAGCCGGATGGGGAGGGATGAAAGGGCTGTCCCATGCAGCAGTTGGGGACGCTCCTCTGTGCCATGTAACATGGACACAATCTCAGGGGCAGGGCCGTCACCCAGCAAAATGGTTTAGCCAGTCGAGTCTGCTGCACGGAGCACGCCATGACCTGCAAGGAATAACCATGTCGCGGGAGGCGGAGAAATACAGCAGGAAGGAGAAATGCTGTACCAAGAGAGGGGAGGAGGGGCTGGGGCTGGGAAGCCATGCAGCCCCTCTGCCCCTTGGGTTAGGTACTGACCACACCAGGGAGGGCTTAGGGTCAGGAAATCTCCTCTGGCAAAAGTTTCTCTGGCAACAGGGACCAGCAGGATCCTCCCTGCCAGCCAGATGTTCTTCCCTAAAGCTGGGTCACTGAGGATAACGCTGCAGAGCTCTGCAGCCTCTCCCTTATCTCTAGGGAAAGCATCTGCAAATACTCCTCTCTACCAGGAGCACCACATTTAGGACAACTATACTATATATTACAAGCTGCACATTGACATTTAGAAGCTTTTATCTGCTCGCAGAAGCTGGTTTCATTTGGGTGAAGATTTGTAACAACCAGAGGCAAAACCTCACCCTCATTGACTGAATCCTGCTGATTGGATTCCACTGATTCAGGATGCAGAAAGACACATTTTTACATCAAACGTAGTCTGTCCTGGCTTAAACAGACACAGGAGAAACCACCATGTAAGCACTGCAGAGAGACACAGGAGACAGCACAGACAGAAAAGGCTGTGCACGCACACACACACGCACACAAAATGTTGGGTCTCTCAACAAGCAACTGCACGGTATTTTTAGAGCTATTCAGCTTAAGCTTTTACACAAACGGGTTTCATCATTTGCAAAGCACGTAACTGTGCTCCAAATGGGCTGACTTCCAGCCTGGAAGAAAGATTCAGGACACATAATGGTGTGAATACACCAACCACACGCACACATAGGTATGCACGTGTGTGTATATATGTGTATGTATGTAAGTACACACACAGACACACAGACAAAGACAGATGAACGCACACCGCGTTAGAAAGCAGCCCATTTCAAATCCACGTGAAAGCCAGGCTCTGGCTGAAAGAGACCCTGCTGCTGAGCCACCAGCACTGACCTTGAAAGAGGCATTAATTCAGGGCGGTTCTGTGCCCTGAGCTGTGCGGGAAGCGAAGCCAGATGATCACAACGGTCTCTTGTGGCCCTACAGTCCATGAATCTCACATCAGACAGCACCAGCAGTGCAGTGATAGCTCTATCTAGTGCCTCGTCCTTTCCTTCTCATTTTCCGACTCTGTATATTCCCACTAAGGGAACACGCGTCATCAGCTCATTAGGCACCTTTGCACCAGCCACTCTCCTCAAGGACATGCCCAGAGCAGGCTGAAAGTTGATAAAGCTGGTTGCCTGCAATATTTCTAGAGCAATCATCGCCCAAGAGCAGCGGCTGTGACGGCATATCCTTGCTCCTGGCACAGGCTGTGCGTCTGACGTCTCCCAGTTGACAACACAGGAGTCATTTCTTTATCATTCAGCAGCTCCTTGTACTCCCCCAAAACTGGGAATATAAACACTGACAGCAGGTACACGGTACGGATGGATGGGGCAGTCAGAGCACATAAGCAACAGCAAGGCGACGAAAAGCAGATTAGTTTGTAATGTGGTCACAGAGGAAGGGAGTCGACATTCCTGCCCCTGCGCTCGGCCCGTGTAAATCAGCGCAGCCCCACTAACGGCACTGTCGGCTTTCAGCAGTGGAGCCCACGGCTTCTTCCTTCATTTCAAAACTTGCAGCAATAACATGAATGCTGATTTTCAATCCAGCTGTACCACTTAGATCACATTTATTAAAGTCTTCAAGTTGCTATTAAAAGCTGTGTTTTTGCAGGATTTATAAATCAGCTCACAAACCTGAAATTTGGCATGAAGAGCTATGTGCTAGAATTGATTTTTTTAAATTAAATGATTTGGGGACATTTCTAAGTTTTTCAGAATGCAGTAATTACAAAGAAATGTGATTATAGCTGTCTCTTTGTGCCACTATCATTTCTTAACACACTATAATTTGCTAACTTTTTTTTTTTTTTTAAGATAGAAGATACTTCAATTTTTAGTGCGAAGCAAAATTGCTTTTCTGGAGGAAAAAATACTTCATAGTAAATTTATCCACTAAAAATCCTAGCTTTTAATTTTAGCAATTTCATTAAAAATACCTCCTATCTGGCAACTTTTCCTTTAAGATCAATGAGATACCAGCAGGAGTAAAGCAAAGTAATTATCTGCCCATCTGAAACAGCTGGATAGATCGCAGTGGCGAGTTGATCACCAACATGCCATTTGTCAATGCTCAGGTTTTCTAAGAAGTCCACGGTGATTAGGCAAATAAGCGCTGGCAGGAACTCCATCATACCTTTATCCTCCAAGATAGTACTTGCTAAGAGTTTTGCAATTAACCTTCCCAACTACTGACTTCAGGTTTCCATGGCGCAAGCCTGTGTTGCTCAGGTTTAGGTGGCCATCCTGAACACTCCGCAGCAATTCTGTATTCGCAGTCTTCCTTTTTCTTGGGCTTGTTTTAGTCAAAGGTACTTTAATGATGCTTTCTGTGGTTGAATTCCTTTTTATTAGCTGGGTGACATCCAGTCAGACCATTTCCAGTGACCTCTGCTTTGCAGTTTCTAATTTTATGTGAAGTCTTCAGTAGAATTTAGAACTTCCTTTAATAGATGTGAATCTGCTGGCTTTAAAAATTCAGGACATCTAATAGCAATTGATTTTTATGATGTCTGTAGAAACCAGCAACACCTGGGCTCCAGCTGTGATGCCGTTCTCCTTTGGTCAGGAGTGACGGTGGAATTAAGAGCTCTGCAAAGACAGCAAGGTGAGAATCCTCCATTTGCTCGTGGCATACCAGTGCAGCAGCCTCATGCTTTATACAGAGTATTTTTCTCACACTTCTGCAGCCTTTTGTAAAAGGGAGATGTATTCCTACATTCATACACAATTTAAAAATTCAAATATAGAGCTGGCATTGAAGCGCTGACAGTGGTTCTATGAACGGTCCCACTGAACTCCTTCTGAGCAAAATAGGTCTTCAGCATCTGAAAATCTGGTCTCTAACTCAAGCAACGAGAGCTCTGGTGTGAAGACACAGGTACGGAGGTAAGCATGTATCTCTATTTATCTGCTTCAGAACATTTTGGCACAGTAATTCTATGTCATAGTTTCACTTGAGTTCTTATACGATGCTCCTTGGTAACTTGTAGCATCGTTATTATTTGCTGCTGCACATGTCAGAAGAATAAAGGCAAAACCTACTTGTAGAAGCTAATAAGCAAAGGTCAAATTTTGGCTTCACTTAAACTGATAGTAAAATATCCACTGACTTCAAAGGGGCCAGCAATTCAGCCAGGCTGACTCTGCAAGCCCCCTCCCATGGGAAGAGCATTTACTTGTAGCAAGACGTTGGTAGTTAAAAACTTGCACTAAGATGCAGGAGCCTCTGCTCCTCCTCAACCCCAGAGACGCAGAGCCATTCTCCTGGACCTCGCACGGAGACACAGCTCAGCCCTACCAACTCCTGCTGGCAGCCGGAGCAGGCTTCAGGGACGCAGGACTGGAAGGGCTTTGATCACCGAGTCCCCGAGTCCAGCCACCTTTTCCTGCAAACACCCAGGCACATAATCACTTAGATAGCTGATCAAGCTCCATTTTAACAGTAATCAGATTTCTTTGTCCCATTAGTCTTGCTGGGAAGCTATTCCAAAATCTCACTGATCTGATGTTAGAAATCTAATTTCCAGCTTCGATGCATTCATGGCCAGTCCATCCTCATTTGTTCTTGTGCCAGCTCTGTCATCTAACTTAAATAGCTCTTCTCCCTCCTAGTGGTTTACCTCGTTGTATTTATAGATGGCAATCATACTCCCTCTCAGCATTCATTTTGCTAGGTAAAAGAAGCCAAGCCTTTTTTTAGTCTCTTCTCATACGCTCCCCCTTATCCTCCCACTTGCTTTTGCCTCCATGTGTTCCAGTCTGAGCACTCCCCCAGCACAACTAACCAGTCCTGCATACACTAGGAGGATTTTAACGCCTTCACTTGCGCTTGTCTCTCAGCGACTTCAAAGTTTTTACCTTCAGGCCATGCGTAGGATTCTGAGCAGTGGCCAAACGTGTGTCTGGCAGAGGGGAAATGAGGAGGTGAGATACCTTCCCCTGGTCCTAGAAGAGATGTGGGAAGACTTGGCACTGCTCCCTTCCTATGAAGATAGACCTGTCTCACAAACTGCGGTCCTCAGTGCGATGCTGGACCTTTTAGCTTCTGCCACCAACCAGCCCTGCTCACCTTGCTTCCCCAGCGAAGTACCCACCGTGTACGCTGATAACAGCAGCAGGGTCAGTAAATGCAGCAGCAGGGTAGGACAGCTGTGCCGGGCACCCCACAGCCAGACCGGCCCTTGCTCAGCCCGTACAGGGCTGGGAGAGGAAAACAGAGACGGCAGGAAGGAAACCAGAAAGAACACACGTATGGTTGGGTGAGAAAAGAGAATAGGAAAACGGATATGGGAGGAAACAGGAAAGATAACAAAGTGGAGAGAACACCATGGGAAGAGGAGAGAAAAGGCAAAATAAGACGCAGAAAGAGAAGAGGACAAGAGGGGCAGCGGGCGCACACGAGAGAGAAAGTCGTCTCAAACTGGAGTGGGGCTGCATCTCCCCATTGCCCTGTCTTTGTGCCTTTGCCCAAGCTGCCTCTCTAAAAGAAGCGATAGAGGAATGGCTCCAGTCCATCGCCTCAAGGCACAATCTCCTTTGAGCACGGGGAGGAGAATACACGCAGGGCTCTGCTCGGCAGTTCAGAGATTCCTCTACCATTTTTTTCATTTTGCATCTGTACTGGTTCCTTTGTGACCCCAGCTGGCACTGTAAAGAAATGAATCCTCCAAGTACAACTTGTGCACATTTCCCTGCAGAAAGTGGGAATGGCACCAGACAAACTGATTTGGAAATGAAACTCGTTAAGGCAGCCATTAGGGGCTTTATATGCTCTTTTGTCTTACTTGGCTGCAGAACTGCATAGACGGAAGAAGCATATTTTTGGCCATCCTCAGCTATTTAGTACTGCAAAGCATTCTCATGAATAAGTAAGGTGGTGGGAGATCTAAAGGAAAAGTCAGGCGATATATTTTGATAAGTGCCCTGAAAATCCCAGATCCATTGTTTTTGTCTTTTTTGAACATCAGGGCAACCCGCTGACAGACTCCTGATAGCCAGCACTACAGCAAGGCAAGCAGCTCCCAGGCTAGTCCAAATGCATCACTTTGATTTTAAGCTTTTTGGCAGCTGAATATTTGAAGTAGCTCTGTGACAGGATGGCACTGCAGGCTAGGAAATCAAGATAGGTGCTTGCTTTGACCTTTTCTGAATTCATTTAAACTACTGCAACAGGATTAGTGGTCCAGACCCACACTCATGGTGCTCATCCCGAATTTGACATTATGCACGTTTGCACTTTCAATTTGGGGAGCAAAAATAGATGATGCAAGGGGACCATCTACACCGAAAAACGTATTTACACATCTGTCTAAACTTTTCTTTGAGAAATCTCTGGAGCCAGCCTTTTTATTACATTTTAATGAGATTTTCTTTTAATAACCAAGAAATGACTTACAGGAGCACATGTAGAAATATTTTTGTGTACCCCATCTCACAGAATAGTGTCTTTTTTGCATCAGTCTTGTTCTCATGGCTTTCCAGTTAGCAGAGCTACGTTTGGATTAAGGTGACACAGCCTGCAAGTGCCATCACTTTTAAAGCTGACAGCCTTGATGAAATCAATTGCATTTCCTTTTCCTCTGCTCCCTGCCCTTTGCCCCACCTTGGCTTATTAAGGCTCTAAAGGAAGAGCTGTCTTAGCATTTACCATATCTAAATCTATTGCTAAAGTGCTGAATTGAGTAATAGCGTAGTCCATGAATGGTCCCGGGGAATCACTAGCAACATGTGATAAGTAAGGTGCTGCTGGATGTTCAAGCAATACAGTCTGAATAGCTCTGCTGGGGAGCCAGAGGTAACAGCAGAGCTCTCAGAACGCCCCCTGGACGAGAACAGTGCTCGGAAGCACCCTAGATACCTTCTTGCATGATCTGCTTGTCTGTGTCAGCAGGAAACGTGTGTCTACTGATCTGGGAAACAATGATATAGCGAAGTTAAACTACTGACAATGCTTCATCGATTTACTTTCACTATATTAATGGATAATTACAATTACCTAGTTATTTATCTTTTTTGAGAAGCAAACATACCTTAGAGTTGCTAAGACACTGAGGCTTATTGACCCAGAGAGGCGTGTGCTGAAACTCCAGTTACCACGCACAGAGATTATGAAGACACGCACAGGGGAAAGCAGACCTTTTTGTGTCTGGTAGAGCTGCGATGTCAGAACTGTGACTGGACTTTTAAATAATGCTGGCAGACAACAGGATCCAACAGGCATTGCTCTGGTTGATTTCCTTGAACTGATAAGAACATTGCTACCGTGGGGCGGGGTAATATCTACCTTACTGGAGCTGTTTCCATCCAGATTACTGGTAAAGAAGCGTGAAGTCACACCACATGAGAGAGTGTGGTAGCTGGGATTGGAAAAACAATGTACACTGCCGCTACCTTGAGATATATCTGGGAAGAAAACAAGTCATCACAAAACACTTTGGAAGCCATAACCATTCTTAAGAAAATGAAAGTATGTTTGATACAATCTAGTTTAGAGAACTTCGTTAGAGTATTGGGTGTTACAAAACATCTCCAGATCAAATCTATCCTGCATTATCATGGTATGAAGCTCTTGACTGTTAGCATTAAGTATAAGATAAAAAAGCAAAGTATTTAATTAGTACAGTGTTATCTTTTTGAAGATCTTAAAAAAAGTAATTCCTGACAGTCCAGCTGCTTTGCAGATAAGGGAAGAAATGCAAAACTCAGGAGACGGATGGTCTGCAACACAATTTCTTCCTTAGTTTAAACACATGTAAGAGCTACTGATGAAAATAACCCTTATAGTTATGAAACAATTAATTAAAACTATTTTTGTTACAAAAAAGGTAGTTAATGTTAGAAATCAAGGTGCTAACCATACCGAGGAGTCCAAAACATTTTACATAACTTTTTTTGCAAAGGCTTAGAAAAAAGAAAGCTGCAGCACTGAAAGGCAAATTTGGGCAGTCACATTTTATCTATTTCCTCACTCTAACTTATGAACACATTTACCAAACAAACTAATTTACCAAGAAAGGCATCATATTTATACTGACAGTTCTAATGAAAACATCAATCCCAATCTGGTTCCAGCTTAATAACAAATTGATAAATATTTCAGAGTACCATCAGAAGGAAGGATGAAAAATTTAAACAGAAGCAGCATCATTTAAACAGCCAAGCCCTGTAAGAAGTAAATGAATGGGTTAGTTTCAATAAACCACGGGCTTAAATTCTAATGCAGAAAAGTTATCATAGGAAACACCTTCACATGGAAAGCGTAATGAAGTGCCGGGGTGGCCGCTTTTCCCCATCACCGGTGATCTTTAATGAAGGGTGGCAGCAGATGGGTGAGGAAGGACAGGGACCCGGCGGGCGCTGCCCGCGGGAGCGGGGTACCCAGTCACCATCAGCCGCCTCTCCTCCTCCGCTGCGTCTGCATTCCTGTGAACATGCACTTTGCTTTGCTGACATCTTGTGGAGATCTAGATTTAGCTTAATTTACTGCAAAATATCCCGTTTCAAGTAAGTGGTTTTATCTGCAGGGTGTCTATTATAGAAGCACCGCGGCACACAGCCGAGAGAGGAAAGGGCACACGCACATGCATATCTGACCCAGCATTTCTCTTCTGCTGAAACACGCAGAGCAATTTTTGAGGTAATCTCTATTTTGTAGCAAGTGCAGAGCGTTTTAGTCCTAGCTGTTTTCCAAGGTTATTGCTAACGAAGCATCTCAGATCAGGATGTGATTCCAGCACTAAAGTCTTTGGATTTAACTCCCTTCAGCCAGCCACTGCTCAGCACAGCAGCCGGGCTGCCAGGACTTTGCCATCTCCCCTAACTATAACTCTGTGATATTTGCAATAGAATTAACAAGAAACAGATATCTCGTGGGGTCTGCAAATGAGAACTGGGGCTGGAACCCAAACACAGCCATCAGGGTATGCCCATCACAAACACAGCTGCTCACTTACAGCCTTGAACCCGCTAATGAGGGACTGGCAGCTCACCAGGGGAGCAGAGCTCATCCACCCCTCTCACAGCTTGCGGTCCCAGTTAAATATAGACGCTTGAATCCACGTCTTTCTGCTTTGTAGGTGAGTGTTGATGGCTGAATCACACCAGCTCTCAGCTCTGCCTTCCCCCTTCCCTCATCTGTCACTCCCTCGCTCAGCTGTGGTCAAGAAGGACCAGCTCCAAGGGACGAGGCATGGTCCGCTGCCGTTGCTGCGAGATAAGAGGGCACATACCGACGGTTACTGTGAAGCAGCCGACACATTACAAGTTCACACCCAGCTTATCTGGCCGTAGCTTGTTTCACGCACCCAAAATGAGCTGAAGGAAAAGCCTAACAGACTGCACTACTATTTAGCACAGCGCTGAATTAATGAATCTGAGCTCACACACAAGTCTGCATCACCAAAAATCTTTCCTTCCTTCATTGCATGCAGCACCGTATACTCAGAATTACTCCTTCTACACAGTTCCATTTGGTCGATACTTAAGTACCCACCCAGGCTGATTTACCTTGATAGCACAGTCCATTTTCTACACATTTATTCATGAAGCTCTTATAACTGCTGGCTGGAAATACATCAAATTCAAATCTAATGCTATCCCAGTAAAAAAAAAAAAACAAAAAACAAACCAACACACAACCCACAAAACCCCCTCTCTTCCCAAACAGGAGAATTTTATCCTGCTCTGAACAGTAAGCAAAGACTTAAATGCCTTAAAGAAAAGGAATGATTTACATTAAAACAAAACAAAGAAAACCCCGAAGGTTATGTTAACGTTAACATGGGGAGATCAGTCGTGAGAAGGGATCCGTAACGGCAGAGTCCTGCCGTGAGCCCCTCAAGCCGGAGGCTGAGCTCCAGTGGAAGACCCATGAGGTCTGGATGAAGGCCAGAATGTTCTGTCACTTGAAAGACGGAGCTCCTGCTCTGAGCCAGGGCTGTGAGGTGACACAGAGAGCATTGGTCCCCATCCTGCAGCTGCAGCAGGACAGTGTGGTGTGGAAACTGGGCACAAGGCCAACTGTGAAAAAAGGGAATAAGTAAGCACTCTGCAGTAAATACAAGCCCAGATATCTCAAGCTGTAAAATGGACCTGTTTTCTTCTTTCTGTGTGGATCTTCTCCACCCATACAGAGTGTCAGTGGGGTGGCTGAAGACTCCAAGACTGTTCACTCTGCCACCTCCTACTACACATCATCTGCAGATCATTTCTGCAAATGCCTCGTCTAGGCTGCAGGATCCATGATGCTCTATTTGTATTGAGCTTTGCTTAGGTTTTGGCTCTCAGCATAGGATTCACTCATATCAGAAAGTTTGTTAAGACCTTGATAAGACCTCAAGCATCACGTCAGCCCATAACCAAGTCTTTGTGAAAGTCCTGAAAAGAAATCTCTGCTGCTCTCCAGCACTACCGCGTAGTTTTCCTTTCTGTTCCCATCTCTTTGAATTAAACAACCTGCACTTTAAACTCTTTTGTTGGATGCAATGTACCGTTCTCATGCTGGGGAGCACCATTTTGATTTTAGGCTTATTTGGGAGTCTGCTCTCAGATCCATGTGCTGTGGTTAAGCTCTCCCAGCATGGGCGGTTTTCTTTCCCACTGGCTGCTGGGCAGAGTGTGTGTTTTGCTGCCACATCCTTCATCCACAAACGCAAAAGAGTCTAAGGGCTGCCCAGGGGGTTCCCCTTCCTTATAATCTCTCTCACACATGTGCACGGATTATCAGCATCAGAAGAGCTGCAGACGTAAAGACCAAAAACATCCGCCAGAAATAAATTAATATGCTGGAAGAAATTACTGCCTCCAGGAGCTAGGGATCTGCATATGTGACTCTATTCAGAATCACCACCCCCACCCCCCTAACAAGAGCAAACAAGGAAAAAAACAACAGTGGTGATTCAGTTAGCCGTGATATTACGACCCATATAGGGCTGGATACTGCAGTCATGGTTCAGGCGGAATTCCTGCTGAAGTCCATGGGTTTACATGGGATTATATTAATTGGACAAGTACATCAACATAGTATTCTGCCCTTAACTCACATACAAAACTCCAGGTGAAGGTTGAAATTCCCGTCACCTCTATGTAATGCTGCTACCGGCCTCCAGCATCCGCTGCAACGCACGTACACTCGTTTTCTTTCCAGTTGTGCTATGAGTTTCTATTTCTTATCTGTGATCTTGTCTCAGTATTCATCTCCCCATTTTCTGCTGGGGCAGACAAACGTCAACACCTTTTGCTGCCTTTCTGCTCTATGGAAGCGAAAGGCTGAAAACAGCATCAGTAAGGCCAAAGCTGGGAAGCTTACTGATGGGTAGAAAGTTTCAGTAGGAGAACATACTGGAGGAGAGTCACAATTTGGAAGGGAGCTTGTCCTGGGGACAGTCCGGCCCAAACCATGACAGGTTTTTAAATGCCTTTCTGAAACAAAGATCAAAACTTGAAACAACGCTGATACCTGCAGACAATTTAAAATGAGATGAAGATGGAGCAGTGTCACTTCTAACTGCTTAGTCTTCCTCTGCAAGCTCAGATAGCAGAGCTTTTCAAGCGGGAGGCAGGAAAAAAACTGTTCTTGTGACCTCTGGAAAGAGATTGCTGACCCCACTCTGCTGCAGTTTCCTGAGTGACAAATTTATATTGCTACAAGGGCTGCACAAAGAAAGAAAGATGAAAGAATAAAGAAAAGGCCCAGTGTCCACCTCCCCATCACTGACTGAGATGAACAGGAAGGAAACATTATCCAATTTCTTTCTAGAGAACCCCATACAGCACCACTGCCCTGGTGCTGTGCAGGATTGCAAGGACCTGGTACCGCAGGTATTTTACAAGCTGAGCTGACACAGAGCAGCAATGCCATGAGGGCAAGAATTAAATTCCCTGTCATTGCCCAAGGACCAGAAGAGGTCCCAGGTTCAATGCAGCTGAAGGATGTGATCCCTCAGATATTTATGATGTAACCAGGAATTCAGCCATCCCCCAAATATTTTTTTCCTCAAGTACTTAAGTATCTTGTGGCATCAGGGGCTCTGGGATAGGTGGCTGCACCTGAAAGCAACGTGAAGAACACCGTATAGGGAGATGCAATACCCACAAAGACATAACCTGCAAGGACAGCCCTGGGCTCCAGATGTCTCCAAGCATAATGGCTTTCTCTCTCTGGCTGAGGAGGAAAGTCATCTGTCTCTGTTAACTTTCTCAGCATTAGCCTTTTTTCGGACTTCTTGCAGAGTGTCAGGCTGGGATACCATCATGTTGATGGGGAAGTCTCCATTCGTGATAAAATATGGAGAATAAACAACTGAGGGGTTTTTGTTCTCTTGTCTGAAAGGAGAAGCTCAATTAGTCCAGACAGGAACTCCCACACTCAGCAATATTCCTCTCCTTATTTTGAAATTTGTAAGTTGTGCCTCTTAAGCATGCTGGGTTACACATACATTAACTAGAAAAGCACAGAAGTAAATGGGGTGTAGCAGGCTTTGTAAATAAATGGATAAAGTGCCAATATGAAAGAAATGGATCGCTGAAAAGTTCAGAACATTTTCCCATGCCAGCGGCTGTGATCTGCTCTCTTGGAACTCGGAGCCTCGCTGCTGCTGAGATGTGCCACAGTTGTCTTTTGCATGTTCATGGTCTGGCTCTTCAAATGATGTTGAAATGACAAATTTCAGGCCAAATTGTGCTGGCAACGAGCTAAGGATCAGACGAGCCCTTTCTGGCAACACTTTCATACATTTCTTACCAAAATGGGCAGCTTAAACAAGAGCTTGCAAAGCTAAAATTCAAAAATAAGAAGGAATGGGAGGAGGTCCAAGGCTGATTTTTTTTCCCTGTCTTGTTGCTATGAGAAGAAGGAATGTTCTAGTATAGGCCTGAGTGGTCTAAATATAAGTTTAATCAATGGTGTTCAGCAGACAGCCCCTGATGTCTGATATGCCATCGCAGGAAACCGTGCCCCTGATATGAGGACTGACGTCATGGTGCCATGAGAGAAGCTCCTTGATTAATTCCTGGCTGTGGCCAGGCAGTAATATCGTTTGCTTGGTGGGAGAGGCTCCTTCCAGGTGCAGGGAAGTCCAGAAGGAAGCTTCCAGCCATGCCACCCTGAAGACAGCACAGAAGCCAGGTCAGAGGCAGCAAAAAGCAGCTGGGCCTCATGCATTTAGAGTGGAAAGCAGAAAGAAAAAGGCAACGTGGGCCTGGGAAAGCAGAGCTGGTAGGCCAACCTCTGCCTGTTTCAGGATCTTGTATTTACTCGGATTTACAGTTTCAGTCTTGTAAAGGGAAGTGAAGGAATGAAGTGCAGTCAGAGGGCAGCAACCCCAGAGGAGATCGCCACTAGAGACAGATCGGAGGAAACGAGAAGGAAGTAAAGCCATGTCCTGTCTGGCATTCTATCTGAGATTGGCCACAGAGGAATGAAGAAGAATGACAGATCACACCCTCCAAAGTTTAGCCAACCTGTCACGAAAAGCTGTCCTCTGTAGCAGTACCAGAAGACAGAAAGAAGCAAGAAATGTGATCTCAGTATGACTCTTTTTTTGATCTTACAGAGCCTTCCTCTTCCTCTCTTCTGCTTCCATCAGCTCCTGTGAAGAAAATTCATACCAGCTGTCTAGATGACGGGGATTGGTCTGCACACGGAAGGAAGAAAGTGACAACAAATAGGACTCCTCAAATCACAAACTGCAACATAGACAAAAGTAAAGCCTTATGACTGACCCAGTCAATCCCACTCCTCAAGCAAAAAAGTCATCTTCTGAAGGTTTCACAAAGGGAAAACTTCTCTGCACTGCAATAGGAATACAGCCCATTCAAAACAATGGACCTGATGTATTCCACGCAGCATATTTCTTGCCTAGGTATATCCTGTATCGTGTTAAGTAAACTTTCAGATATAAAGCAGTTTAAATGAGTTTTAAGTTATATTTGCTTTCCTGTCCCTGTTAAGTGTCAAAAGATCATGGTATTCAGGGGAAGAACAGAAGTGTTATTATTTTCGAGGCTCAATAACGCATGTTATACATCACAGCAGCTTATATTTCCCCAACATACAGGAATATGAGTCTATATTTGATTAACATGAAAAGACCCTTACCAGAAAGTGAGTAATCTGTATTAGTCATCCTCATGGCTGGAGTATAAGATACACTTGGCATGTCATGGCCCTTCTCCTTCTGTTTCCGTCGATACCACACAAACAGTGCCAGCAAGACCATAATAATTAGAAGGAGAATAATAATTCCAATGATTGCTCCCACTGAATGCCTCTCTGATCCAAGAGCAGGGCTAATTTTAGTATAGGGGTTTAATTCTTCCATCATAAGAGCCGCTGTTAAAAGTAATTCATAACACACTGTAAATTGAATCGTGCATTTCATTTTTTAAATACTATTTTTTTTAAAGCAAGTACATCATTGGAGGGGGAGAGAGAGAAAAAGAGAGAGAGAGATATCTCTTACAGATAGACTTTCACTGTACCTTGATCACACCGGATTCCTTTGAAGCCTGCGCTGCAGTAGCAAGTACCTGTGACATGGTCGCATGTAGCATTATTCATGCATTCACATAACTGTTTGCAGCCATAACCAAATGTTCCTGGGGAGCACTCTGGAAAGCCAAAGAAAAAGACTGGAAAGAATTCTACGTTTTTCGGGAATGGGTGAAACGCTTGCCATGGAAAACTCCGTAGGAAAGTCTCCCTGGTTTCAGTGTCTCTAGGATAACACCTTAGTGTTGGATTATTATTATTTTAAAGCAGGAGATAAATGTATTTCATGTACAATTTGGGGTATTAGTTATTAAGCTGTAACTTTCTGGAAAAGTCAGACAAGACTTCACAAGGATGAAACCAGTAATATGTACCGAGACTTTAAAAGGCTTGATATATGTTAAGAGTGTACAGAATTTAAGAGGGCATGAACTCAGAAGCTGTAGACAACATCCTGAAAGAGCACAGCATTCCCCACCAACTCCACATATTTTTTTTCATGGGGGTAGTTGCAAAGAAAAGTTTTAATGTACATTTATCTGAACACAGTAGACTTTTGCTGAACAAATCCCGCATGCTTTCATACTTATCCCTACTAGTGCTAGAAGATGAATATAACGTCGTAGCTGGAATTATTGAATTAAGCATTTGAATTGTTTGATTTGCTCTGCTTCTGTATTAGGATTCCTAATACAGAAGGAATTTCTATCCTGTCTTTGTATTTCTATCAAAGACAAAGTGATTGAATGTCCAGCTGAGAAATTTACTCATACAATTACCATGATGGGCTATTACAATAAATCTGTAGGCAGCTTACTATACTTCTTGAGGCACTATTCAATAATAAATTGAAAGGAACAACTTCTGTCACATCCTACTTATTTCCACGGAGAAGACACGTCATTGAATGCATGCACACTTGCTATGATTCTTCAGAATATACATTGTTTGTTTTAAGATGTAATTTCTTGTGTGTCACAGCAAATGTTTTGCATAGCATGATGACACCTTCTCAATGTCAGTCTCTAAGTAACTTCTAGTAGCCAAAATTTAATATTAAGTATTGAACAGTAGCCAGTATCTGTATAATGAATTGCAGTCTGTATTAAAGATGTATCCTTTTCTTTTATCTGCAGGTCCCCAAACAAGGAAAAGTAAAATTATTACAATTAGTGCTCATGCTGATATTACACTGTAGCCTACTTAAAATAAGGCCTAAATTTTTGGACTGCACCACAGAAACGATGTCTGCATTTAGGCATTTCATCTGCAATGCGGTGTGACTGCCCATCAGCAGGATTTTGAGAAGGAAGGAGTCTTAATGAAGAGATACTTTTAGATTAAATAGTAGAAAAACAAATAAATAAATAAACAGGTTTGTAGTTGTAGAAAGCCTCAGGCTTTGTACAGAGGTCAAATTATAAACGTAGCTTCTTGTGTAAAATCTGCTATGATGCAGTTCTACTATGGAACTGTTTAGTTTCCTATTTTATTTATGGTTGCAGCAAGCTTGCACACAAATTCTCAGTAAGTTGGCCACTTACAGAGTTACAGTTGTGCCATATGTGAGCCCCACATGAGCGTGCAAATTTGGTCCTGAGACACATGTGTTGCTGAATGCCAGTATGTGCAAAAAGAGATGTCCATGAATTTAATTATATGTACAAATACTTTCCTAAAGATCCATCCATGCAGTAAGCTACAGTTAAGAAGCTTGAGGCAGGCCTTTCACTTGCAAATCTAGCAGGAATGGTACGGTATTACTTTACTGCCAAAACCAAGGAAAGAAACCCTGTGGAATCAAGGCTTTGGTAAGGCCAGACAGATTCCACCCTGCATTTAGAATCCGAGTAAATGTGTGGGAATTTTCTTTTGATTTACTATACTAGACAAACAAGTAATTATTTAACTACAGCACATACAGTTTCCACTACACTGATTCTTTGTTCTTAAAAGAAGCCATTTGGCACGGCATGCTAAATATGCCAGCAAGACATTGACACCAATTCCAGTGAGATAGGCCAGTACCCTTGCAAGGTAATTGGAAGTTCATTGTTAAACACTTGCTCACTACTCAAGTTAAACACTGATCCTTCCAAAAATGGCAAAGCAACTTTTTTTTTTTTCCCCCCTCGATCTGTTTTCATTGTAGAGATGAATCTTCATTTGGTCCCCATCTATAGCATAACACCTTATTCAAGAAAGCCCCAATATTCCTTGGAAGGCAGAGAGCAGAAAGGGCTTCTTTCTTTTAACCCTTCCATCTTCCTTCGTGCCGAAACCTGCTGCTCCCAACAACATTAGGAAGGCATAATGCAGCTTGTGTTTTTCTATTAATTAGGTACAAGTTTTTCGGGAAGGCTACATCCAGTCAGCTCTGAGTGCAGTGACCTGCTTTTACCTCGCCTAACTTTAGGCTGGGAATGGAAAGGCCTAATTTGCAGAGGATTCATTGTATTTCTTTATGCTTAAACTGTCCAGCGTTCCAGAGATGCCTTCTTCTCCCTATGGATTACATAAGGTGCCCGGGGTTACTGTCTTGCTGACATCAACGCCTCATTTAAGAGCCTGTTTCTGCAAAGAATTCTGAAATACCACACACATTCCCTGCCCCAGAGAAAGAGAGAAATGAAGTCATGTTGCTACTTACTTTGCTCACACTGTTTGCCCGTAAATCCAGTCCTGCACGTGCACTGGCCAGTGATGTGGTCACAGTCCGCCCCGTTCTGACACTGACAAACATTGGCACAGTTTTTTCCATAAAAAGCAGCTGGGCAACCTTTCAGGAATCAGAATAAGGAAAGACTAAGAAACAAGCTGAAACACACACTCAGACGCGCTATCAGCACAAAATACGCAGGCCTATAAATCCATGGATTTTCAGCCTCTGTATATTTAATAACATTTATTTGATCATCTAAATGCAGAGATACTACCGACAGCCAATTTTCTTGAAGTGGTGTTTCTCATATCTTACAGAATTGCCTCTTAAGTGTTTCGGAAGAAGGAAAACTTGACCCATCCATACAAACTACAATTTCAAGAAGTGAAAGAAGATGGCTAAACAGAAGCTCTCTAAAAGGCCAGAGATCAATCAATTACTTGCGAGTGAAAGAGCCTTCTTAAAAGCTCACCAGGATCTGATCTCCTCTTTTGTACAGTGCTGATAACTTGGCACAAGTAGGATGAGAAATCTCAAAACGTTTTCCTAAATCAGCCCACGTATACCGGGGCTTTAACAAGCAGGGACATAGACTGTGCAAATGCTGACAATGAATCAATAATCTAAATGATCGGTCCCTCCTTTATCGAGTGCCAAAAGCATATAAAACCTTGAAAAGCTTCAGGACTATTTTCTTCGGGGTGATGAGAAGTTATCACAAGGAAGAAGCAGGTGGTTTTACAGGGAAGAGTGCAATACTTGGAAGAGACACGAGGTAGCAGCACATACTTTGACAGATTCCCTGGCACAACAGTGCCTCTGAAAGGCTTACGCTGAGTGCAGTAGAGCCCCGTCCAACCATGAGTACATCTACATTCGCCATCGTAAGGGCTGCACATTGCTCCGTTGTGGCAGTTGCATGAATGAAAGCAATCAGGGCCCCAAAAACCAGTGGGACAAGCTATGAAAATAAAAAAGATTTGTCAGCTGAGAAAAATAAAAAAAAAGAAAAAAGCAATGATACTGCATTAGTGCTGCAGAGGAACAACGATAAAGGGAGAACCTGTGAGCCACCAGCAAGGGCAGAGCTTTGCGTTGCAGAGCTTGGCATGGCTGCAGCGACTCCCGGACAACGACCCGTTCTTCCAAGCCAAGGATTGCTCTGCAAACCCGGGTGCCAACCTGCAACCTCCCCCATGCTGTCAAGCCCTGGCACAAGGGATTTCTTCCCTGTGTAGGTCCGGTGGCAGGATCGGGTCTTTGCTGCATATGTGCACGGAGAACCACCGAAACAGCCACCCTCAACCCTCCGTTGCTCCCAGTGCTCTAGCCACTCTCCCTGCCTTACCGGCATTAACTGTGAAGACAATTTAGACAGGGTTTTAAGATATGGAGGTAATTTAATTTTCTTTTTGATATTCTGGAATTCTTGCATAATAAAGCACAGCTATTCATGGTTTACTTTTGCTCTGCAATCAACTACTAAAATTACCACATTCATTTGAAGCAGAGAGTGCTACTCAAATTACGTACAAATGTAAAGGAAACTTCTTACGGTATGAATTCCCATCCACAAAATCAGATTGGTTTTGTTGATGGGGGTAATATTAAATTAAAATCTCCAGGTCTATTATATATTTCAACAAGTACAATATTAATACGTTTTCAAAAGTTATTTTAAGCCTCCCTCCAAAAATGAATGCAGTAAGTTACAGTTATTAGTGCCAGACTAAAAGATCCAGAATGATGATAACCCTTCAATGTAACAACTATATTTTTGCTTTAAAAAGCACTTTCCATTGCTTCCTATTAAAGACATGAATTAATAAGGCATGGTTCCCAAGAAACCTGAAAGTACAGAAACCGTGCCTATTTCCATGTGTGCCACTGGCTCCAATTCTGACAATAAATGCAAGTTTCTGGCACATTACAGACATCTCTAAAGCCAGAACGAATAGCAAAAAAAACCCTGCCGTGACGTAAATCAAACAAAAGGTCACTGAACTCACACAATGTAAAGCTGAACAGGATTTGGCCTAAAGTATCCATGCTATAAGCAACCAGAAATACTTTTACAATGCCTTTGTAAGCCAGAGCTGCAGGGTCCGTTAGTAGCTCCAGAACTGACTCTGGAGTTGGAGCTAAAATTATCTCCTTTGCAGCTCCGTCTCTCGGTCATTCCAGGTTAACTGGTGCGGAGGGAGGTCTGACCGAAATAGCTCAGTACTGGGCTCGGGTATGCGAGGCCATGTCCCGACAGGAGCCTGGCGTGAGGCCAGGTTCTCCTTGGGAGATTTACACTTTCTTTATGAGCAGGTAACTGAGGAAACAGTCAGGTTCCCGCTTTGTTCATCCAAACTACAAAGTAGCTATCGCCAGGTCCTTCTGCCTGCTAAAGTGGAAGTTGTTGCTGCTGAACTGGCCTGCCTCACTCTGTAAGAAAAAACATCTTTTTCCAAGGTTAACAGAAACTAACAGTCATTTCCCAATTACATGGCTAAATATAATGAGGAACATGTGGAGCTTTCTGTCGTTTTTTTCTTTTTTTTTCTACTTTTGAGTGACAGCAATATTCTGCCTGTGGAAGACACACAATAAAAGCAAAATTACAGCCGTCTGTTTTTATCCGATTCCTACTTTATCACTTGAAGTTTAATATATTTTACTCTGGAATGCTGTCTAATATGCTAGTTGTATCCTGAATATGAAGTAACATTTCTGAATGATAGGATATTGCTTCCCTCTGTGCTCTATCTTCAATTAAGGGATGCTCTCAGGAAATGACACTTTGGGATCAGCAAATGCCAATCTTCTACCTGGGCAATTTTCAAGAAGAAATCCTCCGTCCCTCCAAGCCCACATTGACTTTTACAATTAAATTACATTTAATAGAAATATTTCAGCTGCCTAATTTCTCAATTCTGGGGACTCGGTACACGAAAACATTTACTGGTTAATAATTTCTAATGTAATAGCTGAAAGAAAATTATTTCAAAAAATAAATAAAAGGGAATCCAGCTAGAAATTAAAAGGGAGCATGGAGCTTTCTTTTCTGATAAGAGCTTGCGACCTCCCTTTCCTGTAATAGAAGCTAGTAACAGCTTCTGCAAATTCCAAATGCAGAAACTAATTCAAGCCAAAGCTAACTTAGATTAATTAAAAGAAATAAGCTATAAAGAGAGTAAGGCACTGGCTGCTGTAATACTTGAGGGATTTCCCCAGAATCTGCCTTTAACTTTCAGAAAACACCAAACAGAAAAATATGTTATTTGAAAGCGGAGATGGAAAAATAACACTTTGCTTACTCTGAGAGCAGTCCGTCCCTATCCAGCCCGGAAAACACTGACATGACCCATCAATAGGATTGCACGTCCCGTTCTCGGTGCACTGACAGACCTCGGCACAGTTCTTCCCGTATTTTCCACCTGGACAGACTGTGAAAGTATAAGGCAGTTTAGCTCTTCAAAATGCATATGAAGAAGTCGTAGGACTTAACATTTAGCAATTAGAGATAAAAGTAATTACAACGTTTTCCTTTGCTGAAGCCAAATGGGCAAAATTATTCTGGAAAGAGGGACAAGGCAGAAAGTGTTCAAGTCCATTTTGTTTCCTTCATCCCAGGCATAAAAAACCCCAGGAAAACATCGCCTCGAAATCCATTTTTCTGCTGGAAAATGAATCTAACATAGTTAGAAGTTACAATTATTGAAGGGCATTATGGAAGGATTAAAAGAGGAGAGACAAAACAGAGAAAAGGGGTTATTGGGAAAGGATGAGAACAGTAAAGTTGAGGAGAATTCAGAGATTAGTAGCAAACACAAATAAGCGGCTAGAAGGGATTGACTTGGCCAAGGGGGTCCCTTCGTGCAAACCCTGAAACAGAGTTCTGCCCAGCTCAGAGGATTACAACCTCAACAACAGGAACAACAAAAGTAGGAAAGGAACACTGTAGGCAAATATTGACCAGGTGAAGAAGTCTGTCATGGCTGGGGCTGGGCTGGCCACCAAACAAACAACAGATGCTCCCTTTAATCTCTCTTCCTTTGGAGGAGAGGTGAGAAAACAAGAGAAAGTGAGAACTTATGGGTTGAAAAAGAAATTAAGCTAGGTTAATGACATATTAATAGTATTATGTTTTCTTTTTATTGTTTTATTATTAATATTTCATTAAGGAAGATTAAGAGCAATGGGGACTCTTACTTTCAGGTCTGTCACTAGAACCTAACTCCCTTGTATCGTACGATTGATAATGACAGTAATAATGGACCAAAAGCTGCAAACCTTCCCACCTGGTAGGATGGCCTAACACACCAGCCATGGGTATTGTACCAGGAGGCCAGTGCCCATCAAATGGCTGATGGCAGCAAGTTTGCAAGTAGAGGCTGAAAGAGCTGTAGTCCTTTCCCTTTCTACCCCACTAGCACCCCAAAATGCATCATGCGCCATGGGGCGCTGCAATAGCGGTTGTGCTGGAGTACCTACCTCCCCGCTGTCCTGGTTCCTTCTGGATCAAACAGTGGTGAGAGAGAAAGGTGCCTCTGCTACCAAATACCCTAGGCTTTGCTGAAGATCAGCTTTCAGCAATGTTGGTGGGAGGCAGGCTCCCAGCATGTCTCAGATTCAAATCATGTGAGCGGAGAGTAAAGCAGGAGCAAGACTGCCACATCCGTACGTATTTTTACCACGTAAGTCCGGCTGAAGACTACTCCCGCAAATAAAGCGCATATCCAATTGCTGAAATGTCATACTTGTCTTTTGGCATCTGTCCGCCTATTCCTCTCCAGCACCCCTTGCTGTAGTAAGTGCTTGATTAGGTTGCAAAGGTGCTTTCCAAGGACTATGCATATGTTTGACTGAGAGCTGTTAAACAGGTGTGCTGCATCCTAACGCAATCAGCAGCTCTTCCTGTTTGTCCACCTAACTTACTCCTGAAGTTGGAAGAAAAGAAACTTTAAATTTTTTTCAGAATCATCTTATAACACCCTCAGCACAGTGACATAAAACTAATAGACACGTAGATCTTCAACCTCCCACCAAATTATTGGAAATCTTTAACGTTAAAGTTGATGGAAAGCTCTGCTCAGTAATGAATGAAATGTTTAATTTCTGTGCTCTTATTGGCTGTGTTCCCTGACAAAAACAGATGTATTTTCAAAACAAGATAAAACATACAGTCCATCTTTGTAAAGAATGTAACAAATGGAACTGGACTTGTATCCTGGTAAATAATAGTGATGTCAAAAAAGTGATTAAGGCACTTCCCTGAATTATGCAACTGTGTCACCACTTCAGCCACTTCCTCATATGTAGTCTCTGCAGGTGACCTCAATCTACCCTGACTGTGAATCAGCCACAGATTGAAATCCTGAGCTGTGATTCATTTGCTTTTATACAATGTGCCATCCTCTACTCTTACGATGGCAGAAACCTACGAATGTACTATTGTTTTCTGCATGCATTTCTATATACGACGGATTTATCTGTAGGAATGGATGAAGCTGGTTTTGGCTTTCAAATTATACGCTAAACAGAACAGTTCTCTAACTGAAAAGAGATAAAACTAAACACAATATACAGACACAATGAAAAGAACAATACACAGAGACAAAGAGAAAGAGAGAAGGAAAGAAAAGCCCTCAAATCACAGAAAGAGCAAAAACTGAAATGATTTGTCAGCCTCGGCTCTCATACACGCTACCCCATTATTCAGTTCCAATGCTCTGGATAGAGCAGTTCAATACAATATTTTTATTGCATCTTTAAGATGGAGATAGATACCATCACTTAAATGAAGGCTGGATTTTTTATGTGTACCAAAAAATAGTTCTGCAAAGGCTTACTTAAAACAGGAGTTGATTTGCACTGCAACGTGGAATACTAACGGATCAGGAGAAGATTTGTGCTCCAAACACCGATGCTGACAAAAGCAACAGGTCATACTTTATAAAAGAAATGCTTCGGTTCCCCGCAGTGAGAGCTAGCAGAGGGGTTCCTACCGTGTGAGCACCTCTTGTCTCAGTGAAATAGGATGATGCCCTCCAGAATGTCAAGACAGAAGGATTACAGAACCGACCCTGCCAAAACGGTTGTTCCCATTAATTTAAGTAACCTGGTTGTGGATTGACACAGTGACTCTTTTGTAAAGATGTGAGATCCAAACCCAAGCACTTTTTCAAATGTCTCAAATATTTTTAAACAAAGCTGTAAAGTAAGGACTAATACCACTTTCTTCAGGAGCAATCTGATTGTACAACGCAGATAGCGATATTAATTAGCTCTAAAAGCTCTGAAGTGGGATTCCGAAAGTCCCTGTGGGATGTCAGGTGTGTTCTAGCAGCGATAACAAGTTGTTATCATCAATCCATCTTGCCACATGATTGTGAAAGATATTCATAAACCAGCTGCTTAGTTGTTTGCTGCTCAGAATCCTTAGCACAACCATGTCAACCTGTGCAATTTCGGAGGTTACGCAGCTCCTCACACGCATGTGCTGCTGCTGGAAGAATGTTCCCGCTGCTAGAAAAGAGTCAGCATGAGGAGATGAAAATTCAAAAGTGAAATCTTCATTTAAGTTTTTTCTAATGGAAAACATTAATTAGCATTTTTCTTTCTACAAAATAAAGTTACATGCTAACTCATTATGACAAACTGCAACACAAATTGATTTTAATTAGGACATGAATATTTTAAAATTAATTTGCTGGATAGATCAACATTTCAAAGTAAAACCAGAAGTGCCGAACATCTGAGCAAAAATAAAATAGTTTTCTTAAGAGGATAATTAGCCCTGCTTACGCTTTGAAATCTGGCTAACTTTTCACATAAAATGGACAAATTCACTGAAATATGTTCATTTTAATAAATTAATTGGTATAATGTTTAGTTGACTATACAGCACAGGAAAAAGAAAACATGGTTATACTTAATCTATGTTTAATGATTTTGCATAAGTGCTGTCTGCAATTTCTAACTTACTGAGAAGCAGGTCATTAAAAAGTGTCAGTTCAATTTTTACAGGGATGGTGACTTCAGAAGGGCAGCAGCCATTAAGAATAATCTCTTTAAAATCTGTGTGTAGAAAATACCCAGAGTAGTATCCAATAACTGAGACTCCGCAGAACATTGCAGTGATTTTGCGGGCACTTTTAGGGTAAAACCGAAAATGAGACCTATGGTTAAAAGTGGACTAACTTTCAAAGGTACAGAAAGGCGATGGGCATTAGGGGGAGTTGAAGCTACTCTTCGCCTGTGAAAATTGACTCACTCTCCCTGCCTCATTGCAAATTTTTCTGTCTCCTGCACTTGGGTTTGGGTGCGCATGATTTTAGCTATTCCCAGTCAGGTCCTAGAGAGTGTAAATAAGGTTCCGTGCTTTAACCCTGTGTACCTGAGCTGGCCTTTACCTTAACTGGTATCTACCCCTCCTGCTGAAAAAGAGTGCGTGAAGGTGCCATCGACATTTAGGATATGGTAGGCTTAGCAGAAAGGAAAATGAAAGCATTGGATGGCTGGTATATTTGCAGCAGGTGTCTCATTCCATATTCATTTCAATACAGAGCAGCAGACCTGTTTTATTTATGAAAGCGGGAGCACATCATATTTACAAAAGGGTGACTAAGTACCTATTTGCATTTTCCCTGTGAAGTAAAGAATTTCTTGTGATCTACACTGATGAAACAAGGTAAAAAGGCAGGAACCTTGCGATCGGCCTTGCTGCAAAGCCTCAGACACAGAAACTTAGGAAAGGATTTGGGGGTCTTGGGCTCAGTACCTTGGTTGCAGAGAGCGCCAAAGAATCCAGGCAAGCAATCGCAGTGTCCTGATACGTGGTGACAAGGCCCGCTGCTGTGCACGCACTGAGGGCACGGCTGATTGCAGTGGTGTCCATAAAAGCCGGGGGGACAAACTGAAGACAAAGCAAAAGAAGCTGTCACAGGTTTTCAGATTTCTCATTGCTGAGAGCTTGTCAATTCTCTCTCTGTCTTAATCCCAAACCAATATTTCTTAATTTATAAAACCACAATTTTGTGAACAGCTGAAGTCATGAAGCCTGTTGGATTATTCCATGTCTAATAAAGCGTGAGCTCCGAGTAAAACCACTCCTGCGGTTCAAACATTCACACCATCCTACCTCATATAAGTCCTTGGCTATTTAATAACACAGCGGAGCCCTCTCAGCAGCCTCTCTCTCTCAAGAGACTAATTCGAGTGTCTCTAGCCTGCTCCAGCTAAACACTTTTACAAAACATGGGAGTTTAAGATGTTCAAGACCTCATAGCCCCCTGGCAGATACCGTTAATAACATGTTCCAAAGCTTTAAAGATAGGTAGGCAGAGAAACACTCACACACACGTACAGACAACAGCAACTCAGAATGCCATTTCCTTTGGAAATTAAGCTGAGAAATCAGAGAAGGTGTATTAGGAAACTCTCGATATTTTACATCTAAACAACTATGTCAAAAGCTGATTTCTAAATATATTAGGTGCAGTACCCGTGTTCAAGTGGGACAGTCAGTTTATACGTGCCATTGCAGGAGCAGCATCCATCAGTGATGAACAGAATCTAGAAATGGTAATTATGGTAACAGCATACAAAATCACCTAATTTGCATCAGTAATCACATCGGATAGCTGAGTAAACTTGTCATGAACTGTGTGCTTAATTTGCTTAAAACCTGGATTGAAATTATTACAGAATTTGTACATAAGGTATAGTGCCAAGATTATGGCTCAGTATCTCTTATAAATGCGTACTGGCGCTTCTAAGCACATGTAGAATGAGAACTGTTCACTGTCCAAACATTCACTGCGATAGATAAGCACAAAGAAAAGTTAAATTGCAGTAAGTAACTGCAAAAATGACTTGATATGTTTTTATTTTTACTCCTGTGATTCTCTGTTTTATAGTTCTGGCTCACTGGTTACTATATCATGTCTGTTTTACTTTTTCACCAAATAAGAATTTTTCTCTTGGTTTGTATGTTCACAGAGGGTGTCAGGTTCTTACACTACTGCAGATTTCCAGCTGGAACTTAGCTGACAGGTTTGTTGATGATGCATTAGCTATAAAACAACCTCGATCATTCCCAGAGACACTTCTGCAGGCCTAAGAGCAGTATACTATCCCGGTGTCTCATGTAATCCTGATTACGCGCAGAACAAGCTGGCTGAGTACCATCTTCAGTACTGCCCTTTACAGGCTAAATTCTGTTTCTAAATAAATTTCCAAGAGAAAAATAGGAATGATTCTGAGAGCAAACTTAGCAGGCTACAGCTACCTTCAGCTACAGAGGTGTCCTCTTCACCAGGTAGTCTTGAGCCGGAATCTCACAGAAGAGGTGGGAGCCAGCCGAATTCCCTGGCCGTATATTCAAGAGCGGCATTTCAACGACACGAGGCAATAGCAGAAGCATCCACAGAACCCCTCTGCTGTCAACCCAGTGGGGAGGAAAATTTCTCCCCCTTAGGTCTTCAGCAAATGTCCTCAAGGAGCAGCCTGATTACTGGAGTTGTGAGCTGGTTTGCCTCTTGTACCCTACGTCTCATCAACTGATAAAACTAAGCTGTTTTTTTTTTTTTTTTCATCTCAGAAAGGTCAGAAACTATTAACTTCTGGAAGTTTCGCACTCTCAGAGTTTCAAATTTGTAAAACAATTTCTTGCCCAATTCCCTGAAGCTCTGAGCACCACATCTTAGCCTTGGGGAGAGGTTTTACAGCTATATAGATATGCTGAAGCACCTGGAAATTGGGGTTTATAATGGAAATGCTTATAGGCCATTAACTACGGCAGTGCTAGAGGTCATTGTTATAATGGCTTTAAATAAAAACTGTCAGCCAAAAATTATTTTTAAAGATGAGTGTGTTCTAGTGTCAAGTGTAACTGGTGAAATCAAAGGGGCTATATGAACTGGGCATGCAAAATGTCTTACAGGAAGAACAAGAGCTGCCACAGAAAAGACAGACAAATCCATTTCTTGTTTACACAGGAAGAAGGTTGCGTGTAGTTTGGATGAGTGAATAAGGGTCCCTAAGGGGCAAATGCAGCTTCCCAGATAAAGCAGCAATTTTAATATGTAGCAGCAGAGCATCAGACAGCAGCTATTTTGGGCTACCGTGTTTCTTTTTCCGGCATGTAAGAAAACATCATCGTGTTATTTTGATAGCCAATGCTCATCCACCTGTCATGATGTGATGGGTCGTAGCTGACTGTTTAATAGGTATCCTATAGTTTACCACCGCTTAACTGTAAACCTGTTTTTGCCCAGATCCTGCCAAGTTTGGTATGTAAAGGTGTCGCTCCTTCTTTGAGGTTACCTGTGGTCTCCAGGTGCTGTGGAAGGCCAGAAGAAACACAAGGCACGACTCAATGCACTGGAGTCTTGACTTCTTGATCAAGAAGCATTTTTTAGGCTAGCTTTTGCCCTTAGGAAGCCGTGAGCTAAAGCAGCTCAGAAACCTGTGGCTCCGTCTGTCTGGTGTCATAAATGAACGTTTCTACCCACTTTGCTTCTGCCACCGCACCTATGGAAAATCTTACTTCTCTGGCACAAGGGTCCTCTGTATCCTGGTGCACAGTCACAGGTGCCATCCTCTGGGGAGCAGGATCCCCCGTTCTCACAGTTACAGGAGATGGAGCAGTTCGGTCCCCAGCGGCCCTGGGTGCATATATTGTCACAGTGGATGCCTGAAGACGTAAAGGCACACGTTAGGTTTCACACAGCTTACTCTGCTCACGGATCAAAGAAATGTTTGGCTGGACTGATACCTCGCAGTATATCACACAGCAAACAAGGGAGCCTGCAAAGGAAATAGCTATCCTTTTATCTGCTTAATAAAGTGAAAATTAAGAAAATGCCAAAGAGGTGAACACTGTAGGTGTTAGTGGGCTCCTGTTCCGTCCTTAGCACCATTGAAGAAACTCTGCATGTCATCTGAGAGAAGAAGGTCAGGAATTGCTTTAAAGTCACAAAATATCCCAAATAACTGGTCTGGAAACACGCAGTTGATTGAAGCCCGATTACTTAACTGTTGTGAATTTGAAGACCAAAAAAAGACAAATCAGGGTTCTGCAAAAACATCTCCAGTATTTGGATTCTTGAACTTATGTAAATTCAGTTCTATGCTGTCTGTTGTTCACTTCCCGGCTTAAAGCACTGTGCTCTGGGTTATACACATACCCCACATCCACCCAGCGCTCTCCCAGTTCTGTGTTAATGAACCAAGTTCTGATCTAGCAAGCGGCCATATGCGGGCACAGGCTGATCATTTGCATGTTAAATGGAGACTGAGACCTGCCAATCCAGCTCCCAGTGATTCCCAGGGTTGTTGTTTGATATTTATTATTACGAAAAGCAAAGCTTGGAAACACTGAAAGAAGCACACAGCCAGAAAGCTTAACACGAGGCTTCTGGCATTGCTTCAACTGGTGTTTTTTTAAAAACAACCTTGTGCCATGGCTTGTCACATATAAATGCAATCTAAGGATTTGATCCTGCACGCCATTACTTGTCCGAGAGGCTCTTACTCCACTGGGATAAAACAGTAGCGATACCTGCAATTAGCAGAGCTATTTGCATGATCAAGGGCTCCTTGGATTGAAAAAGGTTTGCGAGATCATGAACTCGGTGAGACATTAAGCACTGCCAGCTGCAGGGAGCGGCATTAGCCGTAGCACACTGTAGATACTGATAACAACAGAAAAAATGAATCGCAGACTGGCTTGAAAATTTTCCTAACAGCATCACCACACCGGGTGCCTTACAACTGCGCCACCAAGATTCGATGGTATACACATGCCCTAGTTAGTCTTTGAACATGAAGATGTTCTTTATCATCCATGCACATGTCCCCGCTGCATAATGGGATAAATGCAGACAAGGACTCGGAGAGCCCCAGCCTCAGCCAGAGGTTGGATTAGTGCATCGCTAAGGAGAAATACAATCCCAAGTAATTTCCTCCACCTCTGATAACTTCATCTGGATGCTACAGGTAATGGACTGTATTTGTGAAGCTGTGATCTGTACAGTCACCAAACTTTGAGGATTATTAAATCAGCCGAAAGTCATTATAAACACACTTACAGTGCAGTTTCAAGTTGGTTTTATAAATCTCTGAAGTTAATACAGTAAGAAATACTGCAGAGCCAAAATTTCCCTTTTCTGAAGACTAATCACACAATTATAATGTCCCTTCCTAGAAAATCTTAACCAAGTCTGGCAAAAGCGCAGTCTGAAATGGGGTTTCTAGTAATACATGATCATAGCTATATTTATAGAGGCACAGTCCGCGCAGTAGAGCTTAATAAAATCAAATTAAAATACAGTAAAAACATAGTACAAGCTCAATCCCTTAATATCTAAGTAAATAAATTTGAAAAAAAGGAATGTAAAAAAGACAAAGATTAGTATTAGTAAAATCAACCCCCCCACTTATTTTAATACAGTTCTCCCTACTCCTTTGAAACCGAATATATCCTTGGATTGCTTAAACAGTAAATGCTTTGTGTGTGCATTTATGTAATACATCTACAGTAGTCTGTAATTAAAAAGTCATACAATAAATCGTAAATAAATAAATGCATTTCATATTTATACGTAAATACATACACGATAATTTATAGTTTTGTGAGTCTCAGCGCGAGCTCCCAGAAATGAAATTCAGACACAAATGTAGAAAAATGTGTAACTCTTCCTCCTGACTGCAGTATTAAAAATACAATTCTCTCATTGTGAATGGGCTATTTATAAACAGAGACAATTAAACAGCATTATTTCTTGTCTCTTTTGGCAAAATTTGGGGAAGAATGACATTGACTCCCTTCTCTTGAAAGGTAGCTGAATTAGAATGCTGTGGCTGTTCTTTGCAGCAGCAAAGTCCTTCCGTTAGTAATGAATAATGAGGGATGTCTTCCCGCTCCTAACGAAGGCAATGAGTCATCATGAAGCCGATTGTTGTAACGAAATGTAAAGGGGGGGAAAGGAAACCTTCTAGAAGACACTGATACAATTACAGCAGTTTTTTATTTATAATTTTTTCAGAAGACAACCGAGAAGGTGCCACAATCAATTTTTATTACTTTATATTACTCTAAGTTAATTCTCATGGAAGACTTCATTTTTGGAGGCTCCTACAGACATTGAATTGAAAATGTAAATGCGAAGTTAAAATTGCATCTGGACACGCATGTCTTATGGAATTGTGCTAAAAAAAGCACCTTAATTTTACAATTCCCTAACTTGACAGCGTATGAAGGGGGAGTCCATCCCTCCCAGCTACTTTACAGTCGGAGCCAGTGAACCAGCAAGCTTCTTTAATGTAAAACTTTAATATTTACTTAGGAACTTGCTGATGAACATTTCTGATAAGCAATTAGTTTTCAATTTCCAGAAATATAAAAAATGCCAAAGTCGACACATCTCTGTATTATCTCATGTTACAACCACAGATTCCTAATTTATGAACAAATTCCTTGTTTCACAAGCACGACGTAGAAATTAGAAAGACAACTATCAGAAGAATAAGTTCTTGAAGCTGCAGGAAGCAGTTCTATACATAAACTCTATTGCCTAGATACCAGGAATTATCTTACTGCCTGAGGCTGTGGTTCACAACGGCAGATACTAGTACGAAATTGCACTTCCAAGACCTTCTTAAACAATATTCTGGGGGTGAATTGTAAATGAAATTCACAGAACTTACATAAAATTATAGTTATCCACTGTACGTGGGCAAAGGACATTTGCAGTCGCGAGCAGTAAGCCAGAGCCAAGGTACGAGCAGAGGCTGCTGTGGCTTTTAACTCAGCCTGTGAAACAGCAGCCACTAAACCTCCACGTCCGTGGGGTGGATTTGGCGTACTGGACTTCTGCAAACACTGTCTGCTCTCTGGTAGGATTCTCACCGCCATCCTTTGGACTGGTCTTTACATGGAATTTAGCTGACTGTCCCAGGAGTGGCTTCGCTGCCCCTCCCCCACGCTGTGTGCCTTTGCACACACAGTGGGTAGGAAAATCAGCACCGAGCGCCTGAACTGCCGTTGTGTACGCTGTGAAAAACACCATCTGGAATGAACTTAACCCACCAGAGCAGTCATGACTGCGCTCTTTTAAGGGACAACTACACGGGGAGCTCTTTCTCCTTAAGGGCCCTGCCAGGGTAGTTTACTACCAAGTGGCAAAGCAGCCGCTGTCTGGGACATCGGGAGTATCTGGCGCATCTCAAGCGCAGACTTCCCGAGGCTGAAGCAGTCGGGCTGTGCAGGGACCTTCCAAGGCAGAGCTGAAGATGGTATCTTGATAAGGGGACGGGGCAGGGACAGAGGTAGAGGAGGAAGCAAGACAGAAACTGGCTGACAGAAACTCGTCGAGTCACATATGTTGTATGGTAATAATATATATCGCATATTGTAGTCCAGTTCTGCTGCACTGTGGCCAGAGAAGTGCGTATATGGTGACTCAATATGATATAAGCTCGTGTTTGGCTTACATGGAGCAGCATAAATTTTTACCAGATTAAGTTGGTTCTTTGTATTAAAATTTATAAATCGGGCTGTGGAAGACTCAACTAACATCCACACAACCATCACGAAAAGGAACAAGAAAAAGAAAAAGCAAAAAACCCCCAAGCCATACAACTGGGATGTAAGGCATCTACTGAGGAGCTACTTCGTATACTGCTTCCGTTAATAATCTTCAATGGCTTCAATGAAAGTTTGTCAAAGTAATGCAGATTTAGTACCGCCTGGAACTATATCACACTGAAGGACTTTGGAGGGTGAAATTCCTGAAAGGCAGACTTAAGTAGAATTCCCTTTTTTCCCCTTCCAGCTTACTTGGGCCATCGCGCTCGTGCTCGGGGATTACATCTCCAGCTCTTAATAAAGCCTGCCATTGTTTTTCTGCCTTGTCTCTAGATAGTTGGAAACTAATACTCCAAACACAATAGAAGAGCAAAATTGGATGGAATAAATGAGAACCAGTGGCCTATATTTGACCACTGCTATCCCCTTGACAGCAGCCTCTGCAGCAGGGCCTGCACGCTGCCCGGCGTCTAAGTATTTTTCAGGGACGCAGGGATTTGATAAATTATAGGATGTAGATCCCTTCCCCCCATGTACTTTAATTTTATATCTACCAGTGTACAACTGTAATTATTTCTCTGAATAAGATCGTCAGCTTTTTTTTTTTCCTCCCAATAGTCACAATCTAAAGACAGATGCAACATCAATTAGCAATGACAGGAATGATTTCAGCAGACATTTGAATCCAACACAAACATTGTGCTCTCCTCCACCTGTCTTTCAACATGACACGAAGTCATAATAATCTCTTATTTCTGGCATTTGAATAGCTTTGGGAAGAGCTGCTTTTTATGCATAAATAGGAATTGGATTTATGCAGGCAATACAGCAGAGGCCTGAAGTTTGGTGAGTCACGCTTGGCTTTGATCTGGAACGCCAGCTAGCTTTTGTCTCTGGCACTCCTAATTCTTCATGGTGGTTTCTCTACCACATGTTGACACAGTACATGGTGGCAAACCCACAACAGTCGCAATACTGCTTCAATAGCAGAAAATAGCCTAACGGTTACAGCTGCCAGGCTATTTTAGACAAGTAATTGCAGAAAGTGGGCCAGCAAGTACTTGATTGTGCTGAAAAGAGGTATGGGAATGTATCACTGAATGGGATTTCTAGAATGGACTGCTCTTTCATGCGATACCATCCCTCCGGTCCCCATCACGCAGGACTATCCCATCCCACCTGCAGCGATCCCTTTGGCAGCTGTAGCACGTCCCCCACCACCACTCCATCAGTCCTGGAGTGGTTCCCGGGCAGGTGGTTGTCCTGCCAGGGCCAGAGCCAGAGTCCAGCAAGGTCACCGGGAAGTCCTGCCTTGGCCTCCTAATTCGTACGTTTATTTCCAATAATGAGTTCTATAATAATACGTTCACGTTTTCTTTAACCTTATTCTCTTGTCTTTCCCCAGTACTCATATTGGTGTTACGCTTACGTTTTCCCTATAAATTCTGTTTAATTCAGCTTTGTATTTGAGATCAGATCAGGGTGCTTTCCTAAGTAGCGAATATTTTGCTGCTTCAGTCTATAAAAGGTAAAAGAAAATTCAATAAGAACGTACGAAAGACCTGTCCGATTAGCTCTGGATCAGCTGTTCAGAAGGTGTTATGACAGCATATGAACAAGAGTTCACAAAGAATACTTGATGCTTTTCTATCACTTTTTGTATCCTCATGTTTATTCCTACCTGAGGCAAACCCTGAAGTATTTGACTCAGATCCAGGCAGAAACACCACAGCACAATTCGTGACAGCTCAGCATTTAAGGATTCTGAAGAACGAGAAAATCTGCTTGGGGAGGGCTGCAGATAGAAGAAAACATAAAGGGATCTCTCGTAAAATTAAATGGAAACATTAAGAATTGATGGCTGCTCATCCAGTCTGCAAATAAGCTATTTTTGTTTTTATATAGTAAACTATTCAACAGAGCCACTTTCACATTATCTCTGAACTTTTGTGGTGTCCTCAAAATGCTTTTCTAACTGTGAATTTTTTTTCAAATTGATGCAGTGGGGCCCTTCCACACCTTGGTAAGCGTTGTTCGCTGGTGGGCTTCGGAGGGGCGACTCCTGTGTGTAACAGCCCATCAGTCCTACATGAAAGCTCCACGATCTGGTCCTAAATAATGAAGAATAAGCCCTTCCCTGCAGCCAGTGAAAAAATCTAAATTGTCTCTTCTCTCATCATTGCATGTGCGATTTATGCACCCATTAATGTAAGTGTTTTTCTGAAAGTAATATACTTACAGCCTAATGCACCTCTGTGGAGCACTAATCGTACCCCTATTTTTAATTATCCAGAGAAATCTCCAGATATGAATCATCCAACTCAGGGAATTTATGTAATAAAAGCTTTTGAGGCAAGAGACCTACCTCATAAGGAATTGAACAAGTCAAAATGTTTGCCAAAATTAAGGATCATCTGGTTCCCTTTGCTACAGGGTATTCTCCAGGGTGAGCTACAGCAGGAAGAAAAGTTGCCACCAGCAGAAAGGGCAGATCTTGAAGAACACAGTACTAAAAGGAGTCAAGCCCTACGCAGCCCTCTTTCACCAGTAGGACGCTTCCTTCCTACTACTTCTCAAGCTCTGGACATGGTTTCAGGCCAAGAAGGAAGAGAAACCTGGGAACGATCCTCGCAGACCATCAGCAGGTAAACAGGAGGGAGGAACTGGCAAGTGGGAAAAGCCGTATTGCTGCATTGCTTTCCTGCCTTCAGTGTTCGAGGCCCCAAGCGAAGCCAGGAGCTACGAACGCAGCTTGTACAACCAAATGCGTGCAAACCTTTCGTGTTCAATAACGTTGACTGAAATGCAACCTCTTCTCCTTTGCGTAGAATGGGAAGGAAGATATTTACAACATTTGTCACTGCAAACGCTTTCACCAGTAAGATCTATATATACACCATTTTAACTTGCTGACTGTTTACTGAATGATCTTTCCTTTTTCTCCTTTCACACACAGCACGCCGGCATCCAGTATTTAGTCTGCTGAAATGTTCACAAATAATTTTTCACCGCTTCTCGCCCACATTTATTTATAGGTGAACGTATTGTACACATGGCCAGGCTTATGTATGGAATGTCTCCATATTAAAATGGAAAATGGTTGAATATCTCTAGGATCGAGTTTCATTTCTTGGAGCCCATTAAATTAGCATAAACCAGGATGCCATCCAAGCTATATCTTTTCACATAAATTTAAAAGCGGTCCTTTAATAAGTGAAAATGAACGCAAAAATAAATACAAAGATAAATGAACTTGTATCTCTTCTGTGTTTATAAGGCTAATATTGCACTCATTTGCATGCATGCTTAAGTTTAGCAGTAGGCTTACTGCAGGTTCTAATTATAGTCTAAGGGTCTGATCCAACTCCCACTGAACGAGTGGCAAAAATCCAACAGATTTCAGGAAAGGTGAAATATATACTAAATCTGGCGCAGGACAAACACAACTAAACCTCACTTAGATGAGAATCGGGAGCCCCCTAGATATCTGCCAAGGAATGCACAGACATAATTAATGTCAGGACATCAATGAAGACTTTGATATAACTTCATAATTCATATTTTTGAAAATTAGCCCTATATCAGCAGGAACCATACTTAAAGGTTCCTGTCAAAGAGAGAATTTTTAAGCACAGCCTGACATTAAAACCTTATCAACTCACTTGAAATTAAGTCAATGAAAAATTAAAGCTAATTTCTAATAAGCTTATGTTACATTCATAGACTAAAGGGCACTTGTCGAATACAGAGAGTAAGCATACCTTTTCATACGGAAAAGATTTTCACATTTGAAAGGCAGAGGCCAGAAGAGAGGCTAAAATGCACCATTTTAGACTGACTCTAAAAATGTCTAGTTTTTCTGTCTGTTTAAAGCTAATGTAAGGATACAGAATAATCACAAAAATAAATTATTAATTTAAAAATCTGGGATAAGACTGCCAAAAGTAATAAGTGCAAAATATGGTTTAGATAATGGGATTAGACATCTAGAAAATGCAAGTTTAATAGGAACTTACTGTTGCTCCATTCTGATATTTTAGGCTTTGTATTAGAAACCACACAAGTATGAAACAGGCTGATGTAAAAAATAAAAAAGCCAACCCACAACATTACGAATTCTAAAATACTATGGATCTCTTCAGCTAAACACCTGTAGGTGCATAAAACAAGTCCTAGACTTTTTCGGGTTTTAAAGATGCGTGGAAAAGTCAGCTACCGATTAGATTGGTATGCTCTTGGAGTTGATCCATTAATGACAACAGAATTATTTTGGCTTCAACGTACTACAGCTGAGGATCTGGCCCTAAGATTATAAACTGGATACTGCTGCAATGGAAGAAAAGTCACATTAATACAAACTAAATGCATTTGATGGAAAGTCAGATGGAAAGGTTTTTTTTTTTCTTCAAAGATATACCACCTTCTTGCAAAGAACTCAGAAAAACTGAAGTTAAAAATGCCTTAGAGATCACCGTCAAAGTGGTCACTGTTTCTTTAAAATTCAAAAAGGCCTTCCCTTGAGTAACAGGCTTATCAGTTTTACTGAATTAATGTGTCCACAGGAGGGAAAAAACATGGTTCTGTGTTTGAGTGACAGTGCAGATGTCACTCGCAGCCTGCAAATTCTCACAAACGCGAAGTCTCATTCCTCAAAGCTCACCTTATCTGTGACCAGCCGACGCTTCCTGACCCCATTAACTCGCTTATACAATCACTCGTGGAAATCCCTACAACTCGAGACCGCCACAACTACTGCACAATATTTCTGGACATGATAAGAGACAATTAGGGTTTATGTTGCTGGCAACGTATGAAAATTATTGAGGTTGTAAAGGACAGTGAAATATATATTTTGATTTCCCCTATGTAACGGCAAAGAGGGAGGCTGCACTTACGAGACATGAATGAAGCCTGAAGGTGAAAAGTACCAACGCAAGAACAAGACATTTCTTCCTTACCAGCACATACCATTTTCATACCTGTCTTTGCCATCCTGAGTAATTAAGGACAATCTATGAGGAGTTCTTTTAAAATTAACCATGGGATCACAGTATCACAGTATGCTAGGGATTGGAAGGGACCTCAAAAGATCATCTAGTCCAATCCCCCTGTCGGAGCAGGAACACCTAGACGAGGTTGCACAGGAAGGCGTCCAGGCAAGTCTCCAGAGAAGGAGACTCTACAACCTCCCTGGGCAGCCTGTTCCAGTGCTCTGTCACCCTCACTGAGAAGAAGTTTCTTCTCAAATTTAAGTGGAACCTCTTGTGTTCCAGCTTGAATCCATTACCCCTTGTCCTGTCATTGGTTGCTACTGAGAAGAGCCTGGCTCCATCCTCATGACATTCCCCCTTTATATATTTATAAACGCTAATAAGATCACCCCTCAGTCTCCTCTTCTCCAAGGACACTTCTATATCTTCCATCTTCCATCTGCAGACCATTCCATTTTCACCACACATTTTTTGGATGTTAAAATCTACTGAATAAACCTCAGATATTCAGAAAAGCTACTGGGTAAACTACTTCAGTAGTTAATTGAGATAGCATCACAACTGCAGTGTTCTATAAAAACCAGAGTGTGATACAGAAAAAAAAAAAAGGAAAGACAGAACCAAGATTCGGGTAAGACAGCATTTCACATTAAAGGAATTCAGATAAACAGGATTTTAACTGACCTTAACATTTACAGAAATGGAATATATCCCCCTGCAGATCGCTTCCTATTTAATCCCACTGTAATATCTGAAAGGTTAACAAAATACACACTGCCACAATTAACTTGAAGCACATTGACTCGTTACAGGGAGGAAATGAGCTTGCTGTGAGTATCAGCCAGGCCTGTGGCTTTCCTTTCTGTAATCTCTTTGGAAGCGGGATGTCCGACTGTGAAAACGGACGGACTCGGGTATTGCAGACAGGATGAGCAATGGCTGTGCCTGGCTTCCCAGAGAGCCCTGCGAACACAGCTCAGGCCACGCACAAAGGGAGCACCGCCGAAAATTAGAGGACAGGCCAGCAGCTATGACCAATTTAATTATTGAGGGTTGCACTGGGTGAACCAACTAAAGGCCATGTAGCAACAAGTGGTTGGTATCTGTGAGGAGGCTATTTCTGGTAGGAAACATGCTGCCAGCGGCCACCTTGAGGAGAGAGGACCAAGCTGATGGAGTTTGCAGTTCAGCTTGCACAACCCCAACGGCTTAGCTGGAGCTGTGCTTTCCAGAGCCACGCAGCGTTACGCCTAACAGAGGCACGTTGCCGCCCCATGTTCTCCCTAGCTCCTGACCCACCCAGCAAGGCTACCAGGGCAGCCGGCCCTCTTCGGTCTGGTTTCAGTTCATTTATTCAGTAAGAGGAGCCTAATTGAAGTGTATGACCTTATCACTGAGCATCCAGGAGAGGAGGTTGCATTTGGGCAAGATGAGCCTGATGCCTCCTCCTCTAGGACCTCCTTGCTTGCTAAGGACTTCCAGGAAACGTTCCACCACCCACCTTTTCTGTGCTGCCATTCTCTCTGAGGATTCAGTGTGTAAAGAGCCCTAATTAACCAAACGCAATTAGCACCAAAGCACTCCATTTTCAAGCATTTTCATTTTAACCTGAATGTAGACAAAAGAACACCTCTCCCACAAAGGATTAGTATGTTGGGAGCTTTAAGGCAGCTCTGTGCACACACACACAGAGGCACAGAGCTGAAGCACAGAAGTGAGACGTATCTGAAACACATGGCAGATCTGGAGTAAGAGACACCCTTATTAATCTTTAGAAAACAATCAGTCTAATCAGTCAAGACTTGATCCTGCCGGGGGCTACACTTTTCCTCTTTCAGCTAGCAATAGCTATGAACACGTCTTCTTTTGATTTCAAGGGTACTATTTATAGATGTCCGGTTACGCGTATGAGGTACTGGTGCAAGCTGGAGAACTCCAATCAGCGCAAGGCTGAGCCCTTATCGCATCTGACATTTCCTTTGCATGGAGGAAAATTCAGATCTGCATTGCATCAGCAGGTCACAGATCCGATTTTGGCCCACGCTTGAACAAGTTTCACTTTGCTTGTATCACAGGAGAGCCTTTTGCCAACGTGGTTTTGGTCTTTTATGTATAGATGTTACGCTTGCCATGCTATCTACAAAGCCATTTGTGACACAACGTGCCTGTGTACCTGGCTGGGTAATTTTCAGCAATAACGACAGGGTGCAATCAACTTTAGATTTGATCTAACTTCTGCCTTTGGCTGCACACGTGCAATTCCCCGCTGAACTTAATCGAAACTGTATATGTACGTCTCTAAGCAGCTTGTTGCCAGTGTGGTTATTTATGCATACAGCTGGTTTGCACAGCTCTGTGATCCCTGGCTGGTATGAGGGAATCTCTTCATCATGGTCCCCTCTGCCAGGGGCACTCAGCTCCTGAAAATTACCTTCCCCCAGCCAGTACGCACAGAAGGCCATTGTCCTGAGCAGGTCTTGATGGGTGGCAGTCATAACATAATAAAAGGGTGGTAGACTACAATTAACTTACGTTGTATGCTACTCTACATGCCTTTTTTCTTCTTTTCCCAGTCTTCCTCCATGCTCCTACCATCTATCAGTCTCTGAAGGTTTATACCGGTAACAACTTGAAAACTACTTTAAAGAAAATGGGTTCAATCTTCCCCTTGATCTTTACATAGAACACTGACATCAAGAGGGAGTCCCACGTGTGGGATGAACATACAGAATACTCTGTTTCAGATGAAGTTTTGTGGCTATTAGGATCAGAAAGCCGTGTGAATTCTCTGTCTGGTGTGAGTGGGCAGGAAAACCTTCAGATGTTCCATGATCCTGAACTTTTCTGATCTTTTTCAGGCCATGCCTAATTAGTACCAAATTCAGAAAGCAAAAATTTAATTATTTATCACGTCATATTTATAAAATGCACTGCAATACACATCATGGCCCAGTTCACAACAGCTACGGATAAGATTAATCTTTCACCGACGCCATACTCCTTATTATGAAAACATAATTATCTAGCTTAAGAGTTTCTTAAATTACATACTTTCAAACCAGTATGAGCAGAATTTTCCTTGTGTCTGGTGCTAAGCCAAGTGGAAAAATTGTTGGAAGCAGAATTGACAAAACACGTTGGCTCCAGCTGTCTATTAACATTTCCAGTGCACACCTTACATGGCCCTGTCAGCATCTCACTTCCAACCTGGACTCGAATGCTAACGTAATCTTTTCCTCCCTGAAATGTGACCCTGAAGAAGGGAGTTCCAGAACTGTGGGGCCACACTGAAGGATAAAGTGCTTAGTTCGCAGTAAGTCCCCTGCAAGGTAATACGCATTTCTCCTGTCCAATATGGAAATTAAAAAAAGGATATCAGAGAAATTATTCTTACCTTCACTTGGAGTAATAATTTGTATCTGCATTTAATGTACATTTGCAGATTTGCATGGGAGTAAGTATAGAGTATTTGTTGCAAATGTCTGAGAAAAAGCCACACCTTTAGTCTGCGTTGTCTGCAAAGTAAATTTTTTTGCAGTTTCCTCTGGAATGCTATATCTGGAAAGATGTGTCGTAAACTTTTAGAGTAAGTGTGTATAAATATATCTCTTTAATTTACTGTACTTTTAAAACACATTTTCTGTCTTGAAGAAGCTCACAATGACTACAGGAAAGCCCACAAGCTGTTTTTTTGATGATCATCAATTATGCACAGTAGAGGTTTAAAGCCTGATAAATGGATATATTGATGGTAAAGAGGCTCAAAGAAAGATGAATGTAGTCCAGTGTGTGAAGAACGCAAGCTGGAGGAGGGGATATTAGTGAGCTTATAAAATGAATTTTTTTGGGGGGAAAAAAGCCCTTTTCAGGGAGGCATGCCCAGTATCTTTGAAAAGTAACGTTGTTGTAAGCAGTCTGTAGAACTTCCTATTTTTGCATTTTATTTAATTCTTAAAAGATTCTTTCCATTGTACATTCTAGGCATAATTTCACTGCTTTTGCTTCATCCTTCTAGGAGCTGAGCTGCTGTGGTGATGTTCTCTCCATTAGAAATAGAAGGCATGCATTGGCTTAAAGCATAAGTGAAGGGGTAAGGTGACAGTATCCCAAATGCTGGCTGCCTGATCAGCCTGCCTTGCGCCACACATTCTTCCAACTTGGACTTGTTTGAAAAACAATTACATTTCCCAAACGCATTGGTGTTAACACAAATGCATTTTGATTGTCAGTGCTACTGGTGGTTCTGCAGTTATGGGCAAGAATATAAGTTTATTTCCCTCCAAGGCCTCTACAGAGAGCTGAGGGAGATTAACCAGTATTTTAGGCAGCTAAGTGTGAAATACTGGTTGGGTCAATAACTTGCCCCCTGCTGCTGTTACGCTAGCTGTCAAAAGCTGGCAAAGATACATATCAGTGTGGAGTCAAATGCAGGTCTGATTGTACTGAGATCTCCAGCCTGGACTCTCCGACTTCACTGAATATCCCTCTCTGCCTCTGTGTAATCATGAGAAGTCTTTGTCAAACCAGCAGTAATCTGCTCTCCATAACTTCCCTTCTGCGTGACAAGAAGCATGGGAAAATGGGAAAAGCATAAAGACAATGTTTTGTGACAAAAGCGGGCTTTGTATGACGGAGCAGCTGTAATGACTCTTAGCATTCAGAGAACACCTATCTGCATCTCCAGGTATGATGGTTCCAGGATTCCCTGTACCACAGCTGCACCCCCGTGGAAAGGGCTATTCAAGGAGAAAAACTCTGCAGGATTTCCAGATGATCTGCATCCCTCCCGAGGATTCATTTTACCGAAGGCTAACATCTGGCTCCAGGTTTGGAGCCATCTTCAACTAATCTGAATACAAATTTAATGAATGCCAATTATTGTCACCAGCATGAGTGATTTAAACACGGGGAAGTTCAGCTGATCTTGTCTCAATCCATTATTTAGAAGTTTGCCGTCACAAGTCCAGTGCTATAACTGATGCAATAGCAAAGCATAACAACCCACCAACACCCCCCCCCCAACCCCCAAAACAACAAGCACCCCAAGGTTCACAAAGGGAATTGCTAATTTTACCTGTCCAGCCTGCAAGACAGCAGCAGTAACCGGTGACAGGATCACACCCATCTGCGTGGCTACAGTCACAACGTTCACTGCAATTAAGACCATATGTTCCATCCTTCAAAAAACAGAAATAAAAAAGTCTCTCAGTAATCAGATTTTTGTTCTACAATGTGCAAAATCATCTATCATGTTCCTCTTAATGCTGAGTTGCATTTTTTGAGTTAACATACAGAGAAGATGATAGAAAAAAACTCAGTGCCTAAATGTTGCTATACAGAACCAAATGAGGAATCACTTTAAAAAATGATGTTCAAGAAAATGTGGGTAACACGGCAATAGCTCTGATAAAATATAATGCAAAGTATAATACATCTACTTGACTGCAAGGACCCCAATCTGTTATTTACACAAGATTTCCTTCAGATATCCATAGACAAAATGAGATACTGATCTTCTGTCCATTGAGAAGAGCTATGTGGACTATGGTTTTAAAGGGGATGCACCACCATCCCAGTTGTACTTACAGGACACGGCTGGTCACAGTAGTCCCCTTGCCACCCAGGTGAGCAGAGGCAAAAGCCATCAGCTGGCCTGCAGGCTGCTCCGTTTGTGCAGTAACATGTCTGGTTACAGTTAAGACCCCAACTTCCACTTGAACATGGAATAGAGCAATCCACTCCTTGCCACCCTAAAGAAACGTATGAGAGAAACAGCATTTGGGATGTTTCCACAAAAAAAAAAGCAAAGTAGAGACAGCAAAAAAGACGGCTTACAAACTGCAGCTCTTTGATTCTAGTACCAGTTCCCTCCTGATCTTGGTCTAAACTAAGCCTATCTTGTGGTCAAAAACTGACCCTTGAACTATGACATTCCAACATCATGTACCAGCATCTATACATACAGAAAGGCGATATAGGTATCACCGTGTTGACTGTTTACCAAATTAAGGTGTCTGCTGCCTCTCTGGGAACTGCCTGGGCAGCAAGAGGGTGCAGTAAAGCCTGGCAGGCTGGAGACCCGCTGATCAGCGAGAATGCAAGAAACTTGCCATTCGATGCCTCCTGTTTCTTACCTCGTATTTTTTTTTGAGAATGCTCTTTAATATAAAGAAGCTATTACACCTAAAAAAAGACCAAGGCCATAATTTCTAACCATTAAGGCTCAAATCTTAACTACCAGCCGCACAATGGCTTTCATTACACTGCAGCTGTACGTAATGGAGGTGAGCAGTAACTCACGGTTTATACACCCTCATTAAATGGGGTTCTACAGTGATCCATTAATTCATGTTTGAAATGCCAGATTTTATCGTTATTTGCCTCGCTTCTGGTTTAGGGCTTATGTATGCCATACAGGCATAGGTCATATTGGTATTCTGGGCTAAGGCACCGCTACGTGGGGAACAGAAGAGGTACTGTGCCATGGAGTGGTACAAGATTTCTCAAGTGATTACTGGATACATGGGTTACGCTCACTACCAGGCACATAAGGGAATTATGGACAAGTGTGTGGGAAGAAAAGCGGTTAGTCTTGCAGACAGCTTCTGGGACAGGCAAGACTTCTTGTTTCCCCAGACAAAGGACAGCCACATCCTGCATCCCCATGCCAGCTCAGGGGACAGAGCATACCTGCACACGGCTGGGGAGTCACAGTGTCAGGGTACAGCAAGGACGGGGAGCTGAGGAAGGCAACAAGGGAGGACAGCCGGGGCCCACCCCACAGGCTCCAGGCGTAGGGTTGGCAACTGGGATCGGCTAGGAGCCCAGACCACCGGGAAAGACTATTATGGGAATGGAACAGTCCAAAGTGGAGACAAGCAGGCAGTGTGCAGGTCAGGGTCAGGTCCGGTGAGGATAACCACAGCCAGGCACAGCCCAGTGCAATGGGCTAAAGGAAAGACAGGCAGGAGGCTGCCTCCGCTGCCTTGCCCAGTTGTGTCACTATAGGCATGGAGGGGACAAGAGGGGCCTTTGAGTCCTGGAGAAATGGGGCAGCAAAGTGATAGAGAAAAAAACCCAACAGTCTGGGGACTGCTTTGCATTTCCTTTAGAGAGGAGCTGTGGCTCTGCCAGCACGCTTAGTTCTGTGACCCGTTCTTGCAGCAGAGCAGTTAAGTCTGGCCCCTGTTCAGGGCAGAGACAAAACATACAGTCAAGCCCCTGTTGAGTTTTGATACTGGGGCAGACTGTCGAATTACTGACAGGCACAAGAAAATAGTGGAGCTACTGACTGCACAGCTGTGCCACTTTAAAAGGGGAGAAGCATGGACGCCAAGTTGCAGACAATTGTTAAATCTGAATTTTGTTTACCTTCTTTGCAATAGCAGAGCCCATCCACAGGGGAACACGCACCATCATTTTTGCAATTACAAACTGATGAGCAATTGGTTCCGTAGGTTCCGGCCATGCAGGTAAAGCTGCAGTCATCTCCCTGCAAACCAAAAAATGTCAGAGTCAGCTAAAGAAATCCGAATTGCAGGAAATTCCCATCTCTGCACAGGGAGGCTTTCTCTCTCGAAACAGTGAACAGAGTGTTATGAGTTGATTGCTGAGTCTTCAGCACTTGAGCAGTCACCGCTGCTTCCCATGATTATGATGCAATTAGTGCTTTGATTGACTTGGAGGAAAGGGACAAGTTTCTGGCATTCATTCAGCAGGAGGTGGGGAAGTTACAAAAACAAACCTCCTAGAACAGATGTTAGATCATTAAGCAAAACATCACTTACGAAACACTAATCACAAAATATACAGTCTAAAACTGTGCAGAGATTGCTCTGCATTTCTTGGAAAATATATTCTAAGAATAGGGTTGTTAAAAGGCTAAAGGATCTCATACGTGCTCATCTTCCACAGACTGGCAGAGGGGAAAACTACATGGCAGGTGCATTAGACCTTTGATGCGTAGCTGGTACCTGCATTTGTTTTCAATTAATTTTCATGAGATTGTGACTTCAGGAAGAACGCTGAGCAAGGAGCGATGAGTATGTCAGAGAGAAGGCACACAGCAGAACACAGGAACAGACGGTCTCTGTCCTGTTTCTGCCATAGGTGTGGGGAAAGTGAGGGAAAGGAGAGTAATTACTTCTATGTTATGGAAATATAGTGTATTTCAACTGTAAATTATGGTACGCTGTATGCACTGATTAGCTTGTGTGACTGAAAGGAGAGACACAGTTCTTAATAATGTTGCTCATCTGATGCAAGAAGTCAGTTAAAATGTGAGCACGATCCCTTTAAACCCATTTACTAAGTCCCAAAGTCTGGTCAACATATGTTAGCATATATGAGGTATTTTTGCTCCTTCTTCTTCTATGTGTAGTCCTGACTTTCACATCACAAATTAGCTCCTAAATTTACTTCTTCAGTGAGTCAAACTTCAGTAATTTAGTTCTATGTCAGAGAAAGCTATCCTACTCCAAAGTTAAATAGTAACTACATTGCACAGTGTGACCTATACCATAGCTCAGGGGAGAAGATACTGGTCAAAATGCATTTTTGCAGGTGAGAGGCTTCACTATTTGATAGGAGGCTCCATTTATCAGGACATAAATGCACAAAATGTCAGCTTCCCTATGCCATGGCAAGTACCTCCAGGAGCCCGTATATCACAGCATCAGACACCGAGACGGTAAAAGGAAATATGAACAGATTTCTGAGCGCCATAAACCCCCATATGCTTGCTGTAGCAGTTCTGCCTGGCACCAGGATGACTCATCCTATTTTATACCAAAAACTTTGTTTTAGGGGAAAGTAAAAGAAACGGTTAAAATACATACCGTTCAGAAGTAAATCCTACAAGTCTCTGATTTTTGAGTGAAAGCAGTGTTTGTAAAAGATGCTATCTTTGACCTTGGTGGAGTAAAACAAGCTCCCCTGAAAAGGCCTGGCAGGAAAAGGTGCTGTCTTGGCAGCCAGCAAAATCCAAAGCACGCTGCCCCTCATTACCCTGCCAGCATGCCGACAGAACGAGCTACGGGAACCCGGAGCCGAGCGGGATGGCAGAGGGGCATTCAGTCTCCACGCCTAATCAATCCTCTGCCTTTCTCCTGCATGTGACAATTAGACAGCCAATTAGTGCCACTTAGAAAGCTGTATCTTGTGCGAATGAAACTCCCAACTCATTTCATGTACAACATAGAACTGCTGGTACTGCTAATAATTTCTATGACAACTGACCTGATCTGGATTTGAACTAGTGATCTAGAGTAAAAGAAAATTCCTTTGAAAAGGAAAGTAGAACAGAGTGATGTGGAGCTAAAATATCCCCTTGGAAACTAAACCAGCATCTGGGCCAGGGGTGGAAGCAGAAGGCGGACTTCCAGTTCTGCAGCTGACGCTGTGACTGCAGATCAGCTCCTGTGCCGCGGTACGTTCTCCCTGGCCACGGGCACCATAGGTCTGGTGTGGCTTCTCCACTTCTCTGTAGACTTACTCTGCGTGGAGGGCAGTCAGCCACAGATACTTTGGGTATCCCAAAGAAAAGGTACTCTATAGAAGCTAAACGTCAGTCTGTTTTCATCTTTATTCAACAGGCCTTTTGGTTTTGGCATTTAATTTAATATACTATACTTTATGGACTAACAAAGTGTGGTCATTCTGGCTGTCCACCTTATACACACTTACTCTGCAAACAAACCTGAACTGAAAAAATAAGCGGCTTAATGAGATTTCTACCCCTGGGTATGACAAGCGAGACCTTCGGAACTCTCTGAGTGACAACTGCCAAATACACTTAACTTCTTAATTACATAAGAGGAAAATGCACTTGAACTATAGCACTGGCTCTAAGATTTTATTAATTATAAATGCACACCCTGTTATTAACATTTTGAACTTGATTTGGGAGAATGACCTATGAAATTAAATGCATTCAGGTACTGTTAAAGTTATGTAAATTCCACCTCCCTCTCACCACCTGCCCAAGTGAATAATGCCATCGTATACGTCTATCCAGTTGTTAATGAGTTATACATTCTATTAAACTGATTTCAAATGTTGTGTATTGAATCTTCAGTCTTGCAATATGGTACTTTATATTTCTATCCTATCTAGTAAAATTAATCAACAGCTGTGCTCCTTATGTTGATTATTCTTTCTTCTATTAAGATCGGGAGGTTAATGAGGGTAGTGAAATGCCTGGATGTGGTATACATGATAGGAAGGAGTAGCTAATTCAATCAAACATATACCCCTGAAAATGTTAAAGCTATATTAAGAAATCCAGCTATAAATAACTTGGTATTTTACATCTCTATTTTCCAAGTCAGAATGATCCATATGGACATCACAAAACTTTCAAAAGCGTTTCATTTGCTTCATCATTTTCACTTAGAAGACCCGGTTTATCAAAATATACCCCCGAAATCTATCCAGTGTATTATTTCAGGGATCAAATCTGACTCTAACATAAACAACGGAAAAACCCTCTTTACGGGCTGTGGGATCGGGGCCAGCTCCAGTAAACGCCCCGCTCCGCCTGCGAAGCAGCGTGTCCCTGCCCTCTGCTTTGCATTACAGCCGCCCGGGCCCCTGGGAGAGGGCACCAGAGACAGGGTGTCCCGCGTCCCCACACAGCTGCTCAGGAGCTCACGCGAGTGAGCCTGGTTTTGTTTGAAATCCAAATCTGATGGAAGTTTCCCAACATAGCGGAGATACAGGTGGGGGATCTCTGATCCCCGGGACCCTAAAAAGTCAGCTTTAAATCAAAATGAATGGTGACAAGAATGTAACTACCACCACCTATATGAGCTTCCACACCTTTAAGTACTTCAGAAATACTCACTAATTGTTGCTGAAACTAAATGACGGACCTTTCCAGGACCTTTCCAGCACCACAAGAGGTTCAGGCATACAATTCGTGTTATTGTTAATTCTCCCCTATGTATTGAGCATTAGGTCTGAGGAACCAAACTCCGTTAATAACTCAGGCTGCCAGCTCACATCCATCAGCATCAAATATTAATAGACTCACGAGAACCAGAGCATACATCTTGCAGGATGGCAGTCAATAATATGTCTTGTTTCTGTTCAGGGAGAGGGGAAGATTTTCTTCTGCAGAAATTATTATTGTACAATATTAGTAGAGCTTAAAGACACACTGCTGCCTTAGGTATTGGCCGTGTTAACAAGCTCTGGACACTTCAGAAAAGTGTTTTCCCTGGATTAATGTTTCCCTAAGAGATTAGATTTGTTGTTTCTGTTAAAAATACATTTCTGTTGTAAACAACGACCAACTCCCTTTAAAATCCTTTTCTGGTGTTCAATACAAAGATTTGTATTAATTCTCATACATTTCGGATCAGGTCTTTAAATCCATGAAATGCATTTTCAAAGGAAAAAAACAGGGTATCCCAGACCATAACCACGGGAGTTAATAACCCAGCGACGGCCAACAACACCCGGCAAAGTCTGCACCCCATACCTGGGCTGTCTCAAAGTTTGACTAGTTAAGGTGTGAAATTAAGAATTTCAGAAGTTACTACAATCTATAGGAATAAATTTGCCTCGGAGGGCTAAAGCCGGGTTCCACTGAAGTCAGTGGCAAAACAGAAAATCAATTTTTCAAGGCCTCTGCAATGCAGAAGACTAACAGGGCTGTTACTGAACTTGGCCTCAAGTTTGCATGATAAAGACCTATGTGACAGGTTTGTTTGAGTGTTCTTAAGGTTTGATCTGTCAAGGTGCTGAAAATCCTCCACTCCCATGCAGATTATTAGGGGGGACTGACAACACTGAAAGGCAACATATTTGAACCTTTGGTAATCTGTAATGTGACTCCAACTAATCTGAGATTTTTAACACGGAATCTGATTCCCTCCCTCCCTCCCTCCTCGCCTTTTTTGTGCCAGATGAATTAGAGGCGCAGCACCTGTCACCAGCACCGGGGAAGCTCAACGCGCGGTTCTCAGAGCTCACGGCGCAGCACTCAATAGAAAGAAGGGCACGGTGCAGTGCCATATGAACGTAATGATAAACAGATCAGAAAGACAAAATGCAGGTGCTGTTTGTACCTGATGCCTGTGCGTCCAGATAAGCTGATCGGTATGGATTTAGTACATAACAGTACATATTTATATGTACACACATTACGTGGCACACCAGCGTGCTGGTACACAGGGTCTGTGCACCGATGCAGATCACAGATACAGTTCTGTATATTTACTTATTTAATTGTGACATTTACAATTAACCCAAAGTGGTTCTCCACAAACATTCCCTCAAGGTAAACATATGGTATCCAGCAACACAAACTGTCAGAACAAACTAATTTCCCTAATGGTGTTCCAGTGGAAATTAATGTGCTCTTCATAAGCATATTAGCTGCAGTAGGAAACTATGTACTTTTACCGGTCTTCTCCTCCACCCTAGACTCAAACAATTTATTCATGACCTTACTATACAGCATCTTTAGTTTTCAAGACATAATGATGTCCTCTGGCAGAATTCCCTTCCCCTCTGGGTGTTACTAATTACTCCCTGCAGATGCTATTATTGGTGCTAATGATAAAATGCAGAAGAAAGGTTGGGGAAGGCTCTTGTGCCCCGAACAAGCCAAGCGTTCAGTTTGCAGGTGATCACTCTTACTAAGAACTGACAAATGTTCCTTTACCCACTTTGTAACATGACATGATGTAGCTGTGCTAGAGTTTGACGTACAACTAAACCGGCCCAATGAAACCCCTGATGACCTTATTCAGCCTCCTTTTCCCTTTGCCCTTTTTACAGGAGAAGATGGGGCAAGGTGGGAAGGATGAGATAGAGCTTTCTTGCATTTAAAAAGTGACTTTACAGCTCATGACTCATCCAAAGACACAACCATTGGCAGTCCTGAATGCCGAGTTCTTTCATTAAATCATAAAGCACTTCCAACAGCCATCTGCAAAGCTTTCCCCAGTCTGCACCTCAGTGGCATCCTGGTCCTCTGAGGATACTGTAAAACCTGAAGGTGCCGTAAGGACCAAGCACAGCGACCTTTGGGAGCGGGAAGAACTTACCGCTTTGCTGACTATAATCTTACAAGGATTTACAAACATTTACAAATGGATGTCAGCATTTTATTTCACCTCTGTATTTGTGCTGATATCCTAATTCATACAGTAAATTTCACAGTAAATGCCAAGTTCAAAATTAGTCAGCCTGAGAATAAATTTAGTGTTTGATCCGAAGTATTCAGCAAAACATGCACACAAACAAAATGGAAACTTTTTTTGTTATAAAGAGAGTAGTAAGTAAAATTATTATAAATAATGTTAAGTACTTACAGTACTTTATTAAATATTATTTAATTTAATTTTACTGGTTATAGCCAAAGCCTTTGTTATGCAAAAGCGAAGCTGGGAGCACTGACTGTGAGGGGAGTAAAAGTTACCACAGAATAACTGTGGGTTGTCATTTTCCAAATTGTTTGTACAAAATCTGGCTGTACTTTGTGGATTCCTATTTTATAAACCCAAATATATTTGCTGTAGCCTGCTACAGGCTGCTACTGGCCTAACACACGTTACTCCCTCAGTAGGGCCACAGAAGAACCTGGGCCAGGCCCTCATGCCTGGCCTACTGGGCCCCGAGAGCCCCGCATTCCCCCACCTGGGTTTCCTGTTTCCCATCGCACAGCCTCACAATTGATCTGAGATACATTAACAGTGTATTTGTGTTATTTTTATTTCAAAACCAGGAGTACTCATCCTATGATCCCAGGGCGGTAAGGGCTTCAGAGCACCTATTATCCATCCATCCGTACATCTTCCCAGGAGGGCCCTTCCCCATCACGTTGAGCAGTCACCTGGGAAGCGTTTGGCCACAGCTTCGAAAAGCCTTTGATTGGGATTTGGCTACCTGGAGAGTAACTTGTACTTATCAGGACTAGAGAACTTGTGCAGCCTTTCAGTCTGGACACCACCTCTGCATGCGTAGAGCTGGAATGAACCGCACAGAGCTCATGGTTTCCAGCGCAGGAAATCCCAGCCGTGAGGGGTTTACTCTGCAGGATGCACGGATCTGTGCATCTAAGGTGTCGCCCACCGGCTCAGGATCCTTTCAAACTGGGAATCCGGGACTCGGGCCCTGAGGTCTCATGTTTGAATGTGTCCCTGTCCCACTAACTCATAGGAAAGAGGTAACGGAGGCGAGCTGCGCTGGCTGCACTGGTGGCAGCAGAACCGCCCTGGGTGCCCTCATTCCGGGCACCAAGAGGGTTTTTTCCACGTGCATCCACCGCATGATCCGCATGCAGTAAACCCACACAGGCAAACTAAGAGACAGCGGGTATGCAAGATAGGGCTCATCTTTTGAAGCGGAGGGTGAGCAGAATCTCGCCACCCTCCTGTCCTCCAGCATCTCAGCTCCAACTTGCGTCATACATCCAAAAGGAACAACGCTCTGGGCACAATAAAAGTGATGATGAAGCGGAGCAGTACTCTGTAAGAATAAAGGCAGCAAATTCTAGCTTTGTGAGGTTTTTTTGCCTCCACAAAATCAAGTGAAAACAAATACAAATAAAACTTTCATTAAAAAAATCGGATTTTGCATACTAAAACTCAGCAAACCTGAGTTGGATTTCTGTCAGTGAGCACTATAATCCCCCTCACCACCAGGGAATAGTTTCCTAGTTGGCACTAAAAATATGCCCAATATCAGTCAGTTATCTGCAATTAAAAAAATCCATTCCTACTGTTCAAGCCACCTAACTATGGGCATTAAAAAAAAGAAAGAGAATTCAATAAAGAGGGCAGGGAAGAGATAGCACCCTCCCCCCCAGCTTCCCGTAAATCAGTGTAGCACTGTTGCTGGGAAAAAAAATCTAGACTAACTTTACAACACTTGAATATCTGCCTGGTTTAGTATTTAGGCCTTAACGGCAGAGCACTTTAGTGTCAGAGAGGCAATGAATACAGCATCATATAATTAAATGTATTCACAAGGAAAGTAGAGTGGAGAGTAAAAACGATGATCATCAACCTCCGAACATGATTTTTTTTATACAGTCAGCACTTTTCACCTAATAAAATATCACAAAACACATTTATCCAGGAGGGACCTCTCCAAAAACAGGAGATTGGATTTAGACTGGGTAAAACAACTCCTACATCATTTCCCCGGGACATTTCATCTGGTGAGACGGTGCATCACACCTGCGAGGACAGCCTCCCACGGGCAGCCTGTAATGGAGTACAAGCAAGACAGCCGTGCACAGTTCAAAAAACATGATGGAGGTCAGTGTTCAGCTAAATCGGATGGGTGTGCGGCGCTCGGCCAGCCCCAGCGGTTGGCCACATAAGGGCAAGACACAAAACCAAACTCCTAATTCTGTTCACAGTGGAGGTGGGGACATTGTTTATGGAGCAGATATTTCAGGTGGAAATGAAAATGTCTATAATACGTGGCTTTAGATTTAGTTAATGGGAAGGTATATTATCAAGGCAGGTCAACGATGTCTGGATCAGGAGGATTACTAATATACATTATGGGGCCAGGTGGATAACCAAGTCCGCTCTTTAGTTACAGCAATTTAAAACTGCAAGAGGGTCACTTCAGATTTATTCAGGTGAGGCAGGGAGTAAACTCTCAGAATTTTTTAAACTTAACTCTGGGGAAGCTATAAAGAGTCAAACCTCTTTAGGGCTCACTGCTGTTACTATGGTCAACTTTGGTCAGCTGCTATTCTAGAACGCTCCAAAACCATAGTCATCTCACAATTAAATGTCCCAAAAGGTAAAATGGCCCAGGCATAATGTGCGTTATTTCAAGTTAGTGGAAAGTATTTACATGCCTGAGAAGTATATACTTGGTCCATGTGCTCTTCATGAGGTACTCAACAAGCTGCTTGTGTCCAAACTGTGGGACAGAAGCTAGCTAAGTGTGTCAAAATACTCATTGACCGTCCTCGAATACTACCGGTAATGACAACCCCCCCCTGTTTTCCTCTGCTTTTTTAAATGAAGGCATCTGAATTGGAGTTATCACTATGATAAAGGAAAGATTTTAACACACTGTGTGCAGTTCCATCATTTTCTTTCCCAGATTTGGGCAGAACAGGTCAGTGGCTAACAGAAGCCTAAGCCAGTTGGAAATAAGGAGAAGCATTTCAGTGCAGTGCAGTGGACTTCAGAGCGAGAATTCAGAGCTGGCTCTGACAATTCTGCACCAGCTATTTTATGGGAGTATCTTTGTTTAGAAATTAGAGGTGGTTTCTGCTCTGCCCACATAGCCTGAGTGGCACAGCCCGAGATCTACCTTGTAGAACAATTGTGGCCTCCTGACTTTTTTACAATAATAAACTTGGGCTCTGGCTGACAAGTCTGAACAGTTCTGCAAAAAGGACACCGCAAAAATGGGAAATAAAAGGTATCATTTATACTTTCAGCCTCTATGATGTCCTCTGGCAAGAAGATCCACAGTTTAATTATAAATACAAAGGAGAAAAATTATCTTTATTTGTTTGAGTCAAATCCACTGCCTGATTTTTAATTGGGAAACTTCTTATGCTGTGATAAATAGCAAAGATGCCTTCCTGTTTCCCCTTCCCCCATGGTGTAAGAGACCTCTCACATATCTACCCTCGGTGACCCCTTTTCTAAGCAAAGTCATCCAGTCTCTTATTCTCATTTTATGGGAGCCATTTCACAATTTAATTACGCATTCTGTGAAAAGCACTATCTTTGTCTTTAAAGCTGCTGTGCAATCATTTAATTGGTTGCCCCTTGTTCCTGTGTTATTAGAAATAGTAAATAACCATTCCTTGTTCATGTTCTATGCACTATCCACAGTTCCATAGATCTCTATCATACCCCTCCTCAGCCATCAGTTTTCTGAGCTGAGTTCTAGCTTATCGAGTCACTCTTTGTATAGAAGCTATTCCATAGAAAAGATGATCTTTGTCACCATTCACTACTTCCATTATATCTTTTGTAAGCAGGAATCAGCCAAACAGTAGTCAGTAATTTGAGATTTAGATATATTATGGATTCACACAATACCACAAAAATGTTTTTCCCATCCTGTTTTGTTCTCTTCCTATCATTTTAACTATTCTACCTGGCACTCGGATTCATTTGTTTTTTGACCGGTGCCGAGCACTCATTTGAGTTTTTCAGAAAACTACCCACTGTGATTGCCTGATCTCTTTCCCTGATTGGTAGGAATTAAATTAGAACTCACCTTTTGTGTATTTACTTAACATTATTTTCCTGTTGTTTATTACTCTTCGTTTTTGAACACTGAATTTCAACCTACCCAGCTATTCAGTAATGTGAAACCTTTCCCCAAATTTGCTACCATCTTTATATTTGACAATCCCAATAGTTTTGCAGTATTTGCAAACTTTCCTTTAGAATTCTACAGCTGTACTATACAATTAAGAATAACATCCAAGCATAGTCTCAAATCTAAACTTCTCTACCATGTACACCCTCTGCCCTCACCAGCGTGGTCACTAGCTGCGACCTGCATCATTCTGTAGCTGCCGAACAATTTCAGAACACCAGTGCATGCCTGAACCCTGGTCACGTGGACTGGATGGACTGAGCCCAGGAGGAGTTCACTGTGCGGTACGCAGCCGCTATCCTCAGCTGGTCTCTTGCTAAGAGCACTGAAGCCACAGAAGCAGCAATGTGGATGGAAAATATGCAGGTATAGGGCTGACGATGCTCACACCTGCGGCTGACCTTGGTTCTGAGCTGCGTGATCCGCAAATGAAAGGATCAGCGCAAAAAAAGAAAGCTTCTAAAAAAGAAATGTCAACTTTAAGCTAATGGGGTTTGTAATGTACCTTCTGAAAAGCTGGTAAATAACCCGGCAATCACACACAGGCAGTTAAACAGATATCCCCTTCAAACTTTCACAGATATTCCTAAATCCAAAAATCTACAGCAAAAGAGTTCAAGATCTGGTAAAATTTCAGTTGTTCTTTGGCATAAGAAAACACACCAGGATTTTCCATTTATATATGTCTGAATGTAAAAAGTCTTTTCCTTTGACAGTACAGTTAGACAGAAAATAAAATTAAAAACTAACCTGTGACTGAAATCCTATACTTAGGTGGTTTTAATGAAGTCAGTTCACAATCTGAACTACCAGGAGAGTCAGCTACCGACACTTCTATGCATAGACCCACAGACAGTGTGGATAAAGATATACACATTTAGAAGCTTAATAGATGAAGAGACACTGCTATTGGCAAGCAGTTTATTCCTCTGCAAAATTCAGATCAAATAACTCAGTCTAAACAGAATATTGAGCTGCACTGATTCTGAATGAGGCTACAGGAACGGAAATGCAATTTGACATAGCCACATTGCCAATTAAGGATAAAATACAGGAAATATGTCAACTAGCAACAAAGGCAGAGGCATTCAGGCTTTCTAGATGAAGTTGGTTCCTTTGGACCCACTTATGAAAACTTTGGAGTTATTCAGATAAATAAAACTGCAGCAGAGACCAGAAGTAAAAGTAAATATAAGAAGAAAAAGGAGGAGAACTGGGACTTGCTCACAATTCTTATCAAATTATAGACACTGTGTGTGACTGAATAAGTTCTCATTAGTAGAGGCAGTCACTGAGACAAACTCCACTCTTGTATATTTGGGACAATCCTACTGAAGCCAGCAGTTGTGTTCAGGTAAACTTGGGCTGACAAAGTAGAATTTGAGCTGTCACAGACAGTTTCTGGAGCTTGTACATTGATAAGAGAGCGAGCAAACAAAATGAAATAGAAGTAGTTCTTAAAAGGGTCTGAAAAATTCCATTGAATTCAAAGAAAGGGATGCAGTTTCCACAACTGAGGGAGACCCACTGTGCCTTGTGCATCCAGTGACCTTGTTAAATACGCCAGTACAATAGTTCACCTGCTCAAAAGCATACAACAAATACCCTGAAGTGAGAGAAGACCCTTCGTTATGGCTCCTGCAGCCAGGCACTGACACGAACACTGTCAGGGTTTAGGAAAACACAGGCTACTAAGCGCTGTGGCTGCTGGTGCTCCAGCCGATATGACTAATTGGTCAAAACGAGCTCCGGGGGGAGAACACCAACAAGCCTAATGGGCAGCAAGCACCCGGTTCACTGATATAAAAATCAATAGGGGAGCGGCTTGGTCTGAAAGCCTGGGAATACACAGGTGGCCTCCCCATAATGATCTTCCCCGTTGGGATCTGAGCGTAGGATATCTTCTCCTATAGTACAGCAGAGCCAGAAGAATCCATTTGTGAGTTGTTATTGAAATATTGGTTTAGCCCGCATCCAGTTTCTCTGCATTGAGGTGATGTTCACTGTTTCCTAGTCTACATGTGGCAGGGCCATCTCAGAAGCGGAACAACTTTTCAGAAAGGCACCCGCCATTTAAGAAAGGTGCAGCACAATCGGGGTGGCTTGCAAAACTTACGAAGGGTGCTGTTCCAAAATCTCTGAGTACCCATGCTGTTTGTCCCCAGAAAAAATCCTACAGGGACTTTGAAACGGATCACACAGCCACGCCGCCAAGCTTGACCTGAAGCAATGGGTTGTGAAGGTAAAATGGTAAAACGGCTCAGTCTGCCAGCAAATTTGCCAGTTACGGCTGATAGAAATGGGGTTTGAGATGTACGTACTGATCCACAGGGAGCTGGACAGAGACCAAAGTCATTTCATGCAGGCCACTGCGCAGCCAAGAGAAGACAATTTTCAATCTGTACTGACCTGGCCTGGTTCAGACCCAGTAGCCTAGGGACACAAAAATTTATAGGCTGTTATCAGTCCCAATGGCCTACAAAAAAAAATAAAAGTACAGCGCCATTTTATGCACATAAATATGTACTTTTGCATGCATAGAGAAGTGGGTAAGAAAATTCAGAAGTCATCAATGAAAAGGGATATCAAGAGACAATTCAGAGGCAGTTTTCTTCTGGTCTACGAATATGCACAAATTCTGATAGGTGCACGTGATTCCTGACCAGCTCCCTTTATGTGAGGAATGTACCAAAACACTGGGCATGAGATCATAGAATCATAGAATGGTTTAGGTTGGAAAGGATCTTGAAGATTGTCAAGTTCCAACCCCCTGTCCCGGGCAGGGACACCTCCCACCAGTCCAGCCCCGTCCAACCTGGCCTTGAACACCTCCAGGGATGGGGCAGCCACAGCTTCTCGGGGCAACCTGCTCCAGGGGCTCACCGCCCTCAAAGTAAAAAATTTCTTCCTAATATCTCATCTAAATCTACCTTCTTCCAGCTTGAAGCCATTCCCCCTTGTCCTATCACTACATGCCCTTGTAAAAAGTCCCTCCCCAGCTCTCCTGTAGCCCCTTTAGGTACTGGAAGGCCGCAATAAGGTCTCTCCGGAGCCCTCTCTTCTCCAGGCTGAACAGCCCCAACTCTCTCAGCCTGTCCTCATAGGAGGGGTGCTCCAGCCCTCGGATCATCTTCCTGGCTCTCCTCGGGACCTGCTGCAACCGGCCCATGCCTTTCCTATGTTGGGGGCTCCAGAGCTGGACGAGATGTTTTGATTTATGTCAATAAACTCAGACCTTCCAATATGCAACCCAGATGACAGAAAAACTTCTGTGCAACTAAAGTGACGGTTCTTTCATTTCAAGAACATTTTTCCAGCTCACTCTTAATTAGACTGTATGGAACAGAGTGGTTTTTGTTGCCCACTTGAGATCTGCTTCTTGCTCCACATCCACTTCTGAAGTAATTTGTAAGCTTATAAAAAATTATCAATCAATCAGATGAGTTTTCAGACTTATCTCCATCTAGAAGACACCAAGAAAATGCAAGTTTGAAGGACATTGCATTCCTCAAAGACCACAACCAGGAAAGGGGGATCTAGGATGCAGCCACAGTTAGTACAGAGGACCTGATCATGTTGTGACTGATTGTCTCACAATTACTAGCTTCTTCATCTTTATCCATTTTTCAAGCACCACGTGAATATAGTTTTTAACTTCTCTCATCATGGTTTCCCAGGGCACAGTTACATCTTCCATTTTTTTTAAGTTATTTTAGTTGAATTTCCCATATCACTGTCTTTCACCTTACCCCCAGACCTAAACCTCACATCGATATCTGTTATCAAAGAGACTGCATTTCCTTCTTGCTGTCTTTGACAAAAATTATCTTCTCAAAACTGTTCGGAACGATTCGAAACTGCCAAGTCTTCTTGCTGTTTCTTTAGCTGCATCCCACCACTCTCTTTGTATCCAAGCAGGGACTTTCCCTCTTGCACAGCTTCTTGGGTCACCAGTGATAGTCCTTCTGGGTTAGTTTTGCCTTTCTGGTTGTCTATGTCCCTTTACTTCACGGGTAGCTGAGGAATTGGTCACGGCTGCAGAGAGATATTCCCAAACATCTTAATTTTAAGTCGGCTAAGAACTTCTCAATAATTGAGAAGTTTAGTTACCTTTTTAGGTGTGGTACTTTTAACCTGGTTATGTAGGTTCAAATTATGTGAATTTGAAGTCCATGAGCCCATCTGAGTGTTCTTTGCCAGCTAAAGTGTCATAGAGACCTAGCAGAGGGACAGGGTTACCACCTTGGGATAGGAAAGGCCAGGGGACTAGGGACAGAAATCTGTGGAAAACAAGGCTCTTTTAGCTCCACTACTTACAGAACAACTTATTTGATTTTTATTATTAATTAATAATTCACTCACTGCCAGCTACAACCTACGCTCAAACCCACCCGCACAGTGTGGGTGCCTTTTTGTGTACCCAGTGCCTCCGCTGCTAGCCATTCCCCGGGATTTTGAGACATTGGATTATGAATACAAATAGGAAACCAGTGAGAAGAAAATGCATCTTCCTTGCGCATCTAGGTAATTCATGAAATGAGACTGGGCAAACTATTTCTGTTGCCCGTAATACTCCAGTTAATTGGACAACTGCTGTGCCAGAAAACCTTTTCCCCACCTACAGCAAGTAAAATTTATACTGGTGGCTGGTAACAAGAACATCTTGATAAAATGGTTGAATTTATTTTATACCGATAAATGAAAAGAGCTCTTAACAAAGGGGGGTAACTGATATGCTCGGTAAATCAAGGATAAAAGGACACAGGCTCTATTGAAGATTTTTTCCCCTCGTCTTTTCTTTTTAAACCTTTTGATGAGGTGCCCTGTTGCTCTGAGATGAGCTTCCACTAAAGTACTTTTGGAGTTATCTCAAAAAGAAAAGGATCATTTAAATGAGTTAAAGCCCCCAAAACAGATCCACTATCTCCAACCTTAGCTTCATTTTTTATATTAAGAATTTTGTGAAATTTATAAAATAACTTTACTACTGAACCAGGGGCTTATAAGACAAAGAAGTCTCATTCATTTTTTCCTGCCTCCTTCTGAAGTGGTGAAGGATGATACATTTAGAATAAAGATGAAAGAAAATATGTAGAAGAGAGGGAATATTCTGATAAATTTGTATTTATCAACCTTGAGTGTTTAGAAAACACCTACAGGCAATGATTCTTCAAACTCCTCCAATCCTACCTGGGATTTCGGTCCTTCAGGGAAAATTCAACTGAAGATAAGATAAGGTGCTCCTTTCTATTTACTTTTTTTTTTTTTTTTTAGACAACAGAGGGAATTTTAAAGGTGTAGGACAGGAGAGGAGGCTTCAATTTTTTTTTTTTTTTAATGTAGAGGGAATGATTGTCTTTTCTCTCCTGTATGTTTTCTTCAGGGAACAAGAGATATTGTATGCGCCAGAAGGAAGCCAGTCACGGCTGGAATAATCAACAGACGGGACCCGTAAGTTCCTTATGACCTCTATAAGTAACACAAAATTATGGTCCTCCTCATTTCTATGGAAGGGTAAATTGGTCATTTTACTCATTAAGTAGGCACGGGGCAGACAGAGACTGGCCTGAGACTCCGTGTGTGTGTGTTTGTACTGACTGATAGATTATCCGTTACAAAGTTTGTTATACATTTGCTATGCATTTGTGTAGGTTTATAGCACTATAATACACATTTATTTTTACTAAGTGCTCAAGCTATTGTTTATTGTGTGTTACGGGGGCTGACTGTTACTCTGATGTGCAGGCATGTACCTGTAAACCTAGGAAGCAGCTTGTACCCCTGTGGTAGGGAAAGCATTACGGTGAGAACCTCTGACATACCAGACAAAATTATGGACTTACAGCCCCAGATTAAGGCTGCGTTTCAGTCCTTAAGTGCACAGATTTCCACAGAGCTCAGCTGGAGGGAGAGATATATAAGCACTAATATAAGGGTATATTTGAAAGGCATTATTTTACCATGTTTCTAAAAAGCAATTTTGATGCAACATCAATGGAAGATGCAAATGACTATAGACGCACAGTACTGGGATGTATCTTGGAAAGTCTTAGCGAATCCAAGTGACATACCAAAAGTTGAAAAACCTTCTGACAAGAGGTCATCACTCCTGTAGTTTCCATACTTTCCTGTACTGTGATTGGCTTGTATGGGACCTACCAATACAGCCAAGGAACAGAAAAATGTCAAAATGAATTCTTTCATTTTGGTGATGAAGTGCTAGCTTTGCTTGCCAGCATGCAGGGTTCAATAAAAGCAGACAGGTCTTCAAAAAATTGCGGCATAAATAGATGAACTCTTTAAAGTAATATAAGTTCTGTCACCTAGATGTGAAATATAGACCTAAGTGCCCGCCGAAGTAAAAGCTGACCGCACATTCCACATATAAGTGTTAAAGTTTTCTCAGAGTGTTTGGGCTGAGAAATGTTTTAACTACATATCTCCTTGCCACAATAGACAGAAAGAGAGCATTTGAAGTTAAATCCATTTTTCAAAGGAAGAAAACAAAGCATCCATAAAGAAACAAAGGCATATCACAGGATGAGGTCTCTAGATAGCTGCTGGTTTCAAGAAGGTTGCAATTAACTGTGCAATGGAGAAGGCGAACTTAGTTGTATTTCAATAGCATTTATAATGATTTCAGTAGCTAGAACGCTGATAGGTATGTGCAGGGGGTTGGTTTCAAGATTTCCTTGTGAGACAGAAGGTCAGGATTCCTGTGGTCTCCTGTCATATTTAATTCATATCCTCTGGCCTTCTTCGCCACATTTATTGAATTACAGGAATAAAATTCAATGAACCAAAAACAAAAGAAGAGAGGACAGGGCAAATCCTGATTACTTTTACATCCCTACTGCACAACTGCCTTCCGTGGGCTTGTATGAGAACATCTTAAAGCAGAATTGGGAAGAAGGGGGAGGAACAAGTTAGTATAACCCCTCCGACCACCCCCATAATTTCATCCAAGTAATTTGTTGCAAGAAGTGACTATTTGCATGTGGGAGTAAGGATCCAATTTCTACCAGTCAAGAATCTCCCTGTATACTTTTTCAGGATAATCTTTGTGTGCTCCCTGTGCGTTTATGGGATTCCTTCTTGCCACAAATGAGATGGCAGCAGAATGGCTTTCCAAAACTATTTTTCAGAAAAGCATCACTGGCAATTCATCACATGAGGACTGAGAGGCAATCCTCAAATATGTTAAAAATACCAGTTTCAGGGAAGTGCCCTATTGGTATGCTTATCATAATGCTTCCCTGCAATCATCTTCATTAAATGGATACAGCCCTTCATCCTCCCTTCACAAGTGAGATGCAGTAAGCGCAGGGTTTCCAACAGGCCTGCAGTGTGGGCTCTACTGCTGGAGCATATGAGGAGAGGCTCTAGACATGCTCTGTGATTTTGGGGAAGATTTTGTTGCGTGTCCTCTGCTCCTGTTATCCTTTTTTTATTGTGCTGTATGCTGTCTCCAAGAACTGGGCTGTTTTGTGTATGATTGTGTATCACTCCGATTTCTCAGCTGCCTCTTCAGTCAAATCCACACACAGTGTCTGCACTGTGGTTTAGACACCCATACAGTTAAAATAGTGTAATCCTTTAGGGTGAGCACAGTCATATCAGAACCTCATACCAATAACCTGTACCAGTACCCAATAACACCTTTACAAACATTTTAGAGTTAGGTATGTGTAAATCCAGTTGTTGAGTCTGACCTAAAATATCCATCAAAAAAAGACATAAAATGTTTTGAAATTCTATCCAAAACTGCAAGCTCACCAATATTTAGCTTTGGCATTTTAATTTTTGGAAATGTCACAGCTAATAAGTAATGTATCATTTTCTGAGCTACAATGTAAATTTTTATCTTAAAACTTGAATCCGCTTAACTTCCAAACATTAAGTGCTCTGCTCACGTACCTATCAACCTATGGGATAGTTCCCTTTCCACTTAATACATTTAATAAAGGTGACCAGATGCTTTGTGTTTTTAATGGCTTGTTCTGCATCCCAACAAAATGTCCCTGTTTTGGCTGCGATTGCAGATGATTCATTCTGAAACCCTGCCCAGCTGCCCTGACACAGCCGAGGCAGGGCACAGCTAAAAAACAAGCCATCTGTGCAAAAGAAGTGAGCTGGAGGAGTGCTTTGTCAGGAAAAGACTGTCATTTCTTGGTCAGTATATTTTCTAGGCACCCAGTAACCCAAAAGTCCTATGGGTCCAACTGCTCTGCCTTTGCAGTTAGATTTTGCAGTTATATCCCAAGTCCCATCACATTGTCTTCCCCCCTTACTTAGAAACCCTTCAGCCTATTCTGCTCTGTAAGATCACGTGTTGATCAAACATTTCTGTAAAATGTAAGATGTTGATCCCACTTTCATTCTTTCCAATCACATGGCAAAATTCCTGCATCAGCCAAGCCTCACGCTAGAAAAAGCAAGAGGGATTCATTTATGGCTTTTCTGAATAATTAGCTTTGCCCAGTTCCGTATTAGCATCACTCTATTGTCAGCACTGCCACAAGAGACATCCTGCGTTCACAAACAGTCACGCCGCTCGCTTGCAGGCTAGCCGAATTCAAGGGCAAAATTCCACCCGCAGGCAAAGCTCCCCATTGCCTCCGCAAGAGGCGGGTGTGCCGGTCTGAAGGTGAAGTCTGGTCTTCAGTGTGTCATCGAGATAAGCCACTTCAATCCTTGAGAGGGTTCTGGCCCCACAGTATCTTTCACATGACCACAGGCTGCGTCGTAAAGCAGAGCTGACACCTTCTCCCTGCCGGGACAACGGAGCGCGCAGCAAGAGCAGCTCGGCAGGACACCGCCAGTCCGGGGTAGGAAGCAAAGGTTCCCGTCAAGTTTTCTTTACAGCCTACGTTCTCTAGCATTTGAAAGAACCATTGCAACTCAAGTCATCTGGCATGCATACGAATGACAAATATGCTTCAGAGGCAATAAATTAGCAATTTCAAGGCTTTACTTCCCCTCATGGACTAATTGCCAGAGATTATAGTATATTATGAGAAAGCAATGATACTAATGCCTAAATATGCTTCAGTGATTATAGAGCTATCCTCAATAACCAAGCTGTTTAAATGTCAGTGCAAGAAAGCTCTTTATTAGGAGATTAAACATTATTTTGAAGCTATGCAATAGGAGCTTCCCAAGCTTCATGCCTGCAATAATACTGTCTTGGAGCAATATATATTGGACAAACCATGCTTTTTAAAAACTGTGTACAGTAAAGGGTCCCAAAATATTTTTGTGGTGCCAACATCAACAGCATTCCTGATAAGAAAGAGGATCTTAGTATCTTATCTGGCATTTGTTACTAACATGCTGCTTCCTTCAGTCTTTCCTCTACTTTCTATTAATACTTGTGCATCACCACTGTATAAAGAAGAGAAATTCTTGTTTTCTATTAGCGTGAGTGGCAAATCAAAACTCAAAGCCCTTTTCTTTTTTTTTTTTACATCTCTAAATACTACTGCCTTGCAGAGATGCTGTTGAGAGTCCTACCTCTCATGCCTAAATAAATCTGTTTAAACCTGGCAGTGTGAGAACCCCTGGAAATTAGATGGAAGCTCCAACTTTCAGGTTCAGCTGTTGACATGAAGCAGAGAACAAAATTGTCTTTAAGCCATAACTCCACAGTTCTGGAGATGACAGTTGGTGATCACAAGCTCAGGTGGGAATTTAAAAGGAGGGGAGGCTAAGAAGTCTTTAGCATCCCACTAATCTCATATAGGACTCCCACACTGTGCGATCTTGTCACACAGCTGTGCAGCCTTCCCCTTTAGATGACAGCAGCCCATGACCCTGCAGAATACTGCAATATTTTTTCAAGAAAAGCCTAAACACTGCAGTGGGCGCTGATGGTATGTCCAGATCCAACATGCCATTCCCTCCCATTGTTTATAACGGTACCTGGTATGACATCCACCATGTTGCATAAATGCAAATCAAAAGAGCTACAACATGGTCAAAGATCCCATCTTGTGTTCCCTGCTACTTGAAGATATTTATTCATCTCATTTTAAGTTGTAACTTAAAACAATAGAGGGCAAAACTCATCCAGGAGGCTGCAGATTTTAGTTGGCTGCTAAATGTTAGTGGAAGCTCTAAACATATTGGGAATGTCTTTAAATCCGTAGCTTGATTTCTAGTAAACTTAGTAATTATAAGTAATATTTACTATAATAGTAAAGAAAACATATAGATAGGCCTGTGGGGATGGATCATGTAAATTTAAGGACAAAAATTACAGAAAGACAACTGCTAATGAAGTTTTGGTGGAATTCTCTCTTGCAAATAATTTCTTTTCTTTAAGAAATATTGCTTCTTAAACACAGCCTGCAGATCCCTTCCATGGCATGCTGATGGAGTAAAGAGGTACTTCATATATGGATGACCGTGGAACTTACAAGCAAGAGTTCCATTATGCCCAGTTGTAGCAGGACTGGACACTTGGATCCACATCCTAATATTACCTGCTGCAACTTGGCAATCATTAATTATGAATTTTTGTTGCTTCATCTTAGCTGATTTCTTCAGCCATTTTCTATCTCATCTATAAAATGTAATGCTTGTTTTCCGCAGAATGTCTGAAGCTCTTTCTGATGCTCAGGTAAAAGACACCTGCCATATATGCTCAGAAAAGACATAAATTGCTCTATCATTTGCAACACTTTAAAAAATCTTCATCTATTAAAATCACAGTCTGACTGACAAGGAATATACTGAAAGGCCATGAGAATTTTTTTCTGCTCTTCTAGGCAGACAATCATCTGACATCTTTTTTGTTATGTCTTGATTTAGAATATACGATGGGAAACCATGTCTTTATCCTTATAACAGTAATAAGCTTACAATACTGACGTTAAGTAAATAACCAGAAATAGTAAGTTGATACTGTTCAAAGGAGAATTATGTGGACTTATAATAGAATGGGGGAAAATTACCTGTATTTGGCCACTTTTATGCAAATATTATTTGAAAAAAAGATTAAAATCCTCTTTAATTTTTTGCAGGTACCTTATGAAATGCCCCATTATTCACAGCTCTCACTTACCATATATCCCGGTGCACACATACACTTCCCCGTGATGCTGTCACAATCTGCGCCGTTCTGGCAAGGGCAGGTCAGCTGGCAGCCTTCGCCGTAGTACCCAGGGGGACAGGTTTCATTGCAGTAGAGTCCAGCCCAGCCAGCTTTGCAGCTACATTCTCCAGACAATGGATGGCAACTAATGAAGGCAGACAGACATTAATGAGATGTGGACGAGAAAGAAAAAAAACAGTCCATAAACAGCAGTAGAACATTTTAAATGCAATGCTAGCAAGAGTCACACTAAGAACATAACAAACCTGAAAACTGTTAAGGATGGTGAACGGAAGCAGCCATATGAGTCAAGAAATGAATAGGGAATATGGTGCTAAACACGAGCCTGGCACACCACTTCCCAACATCTGGGAACTGCCACAGCACTGGTAACTTTACACCTTTGAAGTTTTTGCTTTTCCATCTCAAATCAATGTGACTTGGGTTACTGACGCTAACCACATCAGGATTAAGCCATGCTATTGTATGACATACATGTGCGATGCTATTTGGCTGTAATACAGTCAGTTAAAGATGTTCAGGGTTAGGAGAAATTCCAATGGATAGAGGAATGCAATCAAGAGAGTTGTAAAGATAAATGTGAGTCCTGTGGCACAAACATTCTCTTCTCTTGCCTTCCCTTCCCTTCCCTCTTCTCTTCTCTTCTCTTCTCTTCTCTTCTCTTCTCTTCTCTTCTCTTCTCTTCTCTTCTCTTCTCTTCTCTTCTCTTCTCTTCTCTTCTCTTCTCTTCTCTTCTCTTCTCTTTTCTCTTTTCTCTTTTCTCTTTTCTCTTTTCTCTTCTCTTCTTCCATTCCATTCCATTCCATTCCATTCCATTCCATTCCATTCCATTCCATTCCATTCCATTCCATTCCATTCCTGTTTGTGTTTTAAAAGTGAGTGCCACCTCAGCAGAACTTTTCAGGAGGGAGTGGTAGAAAGGAAAGTGCTTTGGAAGTGAAAAAAATCCTTGGTAAAAAGAGTTCTGGAGGGAATATTCAGCCATAGTGAGCAGTACTGATCACTACCTGAAGCCTTGGGATTTACTCGAGGCAGGAGTCAACAGGTGCCCTGGGACTAAATCTCAGCTGTGCAGGGAAATGAGTCGAGTTCCTTCATGCTGGATAACGAGCATTGCTGCCCAGCATAATCCTCTGCCTTTCACTGCTATTCAGACAATTCCAAACTGTTGTGAGAGCACACAGAGAGAAAAGCAGAAAGAAGAATCAAGCCTCAAAGACTAGTCAATGCCTGGTCCTTCCACATCTGGCAGGTGGAAGACTTACACCCCTGTTCCTCTTGCTGTGAAACAGTTTATCTTTATTCACTATTTTCTCTTCTACAAACAGAAAGAGTATCTCTCTGGTTTCCTTAGGGCACGGACTTCCCACAGCAGGAGGGCCCCACCGGGGCTGTGGCTGTCGCTAGGGAAGGAGGGGGAGGCTGGAGATGTGTTAAGTCCTGGTTTGAAGAGATAGAGGTTTCTGGGGGATGGGAAGGGAGAGCACAGGGCGATGTCTAGTTTAGGGAGATGAGGTGGTCAAAAGAGAGAGCAGGGGATGCAGAGGGAATCTGATCTTTGGAAAAGGACCCCACGTTGTCTGAGGCCAGCTGGGAGTGTAAGGCTTCAGTTGACACCTCAGTATGCTCAGGGCGTCTCTGCACCACACGATTGTACCGTAATAGCACTGACGAGCCCTCAGTGAGAAACAATATTGCTACCCATCAGATTTTCTCTATTATTCTCAGAACAAGAAAGAATAGAGTTATGCAAGGTGGCACCTCCCTACGGACCTGCCTCCTGGGTTTTTTTTGCCTCAGAAACTATTTATTTTCCTTTACAATTATTTATTGCTATAGTTTAATATTGTAGACATGACTGAATGGGTTTCTTTACACCTATAAAATTGATATCGTATATGTTAATTTTCAAGGTAACCTCATAGAACGTAATTTCCAAGTAAGTTTCTGGCAATTACTGGTAGGAGAGGTTAGTCACATACTGTTGTGACTCAGAACGATCAAATTTTGTGAGTGTCATACGTTTCATCATAAATAGTGTTTTACTGACTAATTAAAACTATTCATCAGCTTAACAAACTACCATCCATGAAATTCTTCTGACAAAGCGGTCCCTGAAATTATGGTTGCTCACAAAGCACCTCTTAACATTCAGATGAAAATAATAAAAGCTCGTTTTTTTCCCCTCTGCATCTATTAATCACTACCTAATAGGAGCAGAAAGCTAAACATTAAAGAAATATTTTAAAGTGGATTTTTTGTTTCTCTATTTTCACTACCACTGCATGTATCATATGGTTCCATAAGAACTGCATCTGCTGGCTAAATTAAATCTTTCAAACATAATATATGATCATGGCAGTTTGAATCAGTCTATGACAATTCAATTGAAAATACTATACCCAGTAAGAATTTCTACTTCAAGGTTGGCTCCTTCATCAAAACAGACAGCTTTTTTGCATGGGATGCAAGCTACACATTAAGGACTAAAAATAATACTAACATGCACTAAAATAAGAAGCAAGAACCAAAAAGGTTTTGCAGGAGAGTCTGCAGGGGGGAAGGGGCTTGGACTCCAAAACCAAGGTCCAGTTGAAGGTTGAGACCACAATCTGCCCCATAAAGCCTTTTCCCACTCTTTTGTGTGGCTATGAGCCAGGAAAAGTCCAATGCAGATGTTTGGGTTGCTGCATCCATATAACCTTCCTGCTGAAGCAAGAACAATTTTATTATCAGCCTGAGAATATCAGAGTTTTGTTTTTCTTCTAAGCCAAGCAGTTGTAGTCCTTCAGTGCTTTGAAATACTTATCTTTTGCTGTCTTACATTGTAGAATTAGGAAAAATCCTCCACATTAAATCCCAGAGTTATGGCACCCATAACAATAGTTCTGGGTAGGTAGCAACAGTGGGGGAATAGACTGCACAGCAGGGGAAGGGAAACTTCTCCCGGACAGTAGCAGAATAAATCTTTCCAAAGCTTTTGGCAAGCCAAACATTAGCACACACCATAGTGTTATGGTAGCACAACAAGCAAAAGGACCTCAAACCTGCATAGCTAGGTCTGAAATGAGGTTCCAAGCTATGATGTCCAACCAGGGGCCAGAGGAGACGTCTCGGATACAAAGAATCCAACGCCTTGAATCACAAATGTTCGTTTGACAATTAAGGTGCCCTGATGCAGTGTTAACTTGCAGATGGCTGTGATTTAGATGCTTAACCAAAATTCAGAAGACAGCTGTTCTTTTCTCAGTCCTGCCAGTGAATCTTGGCCATGTAACTCACTCTTTCTGCCTTCATCTTTCCCATCTGTAAAATGATGCCTCTCTTCTTTTGGAATCCCTTTTAAGATCTGCAGCTGATATCACTAAATAGTACTAAGTTTTTATTATTGTTTTTTTCTATTCTGGTATGTATGAATTATTCCAGTAATTAAAGTCATCAGAGTTACATACTAAATATATTGCAGCTCCTGATGTAGAAATAGTATATGTATGCAGGTATGTGTGAGTTAAGAACGCTTCTCTTACTATACTGTTATTCTGTAAAATTTCATTCTGTTTAAACTATGTACCTAGACATATGACTACAGCTAGGAATCTCCTCTGTCATCCAGCCATCCAGCTGGTCATCCAGTCTGCCCAGTGAACCAAATGCCAACTGTACTGAAGTTGAGGAGTTTGAGGCGCTTAATGGCAAATTTGTTATGGCAAAGCATAGGATACGCGGATAGCAATGCGAATTTCTCACATAATTCCTCCCTTCCTGTTCTGAATGTACCTTTTGAGGCCATGTGTCCATGTAACGTTCTGCCAGCGTGGGGTGCAGCATGTGTAAGGCACTTCTCCACACCACCGATAAACTCAAATTAAGAAACACAAACAGTTCCTCTGGAGAAGGATCACTGAATGGATGGGTAAGACAATGCGAGGCCTCCGAAAGACTCCCCGAAGGCAAACCCACTAACATCTCCTTTGCCAGCACTTGCTGTGAGCAGGAAGGGAACCTTGTACTGTTGACAGAGTTTGGCAGTGTTATACATTAGTATTTTGCATTGAATCTCGACAACTTTTATTTCTTCAAATCTCTTGCATAACAGGAAGGACTAGTGTAGAAAACCTAGAGCGCGTGCAAGCAGCCAAGCGTTCCTCTGGCACTAGACCAGGTAGAGGTGGAAACTGGAAGCTGTCCACAGCGCACAACATGGCATGAGAAAGAAATTGTTCCATGGCTCTTGCTGCAGTTTGGAAGCCATGGTACGCTCCCTGGCTTTTAAGCCACATTTACAGCAACAAAAGATTTATTTTTTTTTAAATTTACTACCTGAACTGAAAAACAAAGTCATTTTTGACCTTTAAATTTTTTAAGCATCTAATTTTTAGGAAATCTGAGGAAACCAGGTAATTCAACTCTCTCAAGGCAAATTGGAAAAAGAAATGCTTTAGACAGCACAGTCTGTTCCAAATTCTGAATTTGTTCTTCACACATCTTTCAGCCAAAACAACTTCTTCCCAGTGAATTTCCTGACTTTCTGTTTATACACTAGCACCAATCATCTCATCTTAATTAACAACAGCCCTAATCCTTTTTTAACAGTATTTTCTGCCTTTTGGTGTGGATACTACATTCAGTCTCCCTTACTAAAATGCCCTCTTGCTTTTAAAGAAATAGCCACAATGAGACTGTAGGGCCACTGCTCCAGTCCAGCACATCTTCAAAGGCAGCCTCATTCAAGCACACTATTGGTTTAGGTCAGGGCGAAACTTCACGTAAGGTCCATGGGGTCCGGTCCTTCCAAACTTCTCAGTATTGAGGCAATAATCAGAGCCTCTGGAGATCTAGGCACTTCATTAGACTTCATTACCATAGCAAGGTGTCAAGGCTTAAGAGGTCTCTGGTGTCTTCCTTCCCTTCTCATGTCTCTGACCTGGGAAAGACATGACTATAGGCCTTTGACCCCACACGCTGACTCCTCACCGGTGCTCAAGAAAGGTGCGTTGCTGCGACTATTTCAGCTCTTCGTTTCCCTCTCTGCTTTTCAGAAGAGCCATCCAGGAATATGCCTTTCTGACTATTGTAGACTGTCTCAACATGGGCTTGTTGCACGGGGGAACTTTTAACAGGTGTATCCTTCCCTGTGGAAGGACAGTCTAAGCCATCAGCGCATTCTAAATACCTAATTCTGGGGCTGTTCAAAAGTCCTGTACAAAGTGCCTTTCAGCGTGCTTTGATGCAGAAATTATTAGATGATGTTCTTCAGCCGTTGTTACGCAGAAGGTTAGACTAGACGATCACACTGGTCTCTTCAGACATTAAAATAGATAGGTCTATGAAAATAGAAAAGCTGATTGTGTATTTCTTAATGTTCCTCCCCAACATGCTCCTCAAAGCCCCCAGAACTTCCCGTTCCCGCCAGCTCTCTAATAACCACATCACATAAGTCAAACTCACTGACAGAAACAAGCAAGCTTCCCTCACCTCCTTTCAAGTGTTTATATAATTATCCTACACACTTCGGCATCGCAACAAGTAGCCAACAGTTTAAACTGCTTCTGGGGAAAATAGATGGCTGTCAGTAAATGAATCACTTTGGAAGACCACGGGTTGGTTCAGCAATGATAAAAATTCAGGGGAGGAATGGGAGGAGGTGGGTGGGAAGGGAAGTATGCTGGATGGGACTGGTTAAACAATCAGTAAAAAGATTTGTTCGGGATACGCAGTGCCTTTGGAGAAGGTCATTTTCCATCAACTCTGACACTCCTCGGCTCAGAAATTGACAGCACTTGGAGGAGCTCATTGAAAAGTGGAAAGCTGAAATACCATGGATGAGTGAGAGAACACTTAGAGATCTACAGCTTGCTGATATCTCTTTGTTCCATAACAGCAGTGATAAGATGTAGAAAAAAGGGAGATTTTATCAATGGACAGACTAGACTCATTTATTAAGGAAATGGAGATACCATCTCAGCAGAGGATGCTGCAAGAGAAGCTGACGGAGCAGTGATGGGAAGGAAAGCATAAAATGTATCCGTCAGACAGCAGCCAGGCACGGGTCAGATACACGGTGTGTGTCAATGACCACATGCCCAGAAAAGAGCTGTGAGAGGATTCGCTCCTCCACCTTTCTGAGCTCTCTCGAACTTGAGACCTCATCTTTCGTCACAGCTGGTCGGTGCTAGTCTGTTCTCTCAGGAAGGATCTTCTGGCAAAGCCCCAGAGAACCTCCCAGGTAGCTCTTTGACAAGCCCAGGATGAACTCTTGCACCCTCAAACCCACAATCTTCCCCCACTTAAAAGCCTCTTAATGACCACTTAGCTGAGAACCAGCAGCCAAGCTCGGCCTTGCCTGCGGCCTGCAGTCCTTCCGCTCTGTTTACACCTTCATGGGAGAACGGGCACACAGAGAGGTTTCTGCAGGCTGGGAGAGGGGGACCACACACTGTGCCAGCTACTGCCCAAGAGCGTGCTCTCACTCTCCGGCACACATGAAGAACAGCTTCCACTGAGGAGCAGTTTACCTTGCATTTACCACAGGCTGACGTTGTGCACGCTGGCAGGTAGTGCAGAATAGTGTGACATGCAGGAATTTATACCTTAGCTCACTTGGCAGTGATTCTTGAGACATCCCCTATCCTCAGTACAAGGCAGCATTAACCTTCTGTGTATAATGCTCAGCTCGTGCCTTAGGGATGGTACTTTTTGCAATGATTTCATGATACACAAAATAATCAGAAGTGATAGAAGCCTGTTGAGAGCTACCTTTGAGGTGTCAAACACTTTGGATCCTTGCTGTCAAGACCGGTGGAGCAAGAGCTATCTTTCTGTAGAGGACTCGTAGCATCAGAATTACAAGGCGTTTAAATAATCCATTGCGAGCTCTGACTTTCAGTTAAGCAAAGCCTCACCACTCACAGTTGAACTTGAATTCACAAGAACGATCACCTGTTTATTCCCAAGACTGAGACAAATAGTGTCTATCTCAAGCACACAAACAGATTTGCCTGAAGTGTTTGTGTGTGTGTGAGTGTGTGTGTGCGCACGCACACAAATTAGGTGGTATTGCTTGCATACATAATTGAGGAAAGCGTTTATATTTTAGCAGACTGCAAGATTGCAAGGTAGGTTTGTCATCATCAGCAAGACAGTCAGGTCCCTACCTGTCTGGTTTAAAATTGAAGATGTCCGTACCGAGGGCATATTTGCTTGGGCATCAATTATCTCCACCTCCCTCTGGAGCCTACACAATCCTGAATTGACTGTGAACGCGTAACAGTAATGGAGAGACAAAGGAGGAAATCAAGTGGGTGCTGAGGGGCTCAGCACCTTGCAGGCACGGTAAGGAAATGTGGGCACTGTAGTCCATCAGAATAGCTCAGGTCAGGGTGTTTTTGCTGTCCAGGATCCCTTTACTGCATGTGAGGGGGTGAGGAATCTCCAAATAGCAATTAAAACAATCAGTAAACAAGGCAAGGAGTTACAAGAGGTAACATACAGGATAATAGGGAAGAGTCTTAAATTCTTCTTTGTTTCGGGGTTCAGGGAACTTAATTCACGCTCGCAATGGGAAAGTAAATTCAACCTATCTCATGTTAGGTACAAGTCTGTCTGTGGCTCTAGCTCTTAGTAGTGAGAACCTGAAGAATCAGATCCTAAAAAAAGCAAAAGGGAACAAAAACATTGAAACCTGACCTTTTACGTGAGGCTTTTTCCATTTTAGGTATACTTCCCTGATATTTATTTTCCTGAATATTTCACACGTGCACATACCAAATGAAGAGCAAAAAGAGGCACACATGAGAAGAGAAGAGATGCCTATTTTGACAATGTCAACTTTGTTACAGTTCCATAGACTGACTTGGGGATATTGATTTCAGTCTATTTATACATCTACCTCAAGTGTTTTCAACAAGGTAATTTGCCACGAGACATAAACTGAAGCAAATTAGGTTTCATTTTGAAAGTCCCCTTGCTCTCTATAGATCTAACAAGAAAACCCATGTCATAAAAAGAGCCAAAATGATGGATTTGAGTAAATATATCTATATTTTTTAAACTTCAGTGGGTTATTATAAATACACACGGGCATCATATGATAGTTCTTATGCCTAGAAGAGTGCAGTGACAGGATAAGGTCATACGTCAGATTGTTTCAGACTTCAGCAGAACTGTTTAAATAGTTAACAGACACAAGCTTAGTAGCTGACTGGACTGATACTTATGGTTCCAAACCTGAGGTCACTTAAATCAAAGGTTGCAATCCAGAGGAACTGTCTGTGTTCTTAATTAAAACTACAGAGAAAAAGGGAGTAGGTGTAGTTAATTGAATTTTTTTCCCAATGCTTTTATTTGATCAGTCCCTGCACTGGTATATAATATGATGTACGTACCTGAGAGTGTTGGTAATATTGCAAGGACATCTCTTGTTGCACTTGAGGCCATATAAACCTTCCGGACACATTCTTTCTTGGCAATAAATCCCTTTAAATCCAGGGTCACACATACACGCTCCATTTACATGATAACACTTTGCACCATTTTGGCAGTCGCATCTTTGTGTGCACTGAAAGCCGTATGTCCCAATAGGACACTCTTCTTGACACCTGCAATGAAGTATGTGAGACAGGATCCAATCAAATGCTGTAGTCTAGCCTGCTTATGACTTTCACATGGGAATGTTTTCGTTAATGAATTAAGTACAAAATCACTGCTCATTTATTTAAGTAATATTCTGTGAACTGATGATATCATTGGAGTGATGTGATATCTTGGGCATGTAAATTGCTGTTAACTGAAAGTGCATTAATCTCTGTTCAATTATATCCTGCAAAATTTGCATTAGTTAATATTATCTTAGTAAGAAAGTGCATTCTTGTTTCCTGGACCTTGACAATTCCATTCATCAACCATAGGAAACTGATAGAGAATAAGATACTTTATAAAAAAAACCCTCATCTGTTTGCCTTCTCTTTATTACAAAAGGATCGTGCACCTTCTTTAATAACATATGGTTCTCTTAGTGATAATGAGCATTGAAAGGGAGTGAGGTCTATTCAGCAGTACAGAGTAAAGTGCCCTCCAGCAATGTACAGTTTTACTTTCCCTCTATGTTGTCATTGCACCAGCGTTCTACCAACTAGGAGAAAATATACTTCTTTGTCTTTTGTGTGTGTTCTGAGTAATTAAAGCTCGAATTTGCTTTTCATCTCTTACTCCAGGGATGCTCAGTAGTATAAAATCTCAAGACAAATCACTTTCACGCTCCTTAGTGTAGTACCTTGTCAAAAATTGCCAACATTTTTAATATTTGATACACATAAAAACAGAACCTGCAAACACTATACACACATAGTTTTAAATTGCACCTTCAATGCACTGTTTAAAATATTTCCCTACTGGATACGTTATGAAATCTGCCAAAAAGTCTGTTTCATTGTCCTACAAACCGGTTTAAGCGTTCGTAATAATTCCTACTCTGAAAAGCTCAACTAAGTTCCTACAGAAAGTAACTGATTCCGTGCTTGACATAATTCAGTGGTTTCAAAATTCTGCAATGAGTCGGTACTACAGTTTACATGATCCACCGTGAAATACAGATAGGCCTTTTCAGTTAATAAAAAAAAAGAAAAAGAAGCCCAGAAAAGCCCAATTCCCTTATCGCATGGATGCCAGATATTGGAAATTGCCTATCAGCATTAATTTAATCCTGAGCATTGATTAAAGTGTGTACTGTAAACTCAGTGGATAGAGGCAATTGTTAAATGTCTTTCTGCGGGTCATTTCACAGCTGGCAGGTGAGAGTTAATATAATGATCAGTAATAAAAGATTAATGTGTGATGCAAGCCAGGCAAAACTGCAATGAACGCAGCCAGTATATAAGAAGAGCATTACTTTTGCAGCCTCAGATTATCACGTTTTACTAAAAATAAAAGAACAAAGCAAAAGGCCTAGCTAGGGATTTGATTGCAGCAAGCATCAACACTGTTACTGGTTACAGAATCCAAGTTCAGGAGTTCATATGAGACCCAAAGAGAGAGGAGCCTGAGACAAACGGGAAGGGAAAGAGCCTGGAGAATCACCGGCGGTACTGGCTGCCAGCCTGCTGCTCTCAGGGGAGTTCAGCTGCAAAGGAAATAACCAGCCAAGAATGGGTAACATGAGGACTGAAACACTCAAAGCAAATGAAATGCAATGAAGAACATATTAAGATGCCTTATGTCTCCATTGCTGTGTACAGCTCTACTAGTTAGCAGGAGAGCCCTGTGCTCAACGAGATGAATACGTAGTCAATAGTGCACTATATCATTCTATATTTATAGAAGATGAAGCATTACCTAGCAGGGAGAAAGGCATCTGGAAATGAAATATTGACGACCTAATCCATTTACATAATTAGCCTTTTTCTACTAACAATTTAACCAACTTATTTATTTGGAGATCAAGCAGCTACCGCTAATGAATTTTATACAAAGAATACTAATAATGACTCCTCTGGAACATAAGAATAATCACAGCAGGAATTAGCTTTCTACTTAAACATCTTTCCTTTGCAACATATCAATCTAATGTGTCCATAGCACCATTAACAACCAGATACATTGTTCAATTAAATTACAAAATGAGCTGCTAAGCCCTAGTTATGTTTCTTGTTTAATTTACATTGCTTTCTGCCTATCTGGGGAGATTCGTATTATAATATCCACTGAACTTTAATATGTACTATAATTATTTGGGTTGGGATACACTAATATGGCTGTCACCTGTAGAATTAATAGAAGCAATTTCACAAAATATTAAACATAAGACAGCCTGCTTAACAGATGAACTTAGTACATACACCTACATTTTTTCCATATAATTTTTTTCATGTAATAATGCTGTAAAGTTTTTTAGGCTTTTCTGTCTGTTTGTTTTGAAACAGTGATCACATTTATGTAGCACAGACAAATACTAAAAGCCATCCGAAATACACTAACCTGGAGATTGCCATTCTGTCGATAAAAGATACAGGTACAAACACAACAACAAGAGAATAAATCTGCTCATATTGTTATAACAAGTGTAGTACTTACTCTGTTAAGATTCAATCTTTGGGTTTAATGGCAATATGGAAAACAAAGCTAAAAGAGTATGTTCACTGTTCCCATCAGCCACTGAGTTCTTAGACACCCCATCCTCAGCTTCTAACTGTGCTTCTGCTATTATTCCTTTCCAGTTTGCAAAACACACATTTACATGACATATCCAGTCATTTTAGCCGAGTACAAAGCCGCCTGGAGTTATTAATAGTGCATGCCAATTTCCAAGATATTTAGTGCAGTGCCACTTCCTGGAAAACAGGTAGGGAACAAAGCGTGGCAATTGCACCTATATAGACCTTTACGATCATTTCATCTCCACAAATATGTCTCTAACTGTACGTTATTATCTTCCGCACAAGACAATGAACTGTGGTATTATATGGTACTTATAGACAATTAAAAAAGATGAGAGTAGATAAAGTGTGTTTACATTTTTATTGTTGTTATTCACAGTATCTGTTATTATTAAGAATTTTTTTCAGTGCCTTGTAAAATTTTAAAGAAAACACTGTTTTGTTGTGCAGCAGCATTCTCCTGCTATACTTGCAATTATACCGTAACACTGCAACAGTTGCACGAGATCCAGAAAGAAAAATAGACTTTAAGCTAAAACGGTGCTGACTAATCTGTCCCATTGTCCATGCTGTATGAACACATACCCGAGGAAAGCAATTTAGACTTTTAAAAGACCTTGTGCCTGCTCCTGCCCTCGCTGAAATCAACAGGCAATGTACCGTTAACTAAGTGGAGTTAACAGCCAGGTAAGGGTACGCGTGCCTGTTCGGAACAAACCATTGCTGTTCGGAACTAACCATTGCGGGCACTGTGCTGTCCCAGCGCAGGTGAGAGCAGAACTCCAACTGAATATAATGGGCCTAAGGTTTCCTTTTCTTACTGAAGGCTGACTACGGGCTGATAAGCATGTTTTAACCTTTTGAGAACCTGTTTGAAAGGTGGGAATTTCTATGCTAATACAGTTTTTTCCCACTGCTAGAAAAGCTTTCCGAACTGCCTGTGTACCTGACTTTCTCCTGTTCTCATTCACCCTTCCACACAACTGCATTTCTGCTCTTCCGCCTCTCCCTTTGGTGTCTCTTTTACTTCTCTGCTCCGGAGGGGGGGGCGGGGAGGGGCAGGTGAGACATTCCTAAGGGTTTTGCTTGGGTGCAGGTCCACAGTGTGACCTTCTCTTGGCATCTTTTCCACCTCTTCCAACTGATCATGCCATATTTTCTCCCTCCCTGCCTGTCTTCCCAAGCAACAAACCTTCTTTGGAGTCCAAATCTCTCTCACTGTTCTCCAAGTACAGACCTGAAGAGCCCACACTCCCTTCGTTTAAGGACAATTCTCGGGAACTGCTGTCAGGTCTGCCCTGTAGTGCCTCCTCTGCCCAGTCTCACCCCGAGCCGCCTTCTCCAGCTCTTCTTGAAGGGCGATCAGCAGCAAAGTCGTCTGCTTTGGACAGCAGGCAGAATGAGGTCTTCTGCTTCTACTTGCCATCTCCTTTCCTCATCCCCAATGGTCCTTTCTCTACCCTTATTGCTGGAGTGTGTAAGTGTTGCTGTTCAGCAACACCATTACTGTTCTTTCCCTGTGCCACATGCCTGTCGCAGAGCCAACTCTTCTGCTGCATGTCCTCCCTCGTGGCTGAGTGAAGAAGTTGGCTCAGCTGCAGGCTGCTGGCTGGGAGCTCCCAACAGCTCTAACGCTGGTGATTCACCTACAGCCAGAAATCGATCTAGGTCTGCGAGAACAAAGTGGGGAGATGGAGAGACAGAGGGCCTCTGTCAGCCTTCCGGAGCATGGCCAGGACTGGGGACGGCTTGTGATTGAAGTGTGGTCACCAGTATAAGTGTCCAGGCTGCACAGTTGTTTCCTTTAGTGAAATTGTCTCCAAAAGGAGAGAAAGAGAAAGCTTTGGTTAGCAACAGTAATTATGTGGTACCCCATGGCTGAAATCACTGTCTCCAGATGGAGTATGGGGGAAGAGAGACACACTGATGTCTCCTCCACTAAATTAATTCAAAATAATTAGTATTTCCACAATATTCAGCCACATGCAAATCCTGAAATAATCTCCAGAGCCCCCTCCAATTACCGCTGTTGATAAAATGGAAACAAGGAACTTCCACATTTCATGGGAAAGAACATGGCCTCCTGAACCCCAGCACGGCGTTGAAGGTTGGTCTGTTTGTGCGCTCTAAAGACTTGCTGATTGTACAACGAAGCAAGAAATGAGCAAGTCCAATGAGCTTTGCTGCATAAGCGTATAATTGTAGCATATGTCAGTATAGTGATACTAGCTTGTTATAGCTAATAAAAAAAGGGAAGATATAGGAGAAAGAGCTTCAGCACATCATAGACTAGTGAGCTGTGCCCACAGCCTCTGCAAACCCTGGTGACACAGTCCAATCTCCAGCAAAAACTGCCCATGAAAGCTTGCTTGTTTCACTGCAGCTTCTCCAGCACCGTTGGCGCTGTGGCAGGATTAGCCGGAGGGCTAAGCCAACATGTGTTACAGTCCCACCTTGACTTTGCTGTGTAGTCATTTTGCTGAATCCATGACACCTTTGTAAAACAATATTATCATCTTCCCTGATCGATTTACGGGTGAAGGCTCTCATTTATAAATGTTGAGCATTTATCACCCTTTGTTGGTGTCTGAGACGGATCAGTGCTGCGGCAGCACAGAGGGGTTGAAGGAAACATTAAACTGCTGCATTGCTTACTCTTGAGGATATTAATTTGTATAAATATAGTTCATTTACATATCTTGTAAACATGTATTGCTCTCTATTAAATTTATCACTGTAAATATCTAAATTAAATTTAATCCATTAAATTTTAAAAGTTATATTAAAAAAACCCTGTAAACGGAGAGCATTGCCAATAAAAAGTAATAACATTGCCACATTTATAATGCTTGAACTGCTTCAGAAGGATGAACCTAATTGGAGCAATAGAAACATAACACCATTTTTCAGAGAGTAAGATTGTCCTAGAAGGGATATAAATATTGCGAATCCACAGTTAAAACTAAAGGCTTTGGGGTTTTGATTTTTACCTGTCTCCTATATAGCCAGCTGTACAGATGCATTTTCCTGTCACGGGATCACAGTGTCCTCCATTGTGGCATGGACAGTCCTGGCTGCAGTTAATTCCAAATGTTCCAGGAAGACATGGCTGTGCACACACCAGCCCCTGGTAAGGTTGCAGAAAAAGCAATATTTCAGTCAATATTCATAATGTGATAAATTTCTACATGCAGCTTGGATTTTTCTTGTCCTTCTTGCTAAAACCAGACCTAAGCGTAGCATTTTTTCTGTTTAAGATGGACTAAAGATAGTCTCAAAATTCTGCTACCAGAGTAAATGCCCATCTACCTTATCTCCAGAACGGATTTTTCTCACCACTGTACAGTCACTGATAATTGTCTTCTTTGGATCTCCCCCCATAAACTGCAGCTGGGGCGGCTGGATATTTACTGCCCCTTGAATAGAGGCAGGAAGGCTTGGGAGGAGTTACAGGCAACCAGAGAAGGCTACAAAGCTGCATGTGTCCTGGTGGTTTCTTTTGTGAAATAAAGAGTCAGAAAAGTTGTTGGACCTTCTCTGGGTAAGTGTCACAAAGTGAACATTTAAGAAGAGGGGGATTGTTGGAAAGACTGCACTGGGAGGATGAGGTTCTGCTAGTTGTGACAGTCTAAGATGATGTCTTCTGTTCAGACAGCCCCACTTCATCCAACCACGAAGAGGTCCAAATCCAGCTGCTGGAGAAGCCCTCTACTACTCTTCAGATCCTACCTACTTCATTCCCTCTGCTCTCATCCAGCTCCCACATTCACCTCTTCAAGTAGCACAGAATGGCATCTGCCAGTGCTTTGTCTAAGCCATGGAGGAGGCAGGATGGAAACAACAGACTGGGATAGTTGCAGAAAGCTACCAGTGATGACACAGAAGCAATCTGACTCTCTGCATCAGCAGTGCAGCAGGACAGAAGAAGTGATTTTGCAGTGGAATATCTGCCTTATCCCTGAACACTAGCTAGATGCACCATCCAGCATTCTCTCAGCTCCTTATCCCCAATCTTGGAGCCGCATCTCAGTCCCTGACCTGCCTCCATTCCACCTCTTGGTGGCTACCTCCTTCCCCCATTTTATGCTCCCAGCCCTCTGCTCTCCTGCCTCTTTATTCCAGTCTACCCCAAATCCTTGTTGCAGACTCCCTTATACTCCTGTCCTTCATCCGGATCCAAATCCCCATCTCTGAGTTTTTTCTTCCTTCCTCTCACTGCTTACCCATCCCTGAAAGTGAAAAGACAGACTCTCGTTCTTGGTTGTGCACCCTGGTACTGCTCACCAGGAAAAGCCGTTGCCGGGCAAGCCTTGTTCCTGCTGTTCAGCCCCAAGGCAGAGAATGATTACCATGAGTTGTGTCTTTGGAGAATTTATCGGACAAATTCAGGTGGTTTTCCCCAAAATATCACATAACGTCCCCTGCCAAATATCAAGGCCTTACAAGGATTTCCCTAGACTTTCTTAGAAGTTGTATGAATGGTTTTTATGTGAGCAAAAACAAAATCTGAGGCTGGCATCCAGCTGAGTAACTTCAGCCAAAACAAGTCTGGCAGTGCTGGGTTCTGAAGATGGGGTCCTAGAATGGAAAATGTTTGGCAACTGCAGCAAGCGGTGCTGCTGCCCACGCCACGCACAGGGCACTTTGATAGACATGGTGAGGGTTTGTCCCTTTTTTTTTTTAAATGTCTCCGAAGTCTTATTTTCCTGACCAAGCCCAAGGGCTCTGAGCTGTGACCAAGGCACATATTAGACACAACTTATACAAAACATAAAACAGGAACGTAACGGCGGCTTTCCCTCCTTGGGGTTCTGCTCAACAGTTTGGCAAGTTTAGCAATATCAACAATGCCAAAGCGGAGAGGCTGCTCTTCAATGGAATCACAAACCAGATACTTCAGGCCTTTCCTAACCAGTGATAGGTGACTCCTCGGCTATAAAATAGACAGGTTGGCCTCAGTTCAAGAACTTTCAGATTACAGTGTTAAAAAACTGGTGTCTCTGGACTCGAGTAATACACAACACCATATATCTGAAAACGTAAGTATCCATTTATCTTGATAATAAATACTTTCTCTCTTCACGTCTCAAAAGGAACAGGATTTCTATCAACAAATGATGAGAAAGCAATACTCTGCGATGCATCCTCCTGCAGCCAAGAGACTCTTTAGGCATACTTTTTGCATTAATATGTACTAAGGGAATCCAAAACATCCCTCTCTGGAGGATCAAATGTCAGACCAATGTTTCCTGCTGCTTATACATCTAATCAGTAAAGTTCACCCCATCAGCACCTTTTTTAAGGCCCTGATCTCATCAGATCCTGCTTTTGACATTGTTTGCTATATTATTACCATTTTGAGTATAGAAAAGATTTTTTCTGTTCCATTTTCTCACACACCCTCAAGTTTAAAGTCCCCAACAGAAAGAAAAATAGACAAAAATACAAATTATAGTTGCTTCATAAAGCCCAGAAGCAATAAGAAAGAAGTGATTAGCAAAATGTGTTGTATTAAAATGACGTAGAGCCTTGAGAACGGGATCTGGGACCAAACAGGGCGTGTTGCCAGTGACAAATGTTCTGTCATGTAAGGAAAGATTGCTGCTTTCCTGAGCACAGAGATCTAGTCCTTCAAAAGTGTTTCTGAGAAACATCGTAAATACTAAATTTAACTTCTCTCCCTACTTCCTGAGAGTGTTTGGAGAATTTAATACTGCAAATGAGAAAGATGTATAGAATTAAACGCGTAAATTGTTAATGAGGCCCTAAAGCAGCCACCCGCTAACTCTCACAGCCACAAAGACACAGAAGTGGAAAAAGCCCAACATCATAGTGTGCTGGGAGCCACGTTTTGTTGACGAGTTCAACAATATGTGCTGTCAGCCATCATCCTCTTGGTGAAAAACCCATGGGACAGTCAAATCTCACAGGACACAGTTTGTATAACTTGTTGTGCTTCTGGGAGAGTCTGCACTGGGTGGGAGGAAGCAGGAGGAAAGAATTATGACAAGTAATAAAAGAACCAGGCTTTGAAGATGGCAGATTCAAGGAAGAACCTAAGAACCCTAGAACTTCTTCCTATTCAACTTATTGCCTCCCCTTGCACATCCCACAGGCAACCGAGCCCCTAAGGGAGCTGAGCTGCTGTTAATAAGCCTACCCTAGGAAAGGATAAAAGTTGCAGCTCATCCAGCAGCAATAAAATCCAAGTGGATTTGCACTTGTACAAATCCAGGGAGAATTCCCTCCTTCCAACGCGATGGTATATTCAATACATACGTGCAGTCTCAAGCCTTGAAATCAGCAAGTAAAATTCCTGATGTCAAAGAAAGATTATCCATGGTGTGAAATAAAATGAATGCTGTCTAGCAATCCCATCTCACTTCCTCATTTACAGCCCACTCATGTCTCACTTCCCAAACCATTCCAACCACCAAGAGTTAAAAATATAGCATGAAAAAATATTCTTTCTCTCTCTGTGTACTGAATTACCAGCTTTTCATTAAAACCCTGGAGAGAGCCTTTATACTTAAAATCTGAACATTTACAAGCTGAGTGCTTTTACTTATAATATCAGTTTCTTTCCCCGGAATACTTGATCTCTCTCTTCAATTTTCAGTTATGCTTGTTTCAAACATCAATTGTTAACTCTAGGGTTTCTCTGGGGACAGAGCAGCCAACAACACAGCTTTCAGGAAAGTCTCTCTAGGCCACTAAAAATGCAGAGAAGAAACTCCAGGCTTTAAGGAACAGGACAGAAGTGGGCCAGGATACATGACCACAGATGCCGTGGCACCCCAGTGCTGCGGTTCTTCTTTAGGGTCTATGCTACATCCTAAAAGACCTCTAAAAACTTCCCATTCTATTCTGATAGCCTTATATCTCTTTAGTGTTTTTTTAAATTTGCAAAAAGAGCGAAAACTCCTGATAAAATACAGGTAAGGAAGAGTAGCGCAGAACAACTCAGATCCTCGGATATATTGGCATGCAGAAGATAAGGGGAGGTGAAAAAAACCCACCCTAAAAGTAATATTTTTATGTTAATCACTTTATCGATCGCTTCTTAGGGGTACTGTCAGAATGACTGGTAGGCCCTCAAAAATATTTGAATCGCTTCCTTTATGCTTTAGCTCCAGTAGTATGAAAGAACCTTTTCTTTGGCTCCACTAAATGCCAGTAGGGGGTAAGGTGCCACATTTTTACTTAAGTTTTTGAAAAGTTTTGCCTGCTTTGTCATTTGAAATGGAGTAACATCATCACCACCTTTGCCATGGCTGGCCAAGTTAGAGAGACTCTGACTCTCCAATTAGAGGGAGATTTTCCATACACGGCTTCCATCAAAAACTACAGCCAGCAATGTTCTTCTCCCATCTTGCTGCCTGATAGCCACCAGAATCTCATGGTTGATACTTTTTAACAAAAAGTGTGATCAAATGGAGGCAGCATTTGCTGTACTCATCTAAAGGAACATAAACATCTCTCTCAGCCCTTAAATGTTTCAACAGGTGTAAGGTCCACATCAGAAGCTACAGTTGTATGATGATCTTCGGGGTCTTCCATGTATTAAAATAAAAAGTAACAGTACTTGTATGCATTAAAATCCAGCAAGATTGCCAAGAGGCTAATTGTCAGATACAGGAAAAATGCCAGGAAATTTAGTACAGCTAAATGGTATGTCGGCCTGTGAGACTTGGCAAACCCCAAGAGTTAATTATTACATTATTGATAAAGTTGAGGACTTTTAAAATGTTTGGCCTTGCTTTCTTGACACAAAGGATTAAAGGTCAGGGCAATTTGCTCTCTCCGGTGCAACCCCTGATGCAAGCAAATCTATTGCAATCAATGGGAATTATGCCTGAGTAAGGAGAGGACACTGAAGTGGCGTCTGTGTCCTATGTATAGCCCTGCTTTAACGACTGCCTGAGCCACTGAATTCCCCCCGGCTTCTCCCTGTCTCCTGAAGGGGAAACAGAACAGTGCCTTTGACAACGTCACGCTGTGCTTTGAGCTTTCTGTCCCTTGTGAGGGCAGTGTCTAAGGGTGTAGGGATAGATCCAAGGAACTATAATTCAGAGGCGAATTTTTTGTCTCTTCTCCCACACAGAAGTGTAATGAGTAGTCACTGCTTGGTTTACTGTTGTTTGTTTAATTCTATGATGGTAGTTGTAGACTGGTGGCCTCTCTGTGTAAGCACTGCGGATACATAACAAAGGTGGGCCCAGTTTCAAAATTGTTAGAGCCTTGTGACAAGAAATAGCAGATACGCATCACAAGCACCCAGGGAAGGCACCTGCTGAGACAGTGAACAATTAACTTCCTATTCCAACCTCTAAATGAGGGATAAGTATGAACAAACCACCTACCATCCATCCAGGAGGACAGGAGCACTCTCCAGTGATATGGTGGCAGACTCCTCCGTTCTGGCAAGGGCAGCGCAATTCACACTGAGCTCCGTGACTGCCTGGGGGACAGCGCTCTTCACAACTTTATGGAGAGAGAAGAAATGAAAAACAAAGAGATTATTTAAAAAAACACAGGTCACCATGGAAGTCCTTATGCAAATTATGAAACCTCAGTAAGCCTCAGCTGGCATGACAAATCAGCCAAGATTTCTGCTGGGGTTATTTATGTGCCATGGATCCAGTCCTGTAAGTCTGATGCATTTGTGTAATCTTCATGCACATACCAAATTCCACCCATCTCAACAGGACAACTCATAGCCATTAAAATAGCCCAGGACAGTAAGAGTTGCAGGATGAAGCCCTCAGTGTGACCGACATGACATGGCAATAAAAGAAGCTGCAAATACAATAAAAGGATGGGATTAAAATGCTTGAAGTTTTCCAGTTGCTACTAATTGTTAACATTCGCGGTGTATAATGGCCTGGCAAGAACTCAGCATCATTTAAAGGCTATTTAAGCTCGTTGGGTCTCTCTCTCGGCATTCATGGGGGGCCAATGTAAGGCTAGTCCCTGCAAAAACCAGTGTCTCCTAAATTTGCACATTGGTGCTTTTCAGCCTCGCTTCTTTCTCTAATCCCAGGCTTGGAAACTACAGTAGGTTCTTCCCCTAACTGACTGTTCTCTGATGAGGATGTTCATACAACATATTGGCCCTGCAAGTACTTACTGCTGAGAACTGACACACTAATGTCAATGGGACCATTCCTAACAGTCCGCAGAGCCTTTAGCAGTGGGTGCTTCTAGGACTGAGGTCACAAGTCTATAAGGAAATCAGGTACTAAATAAAATATTCAAAAAGCATATCACTTATTTATGAGGGTTAATATTGTCTTTATTTTTTCCCTTCCCTTTCATGCAGGTCAACAAACAATATCAGAGTGCAAAAGTATTAAGTCACCTGTAATAGATCTCCAACCAAATTCAGGGACTAAATACTCTTTTCCCCTTAAATAATTTTGAAAAACATAATTACTTCTGAAACTACTGGAAGATCTCTAATGAGAACTGATGTTACACTGTGGGCAATTTTAAACAAGGAAGTATTGCTTGCTGTCCTAAAATTAATATGCAGATTCTGTGAATCCTACTGGTAAACTTTCAGTGTGGTGGATGGGGATTTAGCTACATGATTCTCGTTAAAGTTAATAGGAGTCACACTGCTAAATCCCTGCTCACTATGTTTAAAATTTACCCCCTAGATAGTAAGCTGATATAGTTAACAGTAGTGCTTCCTCAGTTAGATTGAAAGTCAAATAAACTGGGGATGGTAAGTCCCATTTGATAGTGCACCAGACTGCTAATGAGTAGAATGTCCAATTGCATATAAAAACTCAACTGTAATTTGGATTGTATTCACATACTGAAATTAGGAACAGGTACAGTTGTACAAGCTGGAAAACATAATGGATTTTTAAGTTCACTTTAGCACTAAATTTTATTTTATTATGCAGAGAGGTATAATTAGCAGAAAAAAAAAAAAAAGAGATTTCCTTTATTTAGTCTCTCTGAAATACTGTTACCTGATTTCTACAAAGGAAAGTGTATTATAGACAGATTGTGTAAATTCTGCCAATTACTCATTGCATTCAAAGCGGTCAAAGCAAGGCTGTTAAATGATGCAGAGTAAAATACGCCTGTCATTGAACTTACAATACCCCTGTGTATCCAGGAGCACAGTGACATTCGCCCGTTTTATGGTCGCAGGTAGCTCCGTTGTGACATTGGCATTTGAACTGGCAGCTCTTGCCGTAGCTCCCAGGGTCACAGAGCTCTTCACAGCGCCATCCTCGGTACCCGTCTGCGCAGACGCAGGCCCCCGTGATGGGGTTGCAGAGGGCCTCATTCTGACACTGGCACCGGTTGCTGCAGTGGGGTCCCCAGTGCTCGCTATCGCAACCTGGAAAACACACAGCCAGTCACCAAGACGATTAGGAAAGCGCGTCGCCAGCATCTCCTCCCAGGCTCTCCTGCTGAGGTTGGCAAGCAGGCTGAGGCACTCTGAATACCAGGAACTTTCTAAACGGCCCTCCAACTTTCTAAAACTACCCCCTGATCCGGCAATGTGCTTTAGCATGCAAGGAGAAAAAGCACTAGTCATCTACCTAAATTTGAGGACTTGTTTAACACCCTTATTGGATCAGGACCTAAATCTTTTAATATCCTGTTTCTTAGTGCTCTTAGATAGCTGGAAGGAATGAATTTATAGTGGAATTAGATGCAGAGGATCACATCCTGACTGCAGCGTAGTTAATGGCAGGTAGTATTGCCAAGCAAATCCTGGACATTTATTAATGTCATCAAATATTGTTTCTTTGCACCATTCCCATAAGATAATAAACACGATAATCAAAAGAAGGCTTTCTCCTTTGGTGTTGCTTTTTGGGGGGGGGGTGGGGGGTGTGTTTTGTTTTTTTTTTTTCCTGGAGTAAATAGATGGTAGGAAAGAAAGTAACACTGGAGACAGGATTTCATGAGGCTGCTTAAACCAGGCTTAGGGCTGAAGGTATGGAGTGTGTATGTGAGGCGAGTCCTGTGCCAGTAACAGCAGGTACTAGCGTTACAGAAGGGCCCAAACCCCACCGCCACCGCCACAGAGGGGAGGTCCCTACAGAATGCAGTAAAGCACAGTGAGAACCCTTCACAATCCTGCCTGATCCCTCCTCCTCGTCTGCGGACCATATGAGGATGAGAGAGGGAAGTCAGCACTACAGAAATAGCTTGATCCTGATTTCCTACAGAAACAGCAATCAGCACCTGCAAAACACCCAGTCAAGATGTATGCACGCTAAACAGACAGCTCAAAGCAAAAGCTCAGTAGAGGTTTTCTCAGTAAATGATCAGCAGAAAACCAAGGATTTCTTCAGTAGTCCTATCCTCTGCTTAAGCAGCCTTCGAATATAGCTATGTCACGGGTGAAGAAAATCACCATTCTGTTCAGAATAGAGTTGCTGGAAAGGCCCTGGTGAAGACGCCGATACAGACCATTTTCCAGGTATGGATGTTTGTGCTCAGAGAGGTGGTTTCAATTAGACCAACAACAATTCTTCTGCCAGCGTAAAAATCCACTGCCATACAGGGAACAAGCGTGTCATCCCAGCAACAGAGCTGTCTTCACAAACTCTTTTATTTGCAAACATGTAAACTAATCCCCAGGTGACACTCGCTGCTTCTCTGCCCATGAGCTCTGTTTCCAGACTTTGCGAGGTAAATGCAAAGCCCCCTGAAGCCTGAAACTCCTAGAAGTTTCATAGCCCTCTCCTGCAGACACGGCTATAAACCCACACTGGATGAATAGATCTATCGGTTAATTTTGTCTTTCTCATTGGTCATTTTGAGGATATGCAGCAGAATCAGAAAAGAAAGAGACTTCACACAGCTAGCGTTGCTGACTGCCAATTTACAGACTTGTGTTTCTTGAGCAGCAGTGTTAAAAGCCAAAATAAATCCACGAGAAGACAATTCCACAGTCTCCAGAAGGATCTGCGGGGTCTTACAGGATGCATGTGCCGAGAGCAGAGCATGCAACATACCCCTGCGCACAATCCTGCTTGTGTCTCACACATGGTATTTTATTGCTTTGTCTTATTTTTCCCACAGCTGTAAACGGGCATGATAGTTCCTCACTAACACCACTGGGAGCCAAGCAAACAAAATCTTACTCTTTATAAGTCTTAAATTATTACTGAGAATCTGTGGAAAGAGACGATCTATCTTTATTTCACATAGACACTCGCTGAGACTCTGGGAGCCTTCTGGGGCAGGGAGCAAATCTGCTGGAGCTGATGGAGTTTCCCAGCAATTTCCGTTCCAGAAACACTGATTTGTTTTCCGCAGAGCTTGAACATCAAGGGATGCAGTTCTGCACCTCCACAAAAGGTACAAACCGGAACCACACAAGCGGAGCCGACAGCCCTTTGCACAGGGAAGTGGAAGGCAGGAACCAACCTTCGCCCTGCCTGCTGCAGGGACTTCATTCCTACCTTACCACACCTCACGTTAAAGCCCTGACTGCCACATTGTGAGCGGCTCTGGGCTGATATGACTCCAGCTGCAGTTAATTTGCTTAATATGAACAAATAACACTCGTTAGAAGATGTGACTTAGATCCTTGGTCTTCCACGTCTCAGGTGAGTGCTCCAATCATCAGATTTGTCTGCTGTTTGTGTTTTTCACTTTGAAAGAAAGTAAAGGAGAAAGAAAACCTTTTATAGGAAGGGAAAACCCTTTCTCATCCTCAGCTCAAGCCTTGTTTTGTATTTACAGTGTCTGTCCCAAACACAACTCCTTTTATGTACACCAGTCTTATTTAAACACTTATTTACTATTAACATTTGGTCGCGTGCTTTCTTTCTCCCTGTACCAAATCTCATTCCACAATCTCGCCAAAGGGAAGAGCAAAATGCTTAAGTAAAGAGCAGCAATTACTCTAATCGGTTGTAAAATCATAAAAACCCAAATCTGGAAAATAAAAGCAGCCTGCAGTGACCAGAAAACCAGCTGGCAGTTAGACAGATTTTTCCAGAGGCTTCTAAGTACACGGCATCAGTGAGCACACATTGTAACATTCAGTATGTTTAGCCCAAAGTAGCTAGCCAAAATGTTTTAATTATCTATGAAATAAAACAGCTTGGCATACCAGATAGCTACTAAGAATGTGAATTTCATGGGGATTTATTAGGCAGAGGACATAAAAATGAGGATTAAAGTACATCTGAATGCTCATGGAAGACACGTAAAAAACCAGAATTATAAAAAGATAGGTCTTGTAACTTGTCTCATTTACGATGCCTGATAGAGCCTTCGCGCTTGTTCAGCTCCTTTTCATGTGCCGGAAACCAGAAGCAGGTTTTGACTGCTGTTCTCTAAATGGTATGAAACCTGAGAAATAGTATGTGTGTATAATCAAGGTGAACATCCTGCTGTCTCTCCAGTGACGGGATCATATATACACAGTGACAAGTTGGCACCTTCTAGATTTAAGTCTTTACCTCAGATGGTAAAGATTTTCTGCTTTTAGCTATCAGTTCAAGCCCTATATGTCCCAATGAGCAGGGCCATTTCATGCAGTATCAATTCGCCCACTGCTGATTAATTGCAAAGGGAATTGAGTGAAACCTGTTGGCAATGTGTTAGTGTAACATTTGTGATAACGAAATATCGTCCTTACCTGATTTTATACTGCAGTAATCTCACATGAAAATAAGACCTTTGTTGCTCAAAGTTTATCGATTCCTGTTGGTTTTCTTTTCCCCTTTCCTTTAAGTCCCATATTGCAGTGACAGACTGTGGAGTTACAAGTAAATTCTTTACCTATGTGATTTCATTGTTATGTGATTTCATTGTTATGTGATGATTTCATACAGTTATGTGATGTTTGTATTGTGATAACTCATAGATCTGCAGCGTGGCAACTTCTGTACCTTTACAAAGGTAGGCAGGTACAAAGTTGATAAGCTAAATCCAAGTACTTATTCATGCAAATAATTCCACTGAGCTCAACTGGACCACTTGCGTGTGAGACTACTCAAGTGCACAACCAGCTATGGGATTGGGCTCTAGTAGTTCCAGCTAGAAAATTAAAAAACAGAAGAAACCAAAGACTTCGGCAACCAAGACATATTTTTTTCTATATACATCAGTGTGGCAAATCCTAGCTGGTGTGTGACAGCGACTCCAGTTTCTGAGATACAGGGCACAGCAGTCTCAGAGCCACAGAAGCCCGTTGCACTTCTGGATCGTCAGCACCACTTCTCCTACGGGCACAGAGAGGCCATTTTAAAATCCCACCCCAGCCTAGCACCGCCTACTCCTGCGCTTGTTGATAGCCTCTATCGGTTACTATAATAGAGATAAATAATAATAGCAACAACATGTGAACAGAAAGCTAACTACAACTTACACAAGAGCTACACTGTAAATGCATATGCCATTAAAAATGTCAAAATGATACAGAGACTTTAACTATACCATCAATAAGAAAAGCAACCTGAGCGCGGTGATGTCAGGGAGGTACAAATGCTCCCTTTAGACGGCACGTGTGGATGTCAATACGGTGAGAGATGAGGCTGAACTAGGCAACGCTGTCTTGGGGGATGCTACATTAAAGGGAGCTGCCATATTTCAGGTCGTGTGCTAACATTCCCTGGCTAACTCACTCACTTGTTCTCCTTCGAAAACACGACTAGAGATTAATTGCCACCAATAAAAATGAATATAACTCTGTAAAGGATGATGCTGGGTGCCTAGGCATAATTACAGTTGTCTGCATACGGTAGGCTGACAGGTGAAAGATTCATCCCTCTGTGGAACGCTTGCTGGATACAGCAAAAGTGTTTTCTTCCTCTCGGCAGCCCTACCCCCACCTCGAAGCCTCAGTGGCTTGTTGAAGTGAGGGCTAATTACGGCAGGCTCTGCATATCCGCCACTATAGTCGCGCATGACAGCCCGTTACCGGTTCTGTCCTGTTAAATACACAACAAGGACACATTGGAAATGCTGCTCCACTCCCAAACGGCTGGTTTCCCCTCTAGGAACCAGTAGTGAATTGCTGTGTTCTGGGTCAATAGAGCTACCCAGTATTTAGCGCAGCAGCACAAGTCGGATAACGATGAAGCAAACACACAAGTTGGAAAATATAGCAGATAAATAAAAGGACTCCCAAGGAAGGGATGACATTTATCAAGTGACTTATCCCAACAAGGGAGAGTCAAAAGTGGTCTTCCAGTGCTTTTCCATCACTGCAAAGACACACGATTAATATGAAAACAGCATCTTCTATCACAGCAGCACCAGACTCTGTGGTCTTGAGGTCTACGTTTATTTTGCTCTCATTAGCATAAGCCTGCATGTGTCTCTTTTTATAGCTGGTGGCCAGTCCTGTATTCTAGGTGAGCAAAGTCAGTGGGACATTCACAACCATTCTGCAGAAGGCACGGCTGAAAAAAATCAAGTGGTTGCTTTTCTTAGCCCAAGGACTCAGGACCATATTTGGCTGATGGTGATCTTCAATTAACCCACGCTTTAAAGGAACTTTCTGCAAATTTGCTAAAGCAAGACTGTAGCTAATAGTCAATAATCAATTTTCTGGAATATTTCCAAATTCAGTTTGAAACGTTTAAATGAGATACTAGCCTTTAAAAAATGCAATCAGGAAACAAAATTAACTTACTAAATCCAGGAGGATATAGTTTAAAATAGATTATTTTAGAATTTATTTAGAAATTAGAGCTAGATTCGCCCCTTAATATAACCGTATGCTGTAGAATGATCATATGAACACCAATTAAGGTGAAATGCAGCCTGAGCTCTGGGTGGCTTTTTTTTGGTTTAATTCGGTTTTGGAATCTGACTGGGTTTTAAATGGTTGGCCCAGCTAGTGCAAAGCATGCAAAGAAACAGCAAAAGCTAAAACATATGCCTGGATATAGTGGATAAAAAAATTTAAATAATCAATTAGCTTTTTATTCCCTGCACTCAGCCCAATAGGAAAATTATAGTCCCTGTATTGAGCTGATGTCTACTCACTGTACAAACACGATTCATTTTGGCACAGTTCCACACCTCTGGAAACAGAAGCCAAGCCTGCAGCAGGTTTGAAACACGGTCCATGAACAGGGAATCCCCTTACGACGACAGTTCACACCACTTTGTGTTTGGCTCTGGGCAGCGCTGAGTCCCTCCCGTGCTGGCACTGGAGGTACTACCAGCGCACTTCTCACGGCATAAGCAGGATATTGAAAAATCACTCGCTGATCTGCTCGATTCTAAATCAAAAAACCCTGTTTATCTTATAAGACTGTTTACCCTCGGAATTTCTAACACATGTTTATGGATGACGGCTGTCCTCAAAATAACCCAGATTTTCTGAAATTCCCTTCAAAAATGCTCTTGCAAATGCTTAGAGACCAACATTTCAGAATCAGGAAACCTCATCCATGCAACAGAGACGCCAGTGGGTACAGGCAGGTCAGGCCACCCTGCTCAAACTGCAGCTGATTTTCTTCTTCATAAGCATATCGGGATACCGATCATGTTCCATGTGACAACATGTCTTGCTCAGGTCTTACAAATGGGAGAGGTCCTATCTCTCAAAGCAATAAATAGGTTGGATTTCTGTAAATAAATACCTTCTTGAGGGACAATGACGTTAACAAGAGATTTTAATAAATAATCCTGCTCCAAATATAATTTAGATTATCTGTCACAGGCAGGTAGTTGGTAGCGTTGTTCATTTTCTACTGTAAGACGCTTTGTCCAGTCCCTGAGAGCTGCTCTGTTATGTCGAATTTACCACCTCTGCTTTCAGCTTCAGGCTCAGTCAGTCTATTCGTTTGAGGAATAGAGGAAAGGGAATTTTAGCTTAAATCAGTAAGCTGAAGCAGTAGGTTGGGCTTGTTGAAACACATTTTTATATCATTTTCACCGACAAGCTGGGACACCTTCCACGCACAGAGCAATACCTTGGCAGAGGTACCGTCCCGCACCCAGGGGTGTGCTCGTCTGCCCCAGCGGAAATCCACCTGTACCTGTGCCACCATCAAAAATGCAATTGGCAGACAGTCAGTGCCACCTCTGGATAATTCATTACCTACATTCCTCAAAGATTTCATCTGTACTAAAAGCAATCTGCAATTAAAGGCTTCAGGGGCTTGGCAGAACTTCTCTTACAATTGCTCCTAGTAGCAGCCATGGGCCGCTGCCTGTTTAATCTCCATGTAATAAGTGGTCCACAGAGGGGGCGACAGCCTTCTACTCTTAGTCCATTACCCACACGTCAGAGGTTTGTTCTGGTCCGTGCTGATGAACCATCTGTATATCAGCCTGATGACACTCTTGAAGGGATTGGTCACATTCTTCATTTGCTTTTTAAGGAAAAATAAACAAACCAGGGAACATCACACATAAATAAGGCATTTGACTTACAAAGCCGGTGTCACAAAAATAAGAAAATGTCAGATTAAAGGTTGGAAATGCAGCAGTAATTCAGTACTTGAGCCTATGAATTATGATATTTTCTTTAATTATGTGAGCACAGGCTACGGTTTACATGCCCTGGCATTTCCCATCTTCTGAGCTTGTAGCTTTGCAGCCTTAAGGTTCCTAAACAAGGGTTTCTGTGCACCGGTGTATGCACCAGCATTTTTATCTCCAGTGCCAGACTTTCAGTCACGGCACACACAACTATAATGAAGAAAATGCTGGTCTCGATCTTTATGTCTCTAAGACTGCCCAGAGAACATATTTTGCATATGTAAATATGCATTTGTAAAACCATCCACCCAAGTGGCAAAAACCTGAGGTTAATCTGAGGCTGGCAGAACTTGCAGTCAATCTCATTTTCCAAGTTTATAGATCAGCCTTCATCAGATAAAAAGGAAAAGATGGGAAGGGAACATCAGCGGATTTTTCCCAAAATAGATAGATTATTACTCACAGGAGGAAATTAATCTAATTTGGCATTTGTTTTGGTTTTTTTTTTCTTAGAGACAGGAGAACAGCTTTTCATCCTTCAAGAAAGATTGCACCGATTCTGTCTGAAGTTCATTGTCTGAATCAGATAAGAAACATGTGGCTGATTTAGGTCATGATTTAATCTCAGATGATGATCTCATTAGTCATTGACTCTCCAACATGTGGTACCTAATTCAATCACAGCACTTTCGAGACCCTGCAGTTTATTTAGTATCCTCTGAGGAAACATTTTCTTTCCAAAGTAATCCTTGGTTACAGAACATTCCTACAGTATTCTGTAGAACGTTCAGAACAGTTACCTAGTTGTACATTTTTATTTTGGATAAATGAAAACAAAACCACTCTAAGTCAAAGAAGAGTTGAGTATTTGGATGTCCGCCTCGTCACATCCCATCATGAACTCACTGTATTTTGGAAGCAGCAAAATAGGAGAAACAACTTCTACTCCTGACAGATATCAAAGTGTTGTGTTTTCAGAATTTCCAACATGAGCTATTTTGACAGAGGCTTCAAAAGAAGTGAAAATTAGAACACAAAAAAAATCTGAGAATATTTCCTATTTCTTTTTGTAGAAATTACTGCTCAGTTTAATGAGCCTTTAACTCTACTGACACTCAGATGTTACAAGGAGTTTAAAATCATGAAACGCTTCATAAGGGAGCGACAACATTCTGTACAACACTGGCGGCTTGTCTTCTCATTAGAATTTTTTTAGAGAAGATGCTGCGTTCTTTAAAATGTTTTTTGTTTGTTTTTTTTTTTAGTGTCATATTAATGGAAGGCAGAGCCTGTTCTTTAATTAGAATTTTACTGTGGTGAATTAAAAAATACATGGGCAGAGTATCAAGAGCCCAATAAAATTAAATGAAGATACTATCTTCCCTCTGTATGAAACCCAGCAGTCTTTGCTCTGGCAAAACTTCCATCAATACTTCATTGTTATTGGCTAGGGCAGGATTGTAATAATAAGATCTGCAAGTAACTTACTTCCAAATTCTGTCTTCCAACTGGGTAAAAATCTCTCTTCCCCCCCCCCCCCCCATCTATAATGCACTTTAGATCTTTTCATTGACTATATAATGAAATTTTCCTGTAATGCCTCTGCACAGAAGTATTATCAGTTTTGCCTGCAAGAAGGGGTAGAAACACATTTGGACATGCCTAAAACACTGCGGGAGAGGTATAGAGGAAGAGACCAAGCATCCTTCAACAAACAAGTGTTGGAGAGGCCACCAGAGGGGCTCAGGAGTGGTGGCAGCAGCATTGCTCCAAGCAGATTCCAAGAAAACTACACAGAAATAGAGAGAAGCCTTCGTCACTGGAGATGAGGAGCTGTGGAGACCACATCTGTGCCTGGTATGAAACAGTTCAAAGAAACAAACCCTCTTCCCCTTCTCCGTTCACTAATGCCAGTTGACTATTTGATGCCGTTTAGAGCAGATCCATGGGGCCAGTCTGGCGACAGCAGCAGGCTAGTCGTGCTGGGTGCCCTCCAGTCCCATCCTCATCAAGCTCCCTGCAACTGGGCAGAACATTGTCCATCACCTGAGGAATCCACCATGCTGCAAGTAATCTGATCCAACCGCTGAAGTCACCTTTTTACCTTCTGTGACCGCAGAGTGGTGTTAACTGCATAGGATCAAGTGGGATCAACCCAGTTTGGCAAAGCTCTCAGGGAGATGTGCTCAGCTCTTTATTTTTCACAGCACATAAACTGAGCATCAGAAGGTCACCCTGCTGATGTTTTGCCAGATATGCAATATACCTTTATTTGCAGTTAAAGCAGTGCTTAAAGAAGAAAAGCTTCTTGTCACTAAAAGAGCAAGCGTTAGAGAGCGCGTTCCTCCTCATTCTCATTCACAGGCAGGGATGTACGTGTCGCTTCACCTTCGACTGCGTAGGTCAGCGTGCAAACTGACACGAGCGAAAAGATTGGTCGATCAGTGGATAAAATGGTACTACCGAGATAAGCATATGGGTGAAACGCTACAGCTGGCAGCCAGCTTCAAATTATACCAGGAGGATTCACCTTCAAGGGGATGTATAAGCACATCCCTCACGCATAACATAACACACAGTACTGACACATCAGTCACTTTTAAGGTGGTCAATAAGCAATTTATTTTATAGCATCGATATTAAAACCCAAAGTAAACACTGTGGATTGTGGCACTCGCTTTGATTTCCAACAGTGTAGCTGTAGAGTAAAGAGAACAACTTCTTCCCCTTTGCCACAGTCCCATCCTAATGTCTACTACCTGCGCACTGCTTTTCAGCCAAATAAAACCAGCTTAAAGGATATTCTGCCCCAGTAGCTGAATCTAGGAAAAATCTTACTTTCTCTAGGGTGAATTCTGTTACCTAAGGACTTTGGGAGAGAATTAGAGCAGCAGAAGGCCCGGTGGCCTTTGAAATAGGGGTGTCTTTTATATCTAAAACAGTTCAAAGGCTTACAAAAAGCTATGTGCAGGTGTCTGCACAAGCTACTCGCTGTTCTCTTTTTCTTCTAGGCATATCGAATCTTCACATGGCTCTTTAATGTTACCTAATGTCTTCAAGACGTCTTAAATACACTGCTGTCTTTCTCTTATAAACCATTAATAGCAATGTCCCTTTCAGGCACGTAAAAAGAAACAGTTTTTTTAAAGAAGTCTTGCCCTGTGTAACCCAGTAAAAACTAGAATGTTCACTCATCAAAACCACATTGTGAGAGCACAGTCTCTGCAGAACCTCTCTTGTATTTACCAACAGAATATAGCAAGTCTGAAACTATTGGGAAAAAAAAAGAAGTAAAAATACTGAAAACCCAGAATATTATGCTCTCTTTTCATGCCACTCAGGCACTGAGATGTGGGACGCTCTGTTAATAAAGAGATAATCAGAGAGGTAGACAAATACTGTGTAGCTTAACCACCAGGAGTCAAAGCACGGATGGCTCCACGTGGGTAGAGGATGGCAGAGGACACACCCCCCAGCACCAGCAGTTTTATGCAGCAAAATCCCGGTGTCCCTAAAGCAGCTCCTTACACCGCAACACTGCTGCAGCTCTTCTGCACCACCTCGTTAGGATGCTAATGCTGAGAGAGCAAAGCAGCCACAGGTCTCCTAACCTGATCCAGCAGTTTATACTCACCTCACGGCCAGCAACAAAGCGCGCAAGCCCCAAGTGCTGAGCAGAAAATCAAGATGACGGCACTGCCTGCCTCCCTACGGCTTCCTCGCCGCGTTGGTAGCGCTTTGGTTTCATTCTGGAGAGCTAGGCAGGAAGATAAAGCCTTGTCTCATAAATTATTGAGATTGGATGTCTAAACCTTGATATTTTATTTTGACTTCCAAACATGTTCAAATGTTGTTCACGGAAGCATAAATTAATGCCAATTTCTAAACCAGAAGTTGCTCTAAACTGGGAAATGAAACTTTTTGTTATGATGTTAAAAACAGACAATTCTTAAACTGTTTTACATTTTGAAAAACAGGATGATCAAAACTGTTCATCCTCACAATCAGTTATGGCTTTGCTGAACTGAAATGTTTTGACAAAATCACAACCATATGGAAGCGAGTGCTTTCGGAACAGTTTCCCCCATTGTGGATTACTGCATTAAGCAATCAAATGTCAGGCAGGCAGAAAACAGTAAATCATCACTCCACATGTTTTCCTCATTGTTTACAAACAACGTGTTAGTGCCTCCAGCATCACCAGTGGGTCAGCTTCAAAGAAACCAGGAAAATCTACACGGCAGCCCAAGTTCCCACTCTGCTGTGTCAGTTCTCGGCGGGTCAGGTCTCACTTTCAGCAGTCCGAGAAACTGCCTATGTGAAACAGCTTTTTCGCTGGATTAATTTAATTTCTCTCTTTTTTAGAGACAACTGTCACTGAAAAGTAAAAAGCAAAACACACATACGTGACTTCCTGGCTGGATGGCAGCAGGGAAACGAACGGGATTTTGCTGGAAGAGAACACAGCATCTGTGCATTAAGGTTTTTAAATGCCAGATTTCCTCTAAGTTTCAGATCTCTACATTCTCCTAGTGGCAGCAGAGCTATATTTAAAAAAAAAAAAAAAAAACAACCACAGGGAAAAAGAGAGGTTTTCAGATGAGACCCTCATCAAAATTGCCCACCGACCATGTGGTCCGGTGCCCATCACAAGCATCTTGGACTCAATCCAGTGCCCCTCACAGTCCAGGAATTTCTTTCTTCTGACTACGATGGGTTTTGGTAGGGGCTGGCCATCACGGGTAAAGTTAGTGCCGTCTGGAAAACGACATTGATGCCACAACTTTTATGTTTCCTTCGCTAAGCAAGGTTCTCTGCTCGCTGCTGAATATCTGAGCAGAGCAAACACTGCACGCACACACCAAATATTAAATAATCGATGAGAAGAAAATGACATGACCTCAAAGTAGACCATTTTCCTTGCTGACAAACAGGAACCACCCAGGGAAATGTTGAATACCGCCTGGTGCTTGTGTAGATGGTGATTGTGTAGTAGATGGTGATTTAGGAATGCTGCTGACACACATACACAAATCTGATGACACAGGAAATTAGCATCCATTCGTCTCCCCCCCACCCCCCTACGGAAGAATTTACTAAATATAGCTCACCCTTTAAAATATTTAAGGATATCTGCAGAATGTTGTTGTTTTTGAAAGGGTTCTTTCCTGACTGGATTTTCCTCATCAGGCTTAGTAATCAAGTTGCTTTACTTGGAATGGATAATTATTAGTTGAATAATTAATTATTCAGAGTACATTACTAAATAAAATTCAAAGTGTGCTGGTATAATAAAAAAATGACAATATGCAACAATCTGGGTTCTAAATTATGCAATAAGATCAAAATGTGTAGGTTTTTTGCACATTTAATGGAATTGCCTGCATCGTCAGAGTCCCATACAAACACTGACTAATTCTCACAGTCCATTTACGAGCTAGAAAAGATATGTTGTCACCATTTCATAGACGGGAAACTGAGCCAGTCAAATTACGTTAAACTACAAAGCTACCCAGAAAGTAAGTGGTAGCACTGAGATAGAACAGCTCCAAGTTCTAAAGTCTAAATTTATGCCATAAATACTTTATAGTGTACTTCTTCACTACTTTTATAATTCTGTGCTCAATTAAATATATGAAAAACGATTCTTTTATGTACACAGAGATTAATTTGTAAAGTATTTTTCTGTCTCGCATCAATAGTAGTGTTCAAAAAGAGTAAACTTGGTACAAACATCATCACTGGTATGCAAACCGAAGCGGCGCATGGCTTGGCGCAGCACTGGGACGTCCTGCGGAAGGTACTCGGCCACGAACACCCACTGCCTCCTGACCAACATCATTTCGGCTAGTTCTAGCTGGGCAAGTGACCTTGAGGCCAGATCTACGCAGCGTTCGGCACCGTGACTGCAGCACGGACAGGCCCATTGAGCTGGCTGGAATCCAGCTCTGCCAGGCAAGGAGAGCAGCGAAGCTTCAGCACTGTTGTCTTTACCACAGGCAAGGCAAGAATCACCTACCTAACCGTGTTGACAACTGCACCGGTAAAAGCCCTCGCTACCCTTGGCTTCGCTCCGACCGGTAATTGAAAAGGCTGGGTAGAAATAACAGGGCTGTCTGCTTCAATCACCCCTCTGATTGCAAAGTGGCTGCAACCTTAATAAATGCTTATTCAGCATAATGAGATTCTAATTAAAGATGGCTAAAACAGTAATCACTTCTTCATTTTCTCTAACTGCCATCCCCCGAGCTTCCAGAGTCAAAACAAGGCAGCGGCTGGATGCGCCGAGAGAAGGGGCACCTCTCTATCCGAGGCTTTCCCAGCTGCGCGAAGCCTCCCGGCTCGCACCAGCAAACCACAGAAGAGAAATTGAAGAAAATCTTAAAAGTCTTTCATTTACACAAATGCTATATAGCAATTCAATAAAAAGGCTCCACTTTCCGTGATTCTCTCTCCTGGTTTTACAGGTCCCAGCTCTACCGTTCTCTTTACGGGAATGCAGGATTCTCCGGCCACAGTTTGTTTCTCTGTGTTTTCTTTCATTACCGTTATCACTGACATCGTCGTTTTTTACACACCTGTGCCAATCTCACTCACTTGGGCTCTAACAAAAGAAAACAAAACCCACGATACGTTACACAATATTTGCTGCAAGATTTGCCACAGACTGCACCGAGATCTGTATGCTTCATTTCCGTGCCGATTGCCAGGGTCGAAGAATTGGAATTTTTGCAAGGCAAGGGATCCAAAAGGCAGTAAAACTACGCAGAGAGAGGCTGTTGGAGCTTCTTCAAGTATTTGTTAATTAAAACTGTTAAATGTAAAAAGAATTAAGTTTGTATTGTACCAGAAGGACTTGTCCTTACGGAGACCTCATAGCTAGCAAAGTTTAAATGCTTTATTGTTCTGTAACTCACATCTATGCAGACTCCTCTATTTGGCACATCCTTAATTTCTGTCAAACTAAAAGAATTCTAACATTTTCTGTCAGGGAGCTGGTGTAAATCTTGAAGAAAGCTTAAAAAAACCTCTACTGTTGACTCATTTCACTCATTCCTAGGCAGATCCGAAAGAGGGAAGACTTGAAAGCAACATTATGAGCTCCACTCTTGAAAGGCGCACAGAAAATTCAATTGGGGGATCAGTATTAAGGTAGTGGAAATTATTGGGACTGTGCACTTAAAAGATTAAGAAGGTGACTTCCCACTGCGACTTGAGAACACAGGTGCACATAATTTTAAAAATCTGCATTTTTAACCTTTTAAATTTGCTGGCAAAGCAAGGAAGTTGTTGAGAACTGCAGTAAACACGGCAGTTCAATCATCAGCTTCTTCCAGCCTGTATCTCGCAGCTTTCCAATTCTTTAACCCAACAGGTCAGTCGAACGTGGAAGGACTCTCTGGCCGCTAGCAATACAGCAGCCAAACAGAGTTGAAAGCACCAGAGAAATACTTTTTTAGCAACTGCATAACAAAGGCCCTTCATTCACTGCGATGGTGGCTCTGGCCACCAATGTTCATGGTCGCTGATGAAACCAGTGTCCTGTTCTCTGCTCTTCCTCCTCGGAATTGCAAGAGGATCTGCAGAAAAGAGCTGAAGCCAACTTTTAATAGCAGTCTGGAAAAGGATTTGTTTTTTAAAAGGCTAGTATCAGTTTCTGTACGTTTTTTAAATACGGGGCTCTCCAGTCAATCATGAATGGGTGATAACACTATTTTTCTTTAAGTTTCTCAGCATGTCAGAGACGAACACAGATTTCAAGGTGTTACTTTTGCCTGTTCCAGTCAAGAGACTTCAGGCTAACTCCTAGACCTAGGGACTCTTAAAACCATTATAACCTCATAATGCAAATACTCTGAACTTCATTAAAAATCAAACCACCGCTTGACTGCCAAGCAACAACAAGCATATTTTATGCATAAGCTAACTAATTCCATCTTCTAAGCCTCTGAAAAAATAGTAATCGTAGCTCATCATAGCTACACCTAGAAAGATAACCTTGCAATTGATTTCCGTCTGCCCTCCAATTACAGGCGAACCACTGCGATGACTGTTTACATCTCACTTATGGCAACAGGACGCAGTTGTGGAGTCGGGCTACCACGCTGACAGCCGTTCTATACACATAACAAAGACTTATAAAGCAGATACGCCAATTAAAATCCTGATCCACAGCCCACTGAAATGAAAGCAAAGACACCGCTTGCTTTCCAAATGTAGCCTTATAACCCAATTTATCCTCAGATTTGTTCTGGCACCAGACCGGCTAGCTGCCACCCACTAAATATTGCCAGGTTGAATCTTAGTAAAAAAGATTTGAAACTGTCGATTCAAGTCCTTGTTTTCTCAAGTCTCAATTATCGTAGCATTTTGCTCGTGGGAGATCTTTATTACGTCCCGTTCAGAGCACAGCTCACCCCGAGCGTAGCCGCCAGCATTCCTCCTCGCAGGTTCTGACTGCTTGAGTACAGCCACCTTATTTTACACTATTTACACTAGCGCTGTAAAATTCTTTATCGATGCCAAGGTTTTACAGCTTCACTTTAAGGCACTCAACAGTTGTGCTCAAATATATCTGAAAGATCCTCCATGGTATCCGTATGTTCTCAATTGTCCGTGAGGTCAAAAATGGCAGCGTGCTCAGCCCGCCTGAGCTACAACCATAAGTCTTTGGAATGAGGTCTTTCAGCAACTCTGCTTTTCCTGATTCTTGTGCAAACCACTCAATCTGTCTTGGCATTTAAACTAAAGACATTTTTATTTGCTGTTACTTTTGACTGTTCTTGGAAATATACTTCAATGAAATACTGTTCCTGTAAAACACCTTAAAAACCATTTTTGTCTAGATAATCTATATGAATTCGCTCATATTAACCTTTTTCACTACATTGGACAACGATACTTTGATAATTAGCAATGATCTAAATAATACAGCAGTTAAATCTACAGACCAGTTAATTTTAATTTCAAAACCAAGGAATGCTTAGTACTGTTTTCCTATCAGCGTTTCACTGCGCCATTAAAGAAGGAAACACGTCCTGTTTTACAAGGGACCTTACCCAAATTTAATTTATAGCAATCATAACCAAATAGCTGAGGGCTTCCCCCCCCCCCCCAAATATTTTAAGTTAGACATAGTGGAGCAGTTAAGATTTTTATTAGGTTTTGATCTTGCATTTTGTGAAGACTGGAGGAATTATTTTTAGTGAGATGGATTTCCCAGCTTATCAACTACTTACTGCACTCAAACACAGGGAAAGGTATGTCTGAGAAAAATAAGGAGATTAAAAATATAATAACAAAGGTGCCAGAGTTTACACAAATAATGTCTATTGCAATTCACAGTGGGCTAATGAAGCGCCATTGTGCAACACTTGGAAAGTACGCTGTGACATTAGGAACTACTGGAGAACCCGGTGGCAGGAAACAGGAGCAAAGCTTTTCTCGGGGGAAAATGTGCACGCTCCGCTCTTAAACGCCACTGGTACGCACAAAGTTTTGAGAAAAGCTCAAAGCCATCCATCTTGTATAACGGGTCCTCAAAGTCTGCCATTCATAACTCAGCATCGATAAAAAAATAGAACTAAATGCCTGAGATATCCCCCAAATAATCGGAGAAAAGGTTGAGGTTTGCAGGCACAGCCTGGCCGAGCCCCATGCCCAGGGCAATGCCTCACATCACTCTAGTACACGTTTGCCTACCTGTAAGGTTTCCCACATACAAGATTTTATCCTAGAAGTGACCAACTCTGACTAGTAATCAAATCATCACGTGAGTTTGACATCATTGGGAAACCAGTTTACCACTAATGATTAGTAAAGTGCGTTGTGTTATGCAGCACCAGCAGTTACCAGTCTCACCTTTATCCTAACCAGTCACCCTTTTTGCCCTCAGATCTTTTATAGGTGTGAAAGCTCAGAGGAAACGTTTGGCTGTAGGTTGAGCAAACCACAGAAGTGTGTAGACCCAAAGTACTTCTGCACTTTGATGCTGCCCTCCGCTACTGAACGTGTGCAAGCAGAACAGGAGGAAGAAAACATGGGATGGAAAGTATTAGGTGGAGAAAAGAAAATCACTAAGACTAGGAGGGAAGGAGAAAATGTATGTAAGGAAAGAACGAAGAGGGAAATAGGCTAAAAGAAAGAAAATTAAAACCCCATAAAATCCAGAAATAACAGAGAGAAAAATAAACAGCTGAAAGGAAAGATGTACATTCCTGCTGTCCTTGCAAAAAGCGTTACCAAGGACTCCCTGCTTCAGTGTCCCACATAATACGTCCCTGAAAATAACGGAGGTCACCGGCACATTATAGGAAGTAGCCAGCAACGAGGGGCCCATTACAACCACCACAGAGATGATCAATTTGTTTATCCTTGTTAACTGAAAACAGAAAACAATGTGATAAGGGGCTGGGCCGCCTCTTGCTCCCCAAGGCTTGCGTTCCCCTGCCGCCTCCCCTCCCCGGCCACACAGGGTTCTTGCTTCTCCCTCTTGGATAGGCAGGGGATAATGACTAACTGGAATAAAACAAATAACCGCTTCTTGCACATACACCATTTAATGTCTGATTTCCTGGGAGCTGCATTAGCAGGGTTTTGTAAGTCAATTTTTAAAACTCAGGACAGCATTAAAAAACTGACAAATGCCACTCGGTCACGTCCACGTTGTCACAGTTATTGAGGCCTCTGGAGAGAGTGTCAAAGAAATAAAGCAAATTTCTTTTTTGCTTAATTTGTGTCAATTGATTTCCTATTTTTAATTAATAATTCTAATTATGATGCAGCAAACTTACCCAACAGACACAACTAGTTTAATCAGCATGTATTGATTGGAACAGTAGAATTATCCCAATGTTCCTGACACCATTGATTTTCTGTTGCGCGACTGTAAGAAAACAGAGGCCGGAGTGACTCTGCTGTCAGCTCACTGTGCTGATGATCCCTCAGCTATGAATCGGTGCTCCTGACCTTACAAATAAAAACACAGACATTATCTACTATTTCAGCACTTCAGAGAGGGAATCTGGTGATTAAGTTATGACACAAATAAGGGGGTTTAGTCACAGCGATAGCGGCAGGGAAATGAAGCTGGCAGACACCGATTTGAAGAAAAAAGCACACGCTAAGACAGCAGTTAGAAAACGCTTTGTAAAACCCAGCTAAATCATTTGCTTTAAGTTCCTAATTTGTCCTCATTTTGGACAGCCTCAAAACATCTATTTAACTTTAAGCACATGCTTAAAGATCTGTGGTAAGCACTTCAGTGTATTTTTGAGCCCGAGTCTAGCATTTTTCCCGATTTTTCTTTTTCAATAGCTCAGCTATGAAGGGGCTCATAGGGGCAGCAGGGTGGCCAGGCCACGGGCACCTGCTCACATATAGCCAATGCTCACGCTGCTGTCGCTGTATGACTGTCCCCATCAGCATCCCATCGCAGGCTCCAGAAGTAGCGCACCAGGGGTGGGAAAGAAAAGGGAATTACCAGAGTAGGCGCAGCGTGACACAAGCTACTGTTTAGCCCTTTTGCTAGAGACATTGAGAATTTCATGCAATTCTCTGCTCATCAAGCTCCAAATTCTGCAGAAATGATGCAAAAAAGGCCACCTGCAGTGGCACAGAGAATTTTTAGCAATTTGCAATTTAAATGGTGCAATTTTGAAAGCGTGCAAAGGCTTTGCAACAAGTCTGGTCTCCAGTGTGCCCCGCACGCCTCCCAGGGACCTCCGCTTCACTGGAAAACACGCGAGTACAAAGGTACGGCACACCCAGTGCAATGGAAAGAGCGGCCCTAGTTTGTGGTGTGCAGCAACGAGTAGTTGTCACCTGTGACTGCCTCACTTAACAACCCATTTGTAGTAAAGAAATCAAAAGCACTGGAATCCAGAGGAAAACGACGGCTTCCCCCAGCAGCAGAGAATGTGCATTTATGATGACACCGACTGTAACTGAGATGGGTTTGAACTCAACCTCTGGCACCGAGGTGTTCCCAGGTGTGTATGCAAATATGCAGTGAGACCTGACGGCTGGGCCAAACACCGTTAGAGAACGGAAAAGAAAAACCAGTGTGGATGCGACTGCCTGAATGCAAGGGGAAGGCAGAGGCACGGCCCACTGGTCAGAGCGTTATCGTGCCTGAGTGAGGGGAGGAATAGCCTGGGATTGGGACCGGCCTTTCCAGAGGGGCGTGAAAGGGAAAGGATGACTTTTTAATCTGCTTGTTTCATTGCAGAGCTAATCATAGTCCAGCAGAAGATAATTTACCAAGTTTGCCCTTATTTGGTTTTTCACAATAGCTCACAATGCAAGCAGATTTAGCAGAAAAGCTGCTGTGGCAGAGGTGAAATCACTGGTAATAGAAAAAAATACATTTTTTCCTATAGCTGTTAATTCATAGTAAACATTTTCTGTTTCTGCTTACTCAATCTCTAATGTGTCAGTAATAAACATGTGATTATACTAGTTAGCTTTTTGGCTAAAATATTTGGAACAGTAAAATTGATAGATAATTACAGTAACAGTGATTTGTTCCCTGCCAAACCTGCAGAAAGGCATGCCTGCCTGCGGAGTTATGTCTTTTTAAGCACAAAAAGATAAGCCATACACATCATACGCTTTGAATAATGAGAAAGATTTCCTATGGCCAGCATTTCAGAAGTGGAAACAGACTGTGGTTTGATACAAACCATATCTATTTATGTAAAATGGGATTTTAATTGGAGCTACTTATCCCTGTGATATAAATGAGGCAATGAAAAATGATTGATGCACTCTGGTAATTATTGTTATACCACCTTGCAAACTACAACAAAAAAATCTTTCATGTACATAATGGCTGTTTAAATTTTAATAAGATACAGAACTGCACTTCAGTGGGCAAAATATTAATGCTACGTTTTGGGCAATATTTATATTTAAATACAAACAATATTTAACTGAAAAATCAGAATACATGAGGAATGCTGGGCGGATTCATTTAAGTGATAAATAGATCTATTTTGGAAACGTACAAAAGAAAGTAAAAAATGCATTAGCTAGTTATTCTTCGCAGTGGGAAAGCAGAAGCATGACACAGCATAAACTCATTGTCTCCCCAAGTATAAAAAGTGGCAATAAGTACGATGGCGTAGATATATACGGTCTCATAGTAGTCACTGTTGCTGCTCCTTTATTTCTACCTAACAGCAAAGGTTAAGAGTGCAAAACCAGTTTCTGTTCATTATTATACAGAATGAATAGCAATATAAATTCTTAACAATTGTTATACCTATGGGGGAAGTAAAGCAATTCTGCTCATTTAAATGAAATGAAAGTTGGGCACTAAAGCCATCCTTCTCTTCTTCTCCAGCTATGGAACGATGCTCCACCAGAATGCAAAACCACACCGGTTCTCTCCATCACAGCTATATCAGACTTCCCGGAAAACTGAACAGCCAATAAGGCTCAAAGAGGCTATTGCAGAGTACAGGACTTGAACAGCACAGAGACACTAAATGCAATAGTCCTATTATAGATAAGTCTTCTAAAGATAGAAAAAACTGTAGAAAAGAGTCTGTCTATACGATCAACTAATGCATCATTTGTCAGAAAAGAAATGTCTGGGCTACCTTGAAAAAAATGCCAAGAAGTTGCTTGTAACAGAGGACTGTATTGAATAAAAGACCAAAACAATCAAGACCTTCTGTGGTTATAATCTCATTTGGGCATTGACAGGATTTCAGTCAATAGACTGTCATATACTAGCGAAGAGTTGTATTGTAAAAATGTTTGGACCATCATATCAAATTTCATAGCTGATGCCCTACAAGGTCAGAGAGTGGAATCATCATTCATAATAGGGTGATTGATCAAGCCATAAATCCAGCAAAATCAAATTCTACTTTGGTGTCTCCTATAAAGAAAAATGGAAAAAAAAAAATTCAATTCATATGTATCGTCATTTCTGGCAACCAGATCACATTGCATCGGGAAAATCGGTGGCCTACTCTGCATATGAAGCATGATCTCTGTTTTAGTGAAATCAATTGCAAGTTCTCACTCCCTCTTAGGGAAGCAGGGGATAACGAAGGGGAACAGTCAGGTATCGCAGGGGCCAGTTCACAATTCTACGCTACTCTGGATGCAAATTACCACGCTGTCCTGGTTTGAGGTAAAACAGGACCAATGCCTCTCTCTTTGAAGAGGGGTAGAGGGGGGCACCTGTCGGTCCCGTCTGGGGTCCCCCAGGTCCCCAGTAGTGGAAGTGGCGTAAACCACAACACACACCCTGAATGGTACTATTGGACAAAGGAAACACAAAAACAGAAAAGGCAACTTAGCTTATTCTCTCCCAGTTTTACCAGCTGCGGTTCAGTCTACCCAGTGAGAGTTTTTCAACATACATGCTTAATACACGCCTTCATGGAAGTTGGGTCAACGCGGCGCCTAGGACGGGTCAGACTCTGTCTATCAGGGCTCTCAAGTCCCAAAGATCTCTTTTGTTTATTGAGCCTCTCAGTGAGCCAGATTCAAGTAGGAGAAATTGAACGAAACCCTCAAATCCCATCATTTGGTTTCTGTTTGTATTATGAAACAACTGCACTGGGGAATAGAGGAGAGGACAGTGCTGTTGACCAGGGAATGGGAGTAGTTGGTCTTAAGCCAGGACAGGAACTCAGCACCGCGCATTTTCATACCACCTTGCAGGCTTCAGGATATAATTGAACTGTTTGGCTTTTGCGTCCCTTTCCATTGTGAATGCAGTATTAATGAAACATACTGAGCTTCCCCAAACAATAACAGGGTTCCGCATAAAAAACCCACCTAACTGTCCTAATTCTCCACGGACCTTCCTACCCCTGCTTTATTTAGCCACCAAAGTAGAAGACACTAATGAATTGTGAAACATGGATCAAGGGCATTTTTCTTAAATCCCTGATTTGATCAGTTCCAGATATGTCCCTCATACACCAGTAATCACCTGGATACAAGGTTTAGCACAAGGTTTAGCAACTAAGTCTAATTATAGAGACGTTGAGCACTTTTTTAAAGTGAGAGTTAAGCTGAGAAGAGCTTTTTGACTAGAAGCCAGCATGCTCAATCAATTAAATCATCATAAGAGAAGAAGAATCAGACCAAGGGGGGAATGCGTATGTGAGGCTGATCATTAGTACAACTGAACTGTCACCTCAGTGTAGGCTGGAATGTGGCCACAGAAGTAGATTGATGGATGAATTTCGCTCAGCAGAGAGCAGCGCACAGTGAATTGCTGATGAGATCTCAAAATAAATCTTACAATATTACAAGCCAAGGTGGAACTGCAGCCTCTGCAGCCTTGCTGTAGCTCACAAGCTAAGCAGGTCCTCCCGTCTACCTCGCCTCAGGGGGCTTTCCTGCTCTGAAGGAGGTTCTTCTCCCCAAGTTCCTGGGATGTTTGTGCAGTGTTAGTGAGGTGTTAACAGCAGCTCATGAAAACTGGAGGTGGAGTGAGCTTAACAAGCCTGGAAAGATTTGGATGAGTCTGTGTGACTCAAAGATGATGATTTCACCTGCAACTGCTGTTTTTCTAGATGACAACTTAATGTCTGTCAATTAGAGGAAGGAGAGACCCTGACTGGAACCACTGCAATCCAAAGCAAAAAGACAATGGTGGGATGTGAGGGACACGAGGATTAAGCTGTCGGGCGGGTTGGTTCCTGGGTTCACAGAGGTTATGATAACTATTGACCTGCAGAGTACATATAAAGGGGAGATGGATGTCAGATGGCTCATTGATAAAGGTTTCTTTACTGTCTTTAGCTCTTTAAGTCCTCATTATACAGGGGCATTTTGGTTTAGGTCCCCTCACTAGGAGAGACAACCAACTACCGATCTTGGCACATAGAGGCAAACCGTAAACAGAGAGTGGGAAATTCATAGAGAACTCAGTAGGTGCCCACAAAGTCCTAAGAAAGAGGAGGTCTGCAGTGCTGTCATGATCCTCTGGCTTGTAAGCTACAGTGATGTGAGTCTGGAATCAAAAATCCGTGTAGAAGTCAGGAGAAGATACATGAACTTCCTTCACTCCTCACTTAGGAAGTGTGTGCTGTAAGAGATGTGAGGCTCATTCCTGACTGTTACACAACCACAGGAAGGGCTTTACAAATGATTATAAAAATCATTATTTAACTCCTGTGGGAGCTCAAAGACTCACAGATCTGCACTATTCTGAAAAGCCATGAGCTGTGAGACTTGAAATGTCTCTTTTTGTCACTTTACTGCAAAGAGATGTTTTTGGAATAGGAGATCCAAACAGAGATTTTTCCCCCAAAACTGTGTCCTAGATAAGTTTTACACTGGGTGATTTCTGTCTGGCATGGACAAGGCTCCCACATCCCCCTTAATGGTACAGTGCACTCTAATTAAGACTGTGGGCAGTGAGTTGGCTTTTTACAGTGTGTAAAGTCCATAAAGCAAAGCCATTATACAGCTACCCACTAAACCTCACACCCCTTTAAAGAGGTCCCCTTTGGCGAGATCTTCCCCAAACCATTGTAATATTTCTGTTCCAAGACTTTTTAGTGTTGGTGACAGACGGCCAACCTGAGAGCAGGAGGAAGAGCAGCTCTGAACTTATCCATGAAGCTTGAGCTAGCACAAAGAGAAGAATTATCGAAGAGTCCTCGCAGTTATGTGTCTCCCTTAAAGATGACAGTCTCCATTCCTTAGTGTCCTTAAGATGCAAGGGAAGAGAATGGTTTCTGGCACGCAGATGCACAGGGCTGCAAAGCCCAACGTAAACCTCACTAAATAAATTAAAATCTTTCCACTGACCCAAGCTGGCTCTCTGTTAAAACCAAAGCACTGAACTGAACTGAGATGCATGGAAATGAGGTGCCAATTTTTTTCTGGAAATCATGCTGGACTCCCTTCTCCATTTCTGGGGTGTTAAAGCATCCGTGTCTCCTCTCGTGCTGCCCTCTTCCCTCTGAGAGATACCTCATCAGCAGAAGAGGTATCACATTCGTTCTTCATCACTTCTTTCCTTAGAAATTCTCCTCTGCTGCAGCAGATGAGAAACTTGGCAGTGGGGAGGCAGCAGGTGTGCTGAGTGCTGCTCTCATCATCCCTCACACCGACTACTCTGCCTCATTAGTTATAACTATATCGGTAAACCAACCAGGGGATGGGGCCAAAATTAGCACGTGACTGCCCAGAATACTCGACTGCTATCACGCAGTTAGGCCAGCATGAAATAGTATTTCTTCAGACCTTGTCCAGGTGCCACGCAGGGGTTAGCAGAGCCCAGGCACTCATCCCAGCGGGCGGGTTGGATGCAGCCAGTTTATTGGAGAGAATGTTAGATTTGAGCTTATGGACATGACCGAGGCTGTGCCAGTTAACTTGAGGGTCAGGAAATCACCTGGCCCAATGACATACCTACTGTTCCCTCGGATCCCTCTGTTTGGCAAATCCTAACTGTCATCTCTTGCCTTATACTCAGATCTTTCCGTTCTCAAGGCCTTCAGTTCCCAGAGCCCAGGTTGCCTGCAAAAAGAAGCACAACCCCTTGCAGGTAATATGGAGGTAAATTTCATCCTCCCTCTAGAAATGTTAGAATAATTTGTCAGATGGTTTAGATCACTCTGTATGAATGCTGTGTCCTCATCAATACTCGCCGCTCTGCCAGTTTTTCTGTCATTCACAAATTTTATCTGCAGTGATTTTCTATTTACTTCTAGATCATTAATGTAAATATTGATAGGAGTGAGTCTAATACCAGAAGCCCACCAAAAATATATTTTATGATTATTCCACATTGACAGCTGCTTTTTGAGATCTGTCATTTAGCCCATATTCAATTTTTTATTTTTTTTATTGATAATTGCATAGTGCTAAATTTTTAATCAGAATATCCTTCAGAACTGAATCAAACATGTTACAAAAATTTATTATATTTGCACAGCTACCCTAATTAAACTAGCAACTAAATCCGTGATCTCATCAAAGAACAAGTTCAGGTTTGTGTAGAAGGACCGATTTCTTGTGAAAAACTAAACGTCACTTTAATTCCTATCTTTTAATTTTTCATTGATTGAATCCAATTAGTATCGTAATTTATTGTTTTTCCTCTTGGAGTTAACAACAACTTGTCCAAAATCTGCTCAGATTGTAAAAACATGCACGTTTTTGTTTGTTTTTTATTAAAAGCATTTTCTAAAATTAGAGGACACTCAGGAGGAAAACGACTGAGAACTTGCGATAGAGGCATCCAGAATAGTGACTTAGCTGCTGGGCTGGCACTTCAAGAAAGCCCGGGGGGAAGAAGGAATATCTGAGTCATCCTCAAAACTCTCCTTTTTCCAGGTCTCAAGCACAAATCAAAGAGCCGTAGGGAATTGTTCACACGCTGCTTCAACGCAGGCAGAGATTGATTTCGAGCTGCACAGCGTTGTGCAGGCCTCCTGCTCTGCAGCAGGGCTTGTCGGGAGGGGTAGGGAGACCTCTCCACGCTAAGGGCAGGGCAGAGAATTAATAGCGTAGGTACTGATGTGGGCATTAGCAGCGACATAGCTATTGCTTTTTTCTCCAGCTCACTCTTACCCTGTTTTCACAAAGGAATATGATTAAGATGTAAGTTGTTTAGATCCATTTTTAATATCTCCTGATCAAAAGTGGAAGCTTAAATAGCTTGTAAGAAATTACTTTGATATTAAAGAGAGAGAAAGTAGAACAAATAGTTTAATTTGCTTCTTGTCTTTCTTGGCTTGTGATTTTGAAGCAGATGTTCCTATGCAAACATAAAAAAACCCATCTTTCGTCCAAGTCTGAGCACATATCACATGGTTGAGAGAGAAGATGTATAGTGAGGACTACACCAGCATGCTTCCTGCTTGTAGTGTCACACGGATGTCACAGGCAATGACTTATGTAAATTGCCTGAATAGGGGACAAAAAAGAAAGAGAGAAGAAATCTTTAAAAAGGAACAAAATATTTGCAGTGACCCATATTCATAAAACTTGTCTAAGTGCACTATTTCAAGCGCACCCATAGATCTAAAAAATAGGGAAAACAGACTGAGTATTATAGTAAGATTTTAATGATGATCTTAAGAGACAAAGCAGCAGGCGATGTTAAAAGAAAGGGGCTGATTTCTGGATCTTAAACTGATGAGACCACGGGGTAGCACACGCAAAGCCTCTGATTCCTCATAAATAGGGGAAGCAGACTTTTCATATTGCCCAAATTCTAAAGGGCTGGAATGTCAGATTTCGAAGAGGGCTTTGATTCGTTTTGGTCTGTGCATGTATTGAGCAATGAGAGAGTTAAATTGTGGAAACCAAAGCCAGACACAAGGGAAAAACCCAGTCCGCGAGGAATCAAACAGGAGAATGTGTGATGTTTCACACATTCACTTTAATGCACCACCCGCGAGAAATGGTCCATTGTAGCAAATGCCACCAACCTACCACCTCCCCCAGGAAGAGGCACACCACTCGCCAGCAGAACCTCCCCGTCCTCCCAGACTGATTCCAAAGCAGGCAGTGAGCTAACTTGCCTGGGAAAAGCGAACCACCTCACCACACTATCGCTCAGGAAAAGGATCAGCACGAACGCAGACACACGCTGAGAGCTCTCAAAGAGTAATCCCGCACCATTCTCTTCAACCACAGAATCATCACAGATGGACGTTATCACTGATGTTTGTATTTTGTATGGGTTTATGATTTTTAAAATGCTTTTAATACATTTAATTCCTACTTCTTTTACAAGAACCTCAGGAAGAACCCCAGAAACATTTGCCAGCCTTTTGTGATGAAGATGGAAGAGGAAAGGGAAGCAGACTATGGATATTAACAAGTAAAAGATTTAATGTTTGGATATAAATCTGGGACGCTTGATCCCACAGCAAGACAGTTCTTGATCTCCTATCATTTAAAAGCCTGTTCATGTAAGCATGGCTATAGATTCAGACCAAGTTACATATGTACATATAGACATCCTAATGGATTTCATGGAGATGGTGCCAGTTATCTCTCTGGCTGTATTTCTGTGGAAGCCAAGAAGTGTCATGGGGACTCTTGTATCTCGTAGGGTCCAAGCACACCTCATGCATCTATGGGCTTAGACCTCCAACAGGTTGCATTCACCACTATATCATGTTATAGGCCAAATACCTCTTCCATGCTTGCTTCTAAACTTGTTCAGGTTTCCATATAGGAAATAAAAACATTTTAAAATGTCTCTCTGTGCTTAGACTTGTATCGGTAGACCAGTATTTGCTATGCATTAACTGAGCATAAGCTGAGCCCTTCATACAATGGGATTTTTGGCATTGGGCCCAGATAAGAACAAAAAACCACTTGTCTGAATTTAATCAGTTGGTGTTAGTTGGCAGTGCAAGAAGTCTTTATGCAGGTATTTATTTGTCCCAGCAATAACAAGAATATTGGAATTTATATCTGGGAGATAAGAGAATACCTTGTCACTCAAGCACAGCTAACAAGGGAACCACTATTTGGCAGAGACATGTAAATGCCAAATGCTTAGTCTTTTTATTAATGTGAATTCCACTTCTACAACCTCTTATTTTTAAAATGGTCTCTTAATTGATTTTTAATTATATTTTTCAATGACATTTAACTACACGTGCTTTGTAAATATACCCACATGTATGACAAAATATATTAAAGGAGAAAATAGCGATGCATTACAGGTACTATCTTCACAGTCTCACATTTGTCTCATGAGTGCTCTCATTAGGTGTTTTGCATAGGGAAGCGAGATCAAACTGGTTCTGGGTAGAAGTGAGGGCAGTTCTACCCCAGGCAGCTGATGCCAGCCAATTTGGTCCTCAGAGTGCTAAGGATACACATCACCAGCCCATCAGCACGGAGGTGCACTGCTCCTTCCTGACAGTCATGGAAACGGAACGGGAAGGTACACAGCACAGTCGCGGTAGGGTTACTCGCTCACCCGACCACGGGGTGATTCAAAGCAGCTCCTAATCCACCTCAGCACAAAGCAGCTGGGGAGCCAATGGCTGCCGAAAATAATGTACTACAACATTTTTCACTTATACGGCGTGTTACTTATTACAAGGGGCAAAATACAAAGCCAAAGCGTTATTTAACCTAAAACACAAACAACCGAGATTCTTTAACAACCAAGTGACAGCTATCTAACTTGTAGATCAAGACAGCAGACGAAACCTTAGGAAAGGTAAGCTGAGAGACATGCCCAAGGAAATCCAAACGGCGTTACTTGGCTTTTGCCTAAATAAGGAGTGAGAAAAAACTGAGTGATAACTTCCAAGTCCGGGCCGTGAGTGATTACCCAATTTGAAATTTGGCCAGGACATACTGACCAAGTGCTGGTTTAACCTGCGGTTTCACAAGGTCTTTAGTGATGAGAAGAGGCCAGGATAGCCCCTTTCCCTCAGCAACACCATGTTCGAGAAAAGCAGAAGGCAATGCATCTCATGTCACCGGTGTGGTGTTTCGGAGGTGTCCAATAGCGGAGCCTGAGCATCAGACAGGACTGCAGCACACGGTAGCGCATTAAAAGACGCAGCACTATAAATTGCATCCATCCAGCTGCCTAAAACACAGGTTTGGGACGGGTTTAAAAAGTTAACCCAGTTGAAAATAACAAACAACAAAACCCTGGGAGACCTGAAGCACCGGATCAAACTACTCAATCCCCTTGAGTTTCTGGCTCAGCATCCCTCAGGTTTGGGGTCCAAAGGATTATGTGCCATTCAAGAGAGAAACCATGCACAGGGAAAGCCTGGAACCAGCAGCCACGGATCCCCCCACCCAAGGCACCCTACATTAGCCATCGGATGTGTTGGAAACCACTCACTGTTGTAGTTGCTGTTCCCACTAGTCTCTGCCGGTGCGGTGCTGTGCTCCCCCGGCCCTTCAGAGGTGGCCCTTCCTGATACGGAACAGGGAGAAAAAGGGAGGAGACGAAACAAAGAAAGGGAAGAAGGGGACACGGAGGGTAAAAGAAGGGAAAGGGAGCATCTGTAACCAAACTCCTCCAACAGCTTCATTACACACATGCACTGAGCACACTTAGGGCCTGTCAAGGACAGTGTTGCGTCGGCCCTAACTGCCTCCAGGTCAGGTGTGAAGAAGCTGTTTCGCACACGAGCAGGTTCACGCCAGGGCTGCAGAGCAGGCAGGCTGCCGGGGCGGTTCTGCAGGCTGTCCTCAACCCGCCGGCCCAGACAGCTAGAAATATCAACATACCTGCACTACGCAAAAATATTTTCCTCTTTTCTCTTCCATTGAAAATGCTTCTTTTTATTGAAAACATGATTCCTGACTGAAAAATTCAATCTCTTTTTTTTTAACAATAAGTTGGTATTTTTTTCTGCCAAAAGTGATTTTTCCCAACAAATGCAATTCCCCATAGGAAGAACACTATGACAAAATTTGTAAATGAGTGCTATTGATATATTTTACGGAAAATCAGGATTATAACTTGAAAAATGCCACTTCCTGTGCATTTTTGAAAACACTGTATAACCTCATTGAAGTCAGCAGGATAACAACAGGTGAAGGCCTACACATTTTTCACTCAGACTTCTATTTGCTTACAATTCACACACACCATTTACATAGACAGTATGTCATATTGTAATTAGCAAGAGTGCAATTTCATTAACGGTTACAGAAGCAGTGGAAAACACTGGAAAAACAGAATTTAGCATTTATCCAATTCCCCAGCTTAACAATTATGGCAGAGGCATAGTGCTTTTGTTGTGGAAGGACCTGATTTCTTTATGTCGTAGAACTCATAAAAACCCCAGGACTGGGGAATGACTATATTGATCTTGGACAAGATTCACTCCTGTGCAGAGATCCAGCACAAGCCAGTATATCACATAAATGTTGTTTAAGCCCCGTACTGGGGAATGAAGTGGCACGCAAATCACGCATTATTGTTACAATAATGCTTTGTCCCTAAATACTGCTGCTCCTGAGTAGACTACAAAATTCTTTCAGAGATTAGCAAAATAATCCCCATTCTGCAAATAGGAAGACCGAGACAATGAAAGGAGAAGTGACTTGCCCAAGGTCACCCAGCAGCGAAGCAGAAGAGCTGGGATACATCCAGATGTCAGAGTAGACATTTATCTTCTGTCCATTGCCCTTATATGCCGTACAGACGTACAGTCGATGACAGCTTTTGCCCCACAAAATGTCTTATCTAAAATGCCTCTTGTAAAGTCTGCTTGCACAATGAGAGCTGAGTGTTCATCACAAAACGCATTCATTAATTCATGCCATTTATTTTAATTTCAATGAAACCTGCTTTAATTAGGTGTTGTGTATGTTCTGCATAGATGACTAATGCTCTTTTGATTTCTTTCGCGTGGATACGTATTTTACACGCTTTTTTTCTTTCAGCAGCAGCTTTTGCTCACCCATACTTTCTCCCATGGGATTTGAGGAAAAGGAATGTAACTGGCATCCTTTTCCACCCTTTAATGAAACTAGGGTTCGGATTACTGTCATAATGTGAAGACTGGTAAAACATCTTTGCTGACAGTTTTAAAACTTTCACAACACAAAAATTAAGCAAAAACAAATTGGAAAACTCAAAGACAGATTTCAGTAGACAGCAAAGCACACTCAATTCATTAACTAACTCTGAAAAGACGCAAGTGCTACATTTCATATGTGTCACAAACCCTCAAGAACAATGGAAGTGTTTGTTAACAGACTTTTTGGGGAAAAAGCTAAACCAAGTTGCAGTGCATCCTGCACTTCTGTGTCTCAGCAAAAGCTGGCTGTAAAATAGAGTGAACTGTGGATATATTTTAGGGAACTACAAGTATAGTTTCAGATCAATCCATTCCTGAACTTGTGCTGGTGCTCAAAACAGTGATGGGAAAACAATCTTGCTAAGGTTATTTGCAGCAAGGATAAAAATCCTTCCTTCATCACAAGTTGGCCCTCTTGTTTTCTGGGGAATCAAGCACATCGTTGCACTGGGGATCCATCAGTTTTTTGTTGTTTGTTTTTTTTTTTTTTTTAAGTAAACATATATGTACCTGTACATATGAATGGTTACTTTTTATTTGGACATAAAGTGCCCAGGTGGCCATTTAAGAATATAATTCCTCACCTAATTGCATAACCATGAATATAAATGTACAAATTGTAATTACAAGTGTGCACTCATTGTGTCTGTACAGTCTTTGTTTTACTATTAACTGCCAAAACACAAAAGGTTTCAAAATATAAGTGAACTGTTGGATGCTGTTTTGCAAACTGCCTGCTCAAGGGCTGAGCACTAATAGAGCCACGAGCCCAAGGAGATGCGCGATTCAGCTTGGTGCTGCCAACAGCTAGAGCAAACTAATGCAGACCCTAACCTTGCTTTCCCAGTTCTTGCACATCCAGTATCCCACTGGTTCCCATTTCATTGTGCACATGAGCACAAGAAAAATTTGAAAACAAACCTTTGAAAGGATTTTGGAATTCAGGTTGGCCGAACAGCAGGTAACAGAGAAATCCACTTCTCTTCAGACAGATGAAGTGATAGAAATGCAAGGTAGACCGAAAAGAATCAATTTGTCATGACCAGTAAAAAAGAGCTGAAGCTTATGTTTTCATTTCTGATACCTAAACTGGCAAAGCACTTCAGAAGCTGACATTTATTGATCATGTAGCCTCAAAACAATACTGGTGAAGTTCAGAGCCCATACAGGCAAAAGACAGGCATTAAATACAACAGGAAAGTTCCTAAAATTGCTTTTGATAGCAGAAAAAAAAAAAAAAAGAGAAATAAATTCCACTTACAGACTTGGAGTGTGTATGGAAAGCATATAGCCACTTTTACCACCAAGGCAGTGTTGGGATTTTGCTATTACTCGGCTTTTTCTTACATGCTCGATCACCATTTGGAGATGCAGAGTGAATGTTGTGCCTGTTAATGTCACTGGCCTCAATCATGCAATCCTTAATCAAGCAGAAATCCCTGCAGCTTTGCCCATATGAGAATTACAGACTTAGTTATAGGTCTTCTGGTGCAGATTTGACCCTTGCTGCCTCCCTGCCGCAATAAAACTCTTAAACCCTTTTGGATCATTACTTCTACAACTTGCCTGAGGGCATGGGAGTGCAGCATTTATGGGCTCGCTTTCTGTTTTTAAGCAAGAGGTGAGGCTTCAGCCAGTGACTGTACTGGCCAACATACAGCAAGAGAGAGAATCTAAACCAGATGCAGGGCTGGTAGGGATTACTTGTCCCAGAATAAATTACCCTCTCCACCAACTCTGCCCCCATGCGAAACAACACTTGCTAGTCCTTGTTCAGCCATTGCCAGCATGGCCTTTTTTAGAACATAAAAATAGGTTTCCTTAATGGTGTAAAAAGGTTATTAGGATTGTTTATTCGAAGCTCTGAAATATGTATTCAATTCTCAATTTGCCTATACGTCTTTTAATTATATCAACATTGGTGTTCTGTCTTTGTAGTGGTAATTGGAAACTGATATAAAATCATGACTAGAAAACATTAAGCATTGCGGTGACTGGAGTTGCTTTTCATGGCATTTATCATCTCACTGCTTGTTTTTCAGAATTAAATTTCTAACACAATTCTCTTTTTGGCATCCAGTATTAGGTGAAAATATTAAACATGTTCACTGGTAGACGATGTCTATTTATTAGAGACAAACACAATAAACGCCGTACCCTGCTAAATTCTGAGCCTGCAATTCACTAAATTACATAATTCAGCATTAGAGGGGAAGTACTATGCATCTGGGAGATTTTGTGCAGAAAGAATCTTAAAAACCTTTGACATAGCCTAGATGTGAATGCATAGGAGACCAACGCAAAAAAAAAAAACCCACGTTGTGTGCTCGGGTGACAGAATGACGGTGGTGTACCTCCCAGTACCCGAAGGAGATAGTAGACAGGGCACAGCGAGAGAGGAGAGGAGGATGCAAATACTTCTGTTCCGAAAAACAAATAATATGAGCTGTCCAGACAGATACACTGGTTGAATTTGTTTCTTGAAATGAGATTACGTGTAGGCAAACACATCCACAGATCAGATTATGTGTAGGTGGAGAAGGGAAGGAGACCAAAACTGCCTTCAAGGAGGGTACAGCCATCATTGTCAAGAACGGGCAATAGGAAAAGAAGGGTGAGGGCGATAGCATTTTTGGGGGCTTGACCAAGAGAGAAGCACTGTGCCAGAATGATCAGTCTGAGATTGCACTGGAGAAAAGGAGGTCCAGATGGCACCTGGAACCATGGATTGTGAGCCAGAGGGCAGTTGCACATTCACGTTTGTGAAAAGAGGCCCAGACATTAACAGAGATTAAAAGTCTTTTCAAAAGAGAAGGCGAAGGAAGAGGAGCAATCCCCGAAAAAGCAAAAGCAGCAGCTGAATGGCACCAATGGCTGCTGATTTAGGAAATGCCTCAAAAGGGAAGAGTGTAAATAGGGAGATAATATCTATCCATCCATCTACCTACACATAGATCGAGTTTCATAACCTTAGATAACTAAAGATGGACGGTCACCTGTACAACAAATGCACATCTACATGCACACAGGCACGTACAGGCATATACCAAGACACATAAATATACAGGTTATAAAAATGTATATTACATATATATGTATAAAATATGTAAAACATACAGATGAAATAGAAAATGTATGTACACCTTCTTAATGTACATTGAACATATACTGTTTATTCAGAACTGAAATATTCAGGTGTACCTATGTGCACTCAGATATGAGATATTTACCTCGATAAAATTCAAAACTTCTTGAAGTCTCTACGAGTATCCCTGCAATGTTAGTGGCCTGGTCGTATACAAAGGCTACGATTTAGACTGAACTTAAAATCTTTGTGAAATAACAATGAAATTCTTCTGGGTTCTCATTTTCCAGTGAAAAGAGGAAGCAAATGTTGACAATTGTACCAGGAGACATTAATTACAAACTCATCTAAATGTATTATCATCCTGTAGTTGTTTGGCCTCAATCCTGAAATAATGACTGGTGAAGTGTGTCCATAGGTGCAACCAAAGGCCGCTTTGAGGATGGGGCTTCAGCCTCCAAGTGCTCTGTGGAAGCTGCTGCACATCAAAGCTGACCCAAGACAGCTGAAATTAGTCTCCATTGAAAAACCGACGAACATTTCGGCAATGGCAAACACCATACATCATTAGGGCTCTTTATTCAAGGTGCACTTTGAGCTTTATTTACTATATTTTATTAGGCAATAATAATCAAATAATAAATGGGAGAAAATATGGGTTTTGTTGTCTTTGTTCAAATTTCTCAGTGTGAGAGAGCAAAATGTGTCTAATTTTTTGTATATCCTTGAACAGCCTGAAATGACAGATTGCCCATAATCTGTTATAAAATCTCAGTGCCAGAACATGACAATAGATAGCACCACGGAGTGTCTTGGTTATCTCAACGGGAATAATTTAACGCTAACCAATAGCAAAAGGGTGACCCAGTTCGGAGGGGCCTGGAGAGAGATACATTGCTGGTGGCTGCAGCCATGTGTGGCTACATGCAGGCACAGTTAAAAGGCAGATTAATAGGCAGTCAGGTGTGAGGAAAAAAGCCAAGGAGCCCTACTGTGGAACACACGGCATTTATCCTATTTTGTAAAGCACTTTATGAATTAACCTAGGCTGGTCTTTTTTAAATAGTGAGCATCCAAAGATTCACACCGGCATTTCTCCAGCCTGATCTGTATTCCAAAACAGTACTGCTCACATAAATCTCACTGTTGTTTCTTACTAGAGAGTGAAAGGGAAAAAAGAAAAGCTGCCGTTAAATCAATAGGCTGCATTGCACACCACAGTATATGGAAGTAATAGTGCTGTGCTTATCGTTCGTGCTGCCACCAACTAATTGCTGTAACTTGCACTTCATTATCCTCTGTAATATGGTTACAATAATAGAGAATGACAAATAAGAACTGTTATCTTTCTACCGGCCGGTCTTTACTCGCCGGGTGAGTTCTCATTCAAATGCATCTATCTGGATGAATAAGATTTACCAGATTACACATTGACTTAAAAGGTTTAATACGAGAGTGATGGAGAGCTGCCTTAGGAAATATTTTCACCGGCACACTTTTGGGATCTAGCACAAAAAAGTCTTTACTGCTGCTTTTGTACCCACCATGGTCTCCCTTAGCTCTCCCTGCATTTAAGTCAGCAATGCTGGCAGACAGAAAACCTGATTCCTATGAAGCACTTAACATGCCTTATGTCTTCCCTGAATCAGGTCTTCCCATCATTCACACACTAGAGAGGTGGTCTGATTCTTTTGATGTTAAATTAGGTACTGTAACTAATAAAACTGCCTACATTGATTATCAAGCAGAAACAGGCAAAGAATATTATGAATAAGAGAAAAGACTTTGGGGTCTGACAAGAAAGGAGAAAAGTATCTGATCATTAATGTGTGTCCTAGTTAAAGGAGATCCTTTGTTGCAGTAAAAAAGAGGAGCTGTAGAAAATCTGAATGAAACATCCAATACCCACATTATGGCCACCTCGTCTCTGGTGGCGTTCAGAAGGGGAAGAGGAGCCTCCCAATCCTGATCTGTTGCTTCTAAATTCTCTGCAAGAGATCAGTTTTCCCCATTGGATGTAAAGGATGTGCACAGTATCAGAAGGAAGGAGAGAATGGGGAAGCCATCATTACAAAGTCTTTATTTATGCTAAAGGTCTTAAAAAATGTCAGTGGTCCTACGCAAAGACATACAGACTTTATGAGACACTGCAATGAAAACTCAGAAGTTTCACTAATCAAATGACTGCACTTAAAATCACATTTTTTTAATGCCATGGTAGCCCCACATAGAAGCATCTCAAAGACCAGCATTTACCCTGGGCACACACAACATTCACAAATATCACTAATATTTGTCTACAGCAAAAGACATAATTGCCTTAAGGCATGCGTATGCGGAATTAAAGACATCCATAGGTGAAGCAGCATAAAAAAGATATAACAAAGGAAAATGTTGCTGAACCATTTCTTTTCCAAAGCATTCCAAACCAAATTCGAGGTAACTAGTTGCCCAATATGTACTGCTATGACAGCCACTCCGCAATAACGGCTGCGAGGTAGTTTCCATTCTTACCCCATGCTGAGCTCTCCTGCAAACTTCTGCATTTTTCTAACTCCCTCTGGAGGTTTTGATTCTGTCTTTTGTTTGTTTGTTTGTTTTAGGGACATAAGATTCTCTTTTTGGTTTTTGCTTGGTTACAAACTAGTTATGATCAAGAATCCCTCTTAGAAAACAATACTACCTAGGTGTCCATAATTACGGGTGAACTAGCTCTAAATATTTAAGGACCACAACAGTGCATATAAGTAAATCTAAACACGACCATGAATCAATGTCTCATTTGGATTATTTCAAAGGCTCTGCTACTTAATGATGTTTTGAATTGTTTTATGATTATTATAACCCCTCTGATAGCTAAATCAGTCAAATAATCATTGCTGTAGTTCATCACATATACATCTCTAGAAAGATGCTACTTCCCTTGCATACTATGAAGGAAAAACAACATTTCTTTATTACATACGTGATTAGTTAGTCTTAATATTCCAGAAATGTGGTGAAATAGTGCCTTGGAGGTAATAGTTAAATATTTTTGCATATGTTTACAGAGTTTCTCTTTTTCTTAGAAAGAAAAAGACATAAATTATACTGCACACTGTTATGTAGTCAATGGCATGTATTGACTGCAGTATGTTACTCAACACTGCTTCATACCAGGCATTTACATACAATTCTAGAAATTCAGCCAGCAATTTTGCTTCTCAACTATATTGTATCACACTGATTTTGCTTTTTAATTTTATTAAACTAGTCTTCCAGAAGCTTTTCTACGTCATTGTGGATACCGGATTTTCTGTGAAGAGCATTAAAAGGAACTACTTGTCTTAGCACTGCATTGACATTATCATGGTAAATTGCTTTAAAATATCACTTTCAACTGTAATATTAGCACAATAAAATGTTTTAAATTTGCCTACAGTGTCTCAGAAATTGCCCTGATGTTGAATTACTTCTCATAGTACGCTAACAATTACTCTAATAACTGTCAGGAGCGGTGCTGGACATTTAGTTCTCCTAAATGAAGGTAGATCACAGCTCCAAGGACACAGGTAGTTTATTAAATTTCCTAACTCTTGGCTTTAAGGTAGGTGATGTGGAAAACTTATACCTATACATCAATTACAAGTTTATTGTACTAATAGCTTGTAGGATTAGAGCATCTGCAAGCTGCAGTTTTATGCAAAACTCAAGATCAAGGCTTCCCATGCCATGATTCCCATTACTGCATAATAAAGATGAATGCAACCCAGTGTTGCTCAGAAAGACCGTTAACTAAATGAAGAAAGCAGTTCAGTGAATGTGGAATCTGTACAGGAGCCAAATCGAACTCTCTCTTACAACTCAGAAATGCAACATTTGGGCAGCTGCCCAAGGAAGGAAAGAGAAGAAAAACCAAGTCTGCATGCATTTTTATTTCTCACTGACTATAAGCCCACGGTTATAAAACCTAACTAAATTCTTGATTTCTTTATATGCACTGTTCCAGACTCTTTAGCCCATGTATTCTTGATTATAGAAATGTAATTGATATGCAGGCCATGTTACAAGCATTACGATAACTTTGCAGTTAGGAATATAACACATTCCCACTAAATTTCAGTATGATGCAGTCCAAAGTGAAAACAAGATGAGAATTCAGAAGATGAGAACTCAGTGGGGCTTCATAATCCTCAGCGTGTGTACAGTTGAGAGGCAGAGATCCAAATGACCTGGACAAATCTGCATAAAGTTTTTTAGAAAACATAAACGAATCCCTGAAGTAATCACTCCATCAACACATGGGATTGTGTCTCCACCTCTCCCACTCTTCACTTCTGCTTGCAGAAGAAGACTTGCATAATAAGTAGAAACTGCATTTGCAATGTACTATTTTTTGAGCCTTTAGGATGAACGCTGTTCAACCTGACTACCTGGCGGATATATTTAATAATGTATCAAAACCGTGTGTGCTGTGTCTAAGGAGAGAAACACGGAATGGTAGTCTCTAAACATTAGTGTGTTACACACTTTCAAAATATAAAGGGCTGAACACTAATGTAACCTCTGCGTTGCACAGTCAAAGTAGGGAATTTGGCATTCACAGTGTGTTCCAAACTTGACCCATCGCTCCAAGGAAGGTTACCAAAGAATGATGGTTGAGATGCTAGCTTGGAAAGGGAGTTACGTATGGTAACCACAAGTGAAACAATGATACATACATGACACGAGACACCAAACCCTCTGAAGAAAGAGGCTGTGGTTATCACAGCTGAAAGTGACTGCAAAAGCTGTTCCTGGACTACATGGAAGCGCCTGACTGGAGAGAATCCTCTGGCACGTACCATTCAAGTCTATAGTGGGCTCTACTGTCAGGGTCCTGGGTGCACTGACGGACCGTGATGGCCCTGCCCTGCCTCCCCTAGGCCCCCCACCACACTCCCTGCCCAAGGACTCAGAGGCTCCGTTTCGGCTCAGCCGTGGGCCTTCAGTCCCTGCCTGAGCTACGCTGTAGATGTGTTTGTCTCCAGCTCTGTCCCAGCCAGGCCTCTGCCCGGCCATGAACCCTGTTGATCCCCAGCCCACAGACTGATACGCCGGCCTGGCCTCGGACCAGCCTCATCACCATGGACCTGCTTGATGGTCACTCTACCATGCCTGAGGATCTTGAGCAGCTCTCCTAAAAGAGACATTCAAAGAGTCACTCATGAGGAGCAAGCAAAGAAATGTAGATGATGACAATACGCCACTTTATATATGTCTGTATGAGATGAGATATATTTTGATCAAGGACTTCTGTAAATTCAGAAATGGAAGTCTGAGAAGTAAGTATTGGTCAGCTACAGAAAAACCCCATACTTTTCACAGTAGAGATCAAAAAGGTGACAAACCCACGCCGAATCAACTGTGGCATGGATGAAAGTGTCATGTTTAATGCTAATAAATTTATTACAGAGAACTCTTTCATCAGTAGGGGCAACACCACTCACTGGTTTGGAAGACGTACAGATAGTTGCAGATTTGCCAGTATACTGACAGGCAGAGAAGCCATTAACTGTAAACTCTTAAACGTCTAGGCGTGTTGTGAGCAGCAAATCTGAAAAGAAGAACTAAGAAATCAGAAAGCAAGCATCCAAGTACTGCTTCAGAACCCCATTACTAAACTAGAGATGTATTTCATATATCCTATCCAGTATAATAATTCCAAAATGTAATCTTTTCACTTAAAACAGGGTTAAACTTGCACATTTCTGAAATAATGTTTTTTAAATCATAGGTGATTTGTTTATAATAATTAGTGTGTGACATCACTCATGCTAATGTTCAGCATATGGTCAAATGTAATACTACATTGTTTATTGCTACATTAGGTTACATAATCCGAGTGCAAAACATAGACAAAGTCAAGACGCTGAAGCCTGCACTTAGTTATGTTAATTCTCTAAAGTATGATGATATTTCATTGCACCTCTTAATAGACAAATCTTTTCTGCATCTCAACTGCTGCTTGGCAGTCTGGATAAGAAAGATGTGGGTGATCCATTCCTGTAGCTGAGATCACACCCTGCCTGCAAGTGCCTCACCAGATGGTCAGCATATTGCATTTTCCCCTTGGTAACATGCTTTTTTTCTCCCTGCATCTGGAACTCAAGTAGGAAAATACTTCTGTTGTTTCCCATAGTGCTGAAGGTACGGATGTATCCTCAGCTACTGCACAGTGCAGCCACCCGTGTCTGTACAGCACTGCGCTTTAAGCTGAGGTATATCTGCATTTCGGATTCTGATTTCACTCTCTCACAGTCTGTTGATTCACCAGTCGGGGAACTACTGTCACTTTGATCAAGAATTTCTACAAAACAATTGCTTATTTGATCTCAGGTGCTTGAAGTGTTGCTTATTCTATTCCAATGCTGCTTTGAAATGGGCTTTTAACGTTCATTACTTCCATCCTAAGATGCCTCTATTAGCTGATCAAAAGGTTTTCTTGACCCCATTTAAAACTTCTGGAGTTCTTCCTGCCTATTGTCCCCTAATGAGAGTCACAATCCCACCGAGGTCCCCAGCTGACGCTGTCTTCCAGAGATTTGTGGCTTAACAGAAAACACTGAGTCATACAGTAGGTTATTGGTAGCTTTACAGCCAGTCCTGTGAAGCACCAGTGCTCCACACGAGGTCACAAGTGCGAGCTGATGAGATTGTATTCGCTTTATTGTTTCCTTGCTCTGAGCACCAAAGAAAGTAATAGCTTTTAAAAAATCCTGTGTTTGCATTAACTGATAATGTGTTCTGGATGACTTTTTTATTATAACATTTAGCAACAGCTTCAGAGCTTTCAAAAGGCATCATTGTAATAGGCACAGTGTTCACTTCCTCAAATAGCTGATACCTCTAAACACTTTGCAAAAGAGTTAAAAATGTTTAAAAAAACCCCAAAACCTTCAGAAGCTCTTCATATCAGGAATCCAAATCTTAGAATAGAATAGAATATTTCAGTTGGAAGGGACCTACAATGATCATCTGGTCCAACTGCCTATCATATTTCAGAAGCGACAGAAAGCTTAAAAGCTGAAGTACCACTGGCTTTAAGTGTCTAAAATGTTTATGCTGCAACTCCTTCGACACACCTGCGCTGGTCTAAATTAGGTAGTTCTGGCATTGCTAGCAGTACGCACAGGGCACCAACAAACTCAACGCCGACTGCCAGGCCACCCAAGGAGCAACTTGAGAAAGCTTCTTACTGCTTCACCTGCATCACTAACAGTATCTGAACTTAGTGGGTTAAATCTGGTGTGTTTATGTGTACTGGTACTGTGATCGTGTGTAGAGATAGATACATCTCACATCAATTTTCAAAGTGCAATTTAAGACTTCTGAGAATCTCACCCCCGGTTATCCTTTGTTAATGTCTCCAGATGAGGTAAAATTCCTCTTCCACTTTTACAAATTTGTAATACTTTCTTTTCTCTCCAGATCAATTTTGTTTTGTCTACGAACCATTAGCTTCAAGGAGTTACTCCGGAGTAACACTGATGAGTAATCAGACTAGAAACCAGAGGGAATTGCCTGTGTGTGTTCTCATCTAGACCGTTCTACCATTCTCTCCTCCCTTTTTTTTCCACTCTCTCCTAGTTATCCCTCCCAGGCATCTTCCAAATGCCTTTATTGGGTTTAGCATTTAACAAAGAAGCAATGAACCCACAGGATTCTCCCTTCATTACTAGAGCATTGTAATAGCATCTTGCTTTACTCAGAAATAGTATTTCATCACAGTATCAAACTTGTTCCTGGGGACGAGTATAGTGTCTATATTTTTATTTATAGGTAATAATCATTTGCAATGAACAATTTTTAACTCTTCTTTTAACAACGTCAACACCAGCACCTCTAACTATGTAACTAGCACAGACACCTACTCTGAGAAAGAGAAGGAATGCAAATCCGTACCATAAATTAAAAGAAACAAAATCCAACGGCACCCCCGTCGGTGGTGGCCTGCCAACTCACCCACCTCCCCAGCACAGAACCAAACTTTTCAGTTCAGAGCTGCTGCCGTTTCTGAGGTCATCCCACAGAACCGCCTTTGCCCACCAGCCGGGCTGTAGAAGTCCCTGCCTCCAGCTCTTCAAAGCTACACCTCGGGGAAAACTGTCCTTTGAACAGCTACGGGGTTTCTAGATGCCCAGAGGAGCAGAACTGTCAACTTTCTGCATTGTGGGAAGAGACACTCCTGGATTGTCAATGGCCTAAACAACATATCACCTCAGAGACTCAGTAAACTCCCGGCTAAAAGACCTCACAGTCACGATATTTTGCATATTCAAAAGCACAACAATATCTGGAGAGCTTGATTTGCTTTAAGACATTTAAGATTCCTCTGATCTTTATTCAGAAGGACCGCCAGCATACCTAAATAAAATTTACATTTACATTTGCCAGGATATGGAAAATTGTCTCAAGAACATGAATTTAAACTCCACAAACTTACATAAAATATTTTTTCTGCAAATCTATCTAAAATAGCAGTTTGGCAGCATAGGGTGAAGGGTTTATTTGCATGCACTTCAGATGACCCACTTATTTCAGACCTGGCTTTTCTACGTCACTTACACATTCATCTCAGAACCACATCACGTAAACCCTTCAGACCACCTGCCTTGTCTTGTAGGGCAGCTAAAACCTCTTAAGGAACAATGACCGGGTGCCATATTCCACTATCGTTCCGTAAATGAATTCCCACTGAAGTCGATGGGATCTCACATGAAAAATCAATGTTGGATGTGTCCCCAAGCAGTATGTTTTCTTCAATCATAGGTTACATTTTTGGTGCTGGACATGAGTTCTCATTCCTGTTGACAATTTTTACATACCTAATTAATTCCCTGAGCTCCCTATTAAAACTTCATGCAGAGTCTAGCCACAGTCTAGAGGTGGCATTTTTGCTGGAGAAAATTCAACCTATTTCATACGTGTTCCTACCACTTTTTAATAAAACAGGAACTAATCTTGACATCTGAGTCAACAGACATTTCATCCAAGAAGAACAGGATAACGGTGACAGGATTTGATGGAAAGTAGTGTTTTTTCTCTACAGTACATGGAGAGCTTGTGTGCCAAGACAGCGTCATTGTATAAAAGCAAAGCAAAACTTGCTTCATATTAATCTATACAATAAACTAAACAGAACTCTCGAAGGATAAATGACCACGTAAGGCACAGTGATACAATTGTCTGTTATTGATGACGGCTTAGGCTGTGAATACAGCCAGAAAGCCTCCTGTCGAGGTCCCTAGGCTCCTCTGCTCCCAAATAAAAGAGTGCCCTGCATGGGGACGCTCAGGCATCACGCACACCATGATAGGCTTTTCAAAAGTTGCTCATAATGACAGCACTTATTCCAGCCAGACGCTTACCCATATGCTTAAATTTAAACGTGCTTAAAACCATTCCTATTCAGCAAAGCATGCGATTAACTTTAAGCACGTTCTTAAAAGCTTTGTTGAACTCGGTTTAAATAAGTAGACATTGAAAGCAAGGCGAATGGACGTAAATGCGACCACAGAGCTGGAGCCAGGCAAAGCTAAGCCGAGTCAGGTCTCGGGGGCCCGCAGGAGAGGGATGCCAGCTTACCGCAGACCATCCCCAACACCACCACTGACTCTTTTTCACACAAACGGCACAATGGTAATGAAATGTTACAATCTGTTAGTTTAATGTTCTCACTTAATATGACCAGCTGCTTTTCAGGCAGCAGTTCTGTACTGTAAACAGTATCATGAGGTTAAGTGCGAAGGAGTAATAAAGATGCTTGAAGGAGGACTCAAAACGTAAGCTTTGCTCCTGCTGGTGGGCATCTTCCCCTCGCCGCCGCCCGCTCCCTTGTCCCGCTTCCCTCTTGTCTGCTTGTACATTCATGGTTCATCTCTGATTTCAGAGAAGTACATGTTAGCTGAAATGGGTTTAAACCCCACCTCAGGGTTTCTAGCGCTTTCCCCACGAATCCAAGGAAGACCCCTTTTATGTCAGTTATGCATCAAAGCATGTTCGCGATAATTTTGGAAAGTCCAGGTGACACCAGGGCTGAGCCAGGGCCTGGCAGGGTCCTGGTGAACATCCCAAGGCATTTGGTTAGTCGGTCTGTGAGTCCGTCCTGGGGACAGACTGAATGCTCTAATACCAAAAGTTGCTGCAGTGTGTAAGAGGCTCTGTCTTTTGCATTTCCTCACAGGGAACAAAGAAGAGGGGCATTAAACCTTTCACTCAGTTGCTGAAGTCTTCATTGTGGCAAAGATAAAGTAGCTGGAGAGGAGCTGGAGCCATTTAGCAATTAACTGACATTTTAAAAAACAATTCTTTTGCAACAGTCAGGCAACTCTTTTTATTATCTCGTTAATGGTAGCACTTACTGAAGCTAATTTTATGTGTAATAAAACTTCATTACTATCCCTTCTTCTAAGAGAAGGGGTGCAGAGGACAACTGGAATAAGAAACATATGCTTCTTATAGTTTATCAGTCATATACGTGTATGTGACACATCCCAGGTATCCACAACGTTCTGCTTTCTTTTTTTCCCTCTTTCGTTCTTTTTCTGGCTGTGTAACTGCTCTACACTTCCATGTCAGAGGTCACCTATCAAATTCTACTCTTCTTTTTTTTCCAATCACAAATCAATGATGAGGACAACAGAAGGTTAGATCCTTTCTAAAAATAGCACTGATGGTGGTGTTTGCTTATTCGAGGTCTGCCGGGTCTCCTCAGCAGTTCCAAACCAGCAGAACAGGGTGCTTGCTGACCCCGCTGATGCACCGCAGCTGAGAAAGACGGATTAACTGTCTGCCCGAGCCACCCTGCTCCAGCCTTCGGGCTCTTGCTGGGTACTGTCAGAGCAGCAGCTGGTGTTAAGATGCAAAGGAAATGAAAGGTGAGGGGGGAGCTCTGTCACAGTGAAAGGTGACAAGACGACATGGCTTTTAACTCTTTTTCAATCAACGGGGGCTTTCAGCTAGCCCATCTCAATTCAAGTGGCTCTGGTTTTCTCTCAGTCATTGTTATTAGCTTGATAATTGTTATATTCGGAGAGAAAAAAGTGGACAGGTTGATATTTCATAAGGTATATATTTCAAAACGTGAGACTGAGATTTTATAAAGAAGTCACAGATTTGCAGAGTATGTATATTATATTCTAACACAAAGTAAGGAGAGAGCAACAAACCTGAACTGGCTCTGCGTAATAATCTTTAATGAAGCATGGGGACTTCCTCAGTGGGAAAATTTCAGTCTGTACAGATCACTGCGTAATTTAGGTGCTTTTCATGGCTGTTCTGACAGCCTAACCTCATGGTAAACAATGCCGTTTTCTACAGGGGAAGAGCTACAGGTGAATAGCTATAGGTTTGTGCTTTAAGAAGTTGTCCATTGACACCCCTGAGGCGACACCAATTGACACCCGCTTAGAATCTGCTTGTATCACTTCTCTGTAGGCTCAAGGAAAAGTAGCTGCACCGTGTGGAAAAGGCACTTATTAAAATACAAACACTTCTATCACAAAGAAAGATCATCTGGAAAGTGCTGGCAAAGTATTTTTTTTTTCTCTCCTCCTCCTATTTGTTCTAGCAGGACAAGCCAAACCCAGCTGTCACTTGCAATGCTGCAAACAAAACAAGCTGGTGTCAATTGACAAAACTCCATTTGGGGTTGGAAGGGTTAATTTACACCAAGTGGGGCCCTGAGCCACTGGCTAACGGTGGTGCTCAGCTATAACCCAAAGTAGGATTTTTCTCTGTATCTTTTGTTTCTGTTTAAGTTGAAGCAATTTTATGAATCTGTTTAACAATGAGCACCCCAGGGACAGCTTGGTAAACCAAGCAAGAGAGAGAAGAAAGAAATTATAGATCTGTTTTTCAGACATTTCAGTGTATGCTCAATGCAGTGATCATGTCTTTATGCATACCATATCCTCCTTGTGACAGGGGAATAGACACCTACATTACTGACAAAGTCAAAGGCACTGAATGGAGCAGTGATTTTTAAAAAAAACCTTGCGATTTAGACCCAATTGTTTTCCATTCTTTATAATTACTTTAAATTTCAACATCAGCTTTTCCTGTGAGCAATTCAGTAAGCAAATCAATTTCTCCTTTTCCTAGGAGAGATTCTGTCTAGGTTTAACTTTCGAAAAAATGCTCTGTGACGGGGTATTTCAGACGTGTGTTCTTCATCTGAGAACAGCTTTATTCATTACTTCAGCTGCAGGTATAGTCTGTATCTATTTCCATCTAACTTTGCACAGACAGGTATATTTGCTCTACCGTATACACAATAGTGTTATCCTTCAAAAATATAGGAGGAACTCAAGAATCCCAGCTTTTCACTGTGATATACAGAACTTTGTCCTAACCGTGGCATGGCTCAAGATACAAAATCTTATATAGAAACCATTAGAAAGCAGTTGCAAACTATTTTAGGCAGGCATCATTACTATCTCAGGGATCTGCACTGGTGGATTCATGACAACTCCGGTATCTGTAGGAATTCTAGTAAAACGATAGTGCATGTCTTTGGAATATCTTTGGGAGACACACTTTTTCTGAAAAGCATGTGGCACATGAAGGCTGTGGGGCAGAACAGCATCGAAGTGTGAAAGCACTCAGCTGGGGCAGCCAGAGGATTGGGTTTCATGCCAAACTAACTCACCCTGTTGTAGTCTTTTAGACCATGTCTTAGGACTGGATGTTCCTTCATGCTAATTCGGTGCAGTCTTACAGCATTTGCTTTGCTTTAATCACATGCATATTCATATGTAAACTTGGCCTAGGATGTGCTAAATGCTTTTCTAAATATGGATGAACTTCTGAATTGGAGCCTTATCACAGTCATGTTCCCACCTTTGTGAAATGTAAGAAGCAGTGGGAGGTGGTTTTTGCTTTGCAGTATCATAAAAATACAATGTTAAAACTGGCTCCGTGCCTATTGTACGGGAAATGATCTGAGCGCCGAGCACTTAAAGAGAAGCCGCTGACCTACTGTGAAACATGAATAGTGTCCCACATTTCATGCCTTCGGCTGCCCATCAGAGGGCCTTCTCGGAGATTTCAGTATTGTTTTTATATTTCTTCAAGTATTTTCAGATGAAAGGTGCTAATGTCCCAAACATCATTATTAACTGAAATTCATGGCATAGTTGGAATATCTGAGAGCCTCATGTTATCAGAGACACACTGAGAAGTGTATTACTTCACAAAGTAAAGTAACTGTATCACACTTTACAAAGAATCTCAACATTTATATAGCTGAAAGAATAATTTAAAAAATACATTTTTAATTTTAAATTAGACTTTTTAATCAAAGTGGTAGATTGCAGCAGCTACAGCAAACCTACATGCGTGACTCAGTTCCTAGTGAGGATGTTCTTTAAACAGATGAACAAAGTTTCAGGCTGAAAAATGTCCTTACAATTCTAAGTGCCTTCTATAAGTACAAACTAGAAAGGAAACCTTCTTGGGAATGAGAATGTAAAGGATATTCTTGGCATCAAATGGTGCTGAATTTTTTATCTTCTTTTTTAGTCCTCTGTTTTTGCTGGACATTTAAAGCCCCTCTAGTAAGTGTGTTTATTAATTTACTCTTGACTGTTTGGGTTTCCTGAGTCTCAAAAGGGTCAATAAATGGTATTTTCTGTATAAGTTTTCTAGTGAGGCAGAGAAAAGAATCTCGCTCAATGATCACTGGTGAGATGCACATGGTATGGCAGAGTTGCTGCTGACACTGATGCAGTTGTGCTATATAAGGTCTATTTATCCCTTCGGTTTTGCTTCCAGCTATGAAAATAGTAGAAGGTTGAAGGTTTTGTTCACTCTCAGTGTTTCCATACAGTTTTACATCGCTACAGACATGATTTACATTATTGGTTTATGAATTCAGGCCTTAAAACCTCATGAGAAGCCTTGATTGTGGAAGTACAGACTCTTGCCATCTTAAATATCTACAGGCATAAGCACACGTTTAAGTCTAGAGATTGGCCTTGTGACAAGCGTAGCAGCACAAGCAGCAGCATAAGCAAAGCAATGTTCACCCTCTCTGGTTTTGACCCAATTTGGTGCCCTTGGAAGTCAACAGAAGCCCTGCAGTAAGCTGGTATAGAGAGAGAGACAGAAAAAGCCCACTAAAAAGAATGAACTTCGCTACTCCCAAAACGTGGTCCATATGGCACTACCAATTCGTATGTTTTTTTATTGCCCGAGTATTACATTCTTCATGACAGATCAGAGAATTAACTGTTCTACCAGTCGTACACACGGAGACCCCACACCACCTCACACACATAAGTTTCCACTGATTTCCAGCACTAGACTGGATCCTTTATCTGTCCTTCTAATTCTTCCCGACACTTTCATTTTCTTTAGTCTTTCCTTCGTTTTATCGAGCATTTCTTTGCGTACAACAAGAAGAAATTATTGAGTTGTTACGCCGGAATGCCAGGGCTAAAGAACATGAACTCTATTTTACAGTGTATCTTCCTAGTTTACATAGCTGCTGTTATGATTAATTAGTTAACGCTATGAAATACTTGGCACATGAAGGTATATAGCTATATAAATGCAAGCATCCATTAATTATTATTATATAATGTCAAGCAGAGGGCGAGCCAGCTAATAGAACCAAAACTCTAGTATGTACTTCCACACATGGAGCAAAATTCACCAGATAAACCCAAATTTTCTATTTAATATCTTCGCTAAATCTATTCAAATTTTATCTGTGTTGGGAAACTGTATAGAACAGTTTTGCAACTGGACCACTGTTTAACAGTGTTTTCCAAATGCTGACTTTAAAGGTGCAAAACTTTGCTGACCCAGATATTTCAACATTGATGACTGTAGTAGTCTCTTTCAAGATCATAATTGTTAAAACATTAAAGATTACTATACTGTGCTAATAGAGAGAAGGGAAGCCAGTGCTAGGCATCTGCTTCTTGATAATAATTATCACAGTAATTAAGTTTTGCCATAGATGTTAAAATAAGAATCCAGTTTTGACATTTATAAGAGTGGCATTATGAAAAGCTGAACTCTGAATTATCTCTTTATCATACGACTAAAACAATTACAGATGTTCTATTGATGTATGCTGTGGTCCTCTTCTCAGCACAATAATTATCTTTTAATGAGCCCACATTAATGTAAATTGGATTCATCAGGAAATAAATTTCACAATGAATATGAGGCACTCTACAGGTAACCTTTCATGAAAGCAAAGCAAATACTAATCTCGATCATTTGTGGACTAGAGATTTTCTTTCAGGTTTGAGACAAGTAAAAAAAACCCAGGTGGATCACGTTGTCTCCTTGCATTCCAGGCAACTTGGAGGTTTCATGGAAACAAATTGAATTTGTCACTTTCATAAAATTTGCATTTGGTAAAGGATGGATAATAATGCACATTTTATCGTGGTTCCTACTTCCATCATCCCCTTATTCACCTCAAAGACTCATTTGTGCCATGGTAAAAACAGCGGGAGTCTCAGTGCCCAAAGCTGCTCTTCTTGGGTCACACCAACAGCTACGGCGTTGGAGGAACACCTGCCACCTTGCTGCTTCTTCTCCACTCCGTACCAGTTCTGCCATGTTCTTAAATGTCTTGAATTCTCTAAAAGTCAAGCTTCACTGAATAATAAATATCCTGCCTCATATCCACACAAAAAAACAAGGAAAAGAAAGAACAAATTTGAGAAAATCTTATGGATACATAAAAACATTATATTATGGATATACCACAAGTAATTCTGGTGCTCCCAGTCACTTGACAATCTTAAACAAGCCAAGTTTAAGCAACCTTCATAGAGAAAATCCAAATACAGGTCCCTGCCTAATGACATTCTTCAATCTCTGCTTTCTGTTTTAATTTCAGTGGAGTTAAATGACCATCACTTTGCAAACCAGTCAGCTTCAAAGCATTCCAAACTCAGTTTTGAATGATGTCCTGCTGCTTTTAGAAAAACTGATATAATCAAATGGTAATTATCAAAAACAGTTGTTAAAACCAAAAAACCTTGGGGTAGATAAGCCTTTGCTCAAATTGTGAAATGCTGAGTGTCCCGATTGTTCCCACAGTCACTAATAAAGGAAAGGGTAAGACAGAGGGCAGCTTGTCAGAGAAAATTCATCTTATCATTAGTTGTGTTCCGCTGTGTCATTGGGCTGAGCACGACACACACAGAGCTAAAATGCAGTCTCTGCCATAACGAGGTGACTATCTAAGGAGCCGAGGCTGTGATGCAGAGGTGTGAAGGCCACCTGCACTAATGTGTACAAGTTAGTTCCCAAACTTTGGACAATCATAGAATCATAGAATCACAGAATCATTTAGGTTGGAAAAGACCTCTAAGATCATCCAGCCCAACCGTAAACCTAACACTGCCAAGTCCAACACTAAACCGTGTCCCTCAGCACATCTACGCGTCTAGTAAATACCTCCAGGGATGGTGACTCAACCACTTCCCTGGGCAGCCTGTTCCGACGCCTGACAACCCTTTCGGTGAAGAAATTTTTCCTAATATCCGCCCTAAACCTTCTCTGGCACAACTTGAGGCCGTTTCCTCTCATCCTATCACTTGTTACTGGGGAAAAGAGACCGACACCCACAGCAATAGCACTGTCGCACCTAATACTTAGCCAGAGTCCTGCGTGGGTTCACGCAGCTTGTCCTAAAACCCCCGCACGTCAACTAAGAAATTTTGAGAGTACATGTATACACGCGCTACTGTCACACCAAGGGGCTGTAATGCAGACATACTTTTTGTCTAAGTCAGAAGGCAACAGATGGCTAAAACCAAAGAGAACAAAAGGGAACAAGGAGACGCTCCCAGTCGGTGACAGGCGTACCAGTATGCTGGATACATAACTGTCATCAAGCTTTTTGTGGGCCTTATCTCTGTGCCAGAAGCAAACAAAAGGCCTATGTATTACTTCAGGTCTATTTTGAGGACTGAAATGTGATTTCATAGGTACACGGGCTCATTTTGGCCTTCCGCAGAGAATGATTTTCTCCCACATTAGAATATTTAAAATAATATTCATTCAATTATGGTGGCTGCATCGACTATTTTTCCCTGTGAATAAAATGGCCCAATGAAACTCATCAGATATATATATTGAAATGCATGCAAATTGTGTACATACATTTACACTCTCACAGATACGGCAGAAGTCTCCATTAAAAAAACATTCACTTTCTTACTGCAGCATTTGTCTGCAGATTCTAAATGTCAATATTATCCCCAGTGAGAAGAGAAAGGAGGTTGAAAGGTTGGTAGTTTCAGAAAGCTAATTGCCATCCCTAAATTGGAGTTATGAACACACCGTGCCTTTTGCAGCAGTGAGGCGCAGGAACACTGCAATTTTAGGTCTGGCTAAACTCAGAATTTACAGAGGCACGCTTTGTATTACCAAGAACATCACAGGAAATGAATTCATGTTAATGAGAAGGTACATCAGTAGATTAAAAGAATATTCTTAACAATTTATTAATAATAGATCCCTGGAAATAAAATGGAGAATAATCCCTGTGTAAAACTGACTTCTACAGATCGCTGTCTTCATCATGGACTTGGCCAATAGCACATGAGTTTCCAGCACTAAAAGACAAGCTTTAAGTGGTTTGTTTTTTTTAAGATGTCACAAATAAAAAATAACACTCTATTTGAAGCAGCAGTGATCACCAATTTGACTCCATATGGCATTTTTGTTGCACATCAAAAGTGGATGTTAGTCAGAAACACCCTCCCCCATCTCCAACGTCAGGAGAAACTGAACACCAAATTTTCTTTGGCACTAAGACAATACAGTGGATGGAGCAGTTCAGAGGTTATGCATTAGATACCTGTGCCTCCGTGGACACCACCTGTGCCTCTGTGGACAAAACAAAGCCACAGAAGTGCACTCGTTTTTATCCAGAATGGGCATGCCATTCCCTTTAAATATAGTCCTTTCTCAAAACAGTTTCACAAGGGTACTTAATTGGAATTAATCTTGGATCTTCGATACTTTCTAATATGTCACTCTTGCTTTTAAAGTTTGGCTTTTTGAGTAGACTGCCAATAAATAAGTGATTTTTTCCACCAGCAGGTTACCTCTTGAAGACAGTTTTCTATGGATGAAGAGAGAAGGGATGTGTTGACAGTCACAGATACCAAGACCATATGCTGCCTAATCTCATCTTGAGCACATACTCTGAACCTTATGGGATCTATGTGATATTTAAATGTATCTACACTACACAACTCCAGATCCATCAGACAGATCTCTTGCTCCGTGTTCTTGCTCCACACGTATATCCACTTTGCCAGGTGTTCTACAGTATTAGATCCTGTGGGTAGGTACTTACGACAGTTTGCTTTGTGGTTTCAGTGGATTTGCTGAGGTTCTCCTGACTGTAGCTGAGATCAGAGCTTTGATTTATCTTCTGCAAAGTTACACAAAACAATTCTAACAAGTTCTACCTTGTCTTACCAAAGTCATTGGGCATTCAGTCAAGAATCTGAGCTGAAAAGATGCTGAATTGAAAACACTACTAACGCAAGATCTCTGGTATTAAAGATCGCTTTTGTTTTCTTCTTGAAATACGATTTATATTGTCACTGTGCGCCTGTGCTTGCCTGCCTGCCTGTCTCCCATCCTCACTAGCAGCTTGTTTTAACCCACTGGCCAATTTCAACAACGTTTGGCAGACTGGCAGAATATCCAAAAATACTGCAGTTCTCAGGCTGCAGATAGACAACGAGACAGAAAAGGATGATTTTACTACTGCCCTGAGGAAAAGAACCCTCTTTTTAAGCACTGAAGGATGCATATGGGACTTATCAGTTGGAGGCAAAGGTTTTAAATTTTGTCTCCCGATAATACAACGCCTATCACAACAAAGTGCCCGACCAGGGCTGCAAACCACTACTGTAAATATTAATACCAACGTGTCCCTCTTTGTCTACAGAGTAGGAACAGCAGAGGTGTGGTATCATTTAATAAAACAGCCTTTCTATAATTACAGCGGGATCACTGCTACAAGTGCAGCCCAGACACCAAATCTGTCTTTTGCCTCTACTGAGATTACAAGTGTGACAAGTGTGATTTGGAGAAACACACCATGATGTTACAATTTCATGCTCAGTTTGCCATGCTTACAATCAGGCAACAGGAAAAAAAGCCTTCAACTGGTAAATGGAGTAAATTTGGTATGGAAATCACTGAGAGAAGATAAATATAGAGTCCTACAATGTCATTTTTACAGTCAATTTTCTCTCTGTAACTGAAGTTTATATCAAAAGAAGGGAAATTACATAAATATTTCATCTGGACAGTAATAGTACTAAATTAGGTGCTCTAGAGATGATTTATATAATGTAGATAGGCTGTCAGTGGCAAATATGAGAATTACAGTAACACTGAAACAGAATCCTCCCTAATTCATGTACAGTAGTAAGTGAGCGCTTACGCAACTTTTAAGTAAACATTTTTTACAGATATTTAAAACAGTTTCAGCTGAGCAGTGTGTTGAAGAGATATAGTAGCTTTTTCCCCTCATACAGAGACTCGCTTTTGAGGAAACCTGGGACACTTTAGCATTAAAAATTACATGACCTTTTTTTATCTCCATCATTTGGGTGAGGATATGTCCTGGTTTGAGAGACACAGGACTAATTTCTCTTCTAATGCTTGGGAAAACTGCACTTTTAGAAGACTCCAGTGTCCGAATTTGTGAAAATATTTACTTTACAGCCAGCGATGGTGTGTGGGTCTCAAGTTCTCAGTGTTTTCGAGCTCGCCAGGTGCAGGGATGAGGAGGAGCGAGACCTGGGCACTTGACCCAAACTGGCCAACAGGATTATTTCATACCATCAACGTCACACTCATTATAAATTAGAAAGTTTGCTGCGAAGTTCGCTCTCTCCCTTGATGGCTGCCATCCTGAGAACTTTGTGCCCTGGTGCCGGAGCCCTGAGGCCTTCCCTTCCTCCTGAAGCCGTAGCGCTCGCAGTGTCCAACATTTACTGACCACTGCTGGGAGTGCACAGCTTCCTACTGACATAATTGGCTGAGTATAATCTTTGCATATTCTGTATTGGTGTCGGGATCAATATCAGTTCTTTATTGCTGTTAATGTTAATTATCTAATCTTATTCTATTAAATCTGTTTATACTTCAGCTCTCGGGTTTTCTTGTTTTTCCCGATTTCCCTTTCCCAGGTGGGGAGGGGTCATCGGGTGATAGAATGATTGTCTAAATGACAATAAATTGTTATGGGTCTCTCAAACCATAACAGGATACCAAAGCACAACGGAGTAAACAAACTGCCACTGGTCCCACACCACGTGCCTGGAGTGGAAGAAGGTTTCTCCCAGTCATGAGTCAGTCGTTTGCTCCAACTACCAGAGACATTCCCTGACAAAAGAAGGTACTCTGCGTGCATGCCTTAGGATTCACGTCTCATCCACCAAACGTGCAGCAGAGAGATCAACCACTCAGTTCATCTGTCACCAAAGAAAAGTCACGTTTGCTTCCTTGTTGGGATTCTGAATTAGAAGCAGAGGTAAAAGGTGGATTTTTCTCATTGACTCACTCCCAAATTGTAGCTCTGTTGGAACAACGGGAATGAAAAACCCTTTGAAGATCCTTACCAGATACGTTCTGTTTGGTGAAGACACCAGCAGATGCAAATCTATTAAAGCCGATGCAACGGGACGTGTGTGGAGCAGGCCATGAAGACCGAAGGGACAGCAGCCAAAGTCCCCCTCCCAAGTGATGTCAGTGGGAGTTAAACTCGTGCTTGTGCACTGTGAATCGGGGTCCTAGAGCCACCCACCTACCCAGTTCCTCAAAGCAGGCTGGAAGTGGAAACACAGGCGGCCTTTCCCAGGGATGCGCTGGCCTGGGGCGCTGTGGGGCCCCGCTGATGAGGGCAGGGAGTGTTTTCCTGGATACCCTTTCTTACAGGTGTTACCTCACCTACCAAAATTCAATTCAGCTGCTAAGCTACGTAGCATCCCTCCAGTGGACAGGACTGCAAAGTATTCAGTCGCTGTTCAGCAGGAAAAGGAAGGAGTTCTGTGACCTGCAGCAAACAGAGAATTAGCAGCCGAAAAAGCCCTTCCTACAGCCTGTGACTCACTAAGTCATGTTCTTTTACATTCTTAAGTAACATCTAAGACATCTTTCCCCTATTAGCTGATATTGCAGTAGTGGCGGATGCACAATAAATAATACATTATACAACTGTACTTCAAAGGCCTGAATAGTGCAAGTGCAGTATCTTTCTTAGATTCCGTTTATTTAATGCTTTCCATAAAAAGGGTGTGTGATATTTATTTATTTATTTTTCAACTGTGTGTTTGACTGTGCATGGTTCCAGTTTTCAGTCTACTGCTCGGTGACCTGGCTGCTCCAGTGAGGGCAAAGGCCATTTGAGAAATAAAATGGGTAGAAATACAGTTATTAATCAGCACAGCTTACTGAAAATGAGCATGCTGCACAGGGCCAAGCCCCAAGGAAAGGGAAAAAGTCATGACATTTCTAGGAATGCCACTGGGAGCTGTGTAGCAAACCTCTGCATAATGAGATGAGAAGGTAAAACCAACGTGGTTTGGGTGGCCTGAGGGGTTAAACCCCTGTCTGAGAGGGGAAACTTCCACAGGACTTAACTGTGCATTCATGTTTTAAAGGAGTTCTCACAAAACTCCTCTGTTCCCATTCAGTTTTGTCTTCTACTCAGATCTTTTCTAGAGTAACATCCCCGGACCATGCCGTATGCCAGAGAGAATGGGAGAAAGCAAAACCCCAAAGCCTCACAAATGAGCTGCAGGGAGGAGGCAAAGGGCAGTTCAAAGTAGACTACTAAAAAGGGACATAGCAGGGACATCAAAGCACCGTCCACTTCTACCACTGAGAGGGCTGGCGAAGAACTACGCTTCCCAGAGCAGTGGATGGGATTAGGCGGGTTGAGTCGCTCACTAGGGGCTGCACTTCACGTTACAAACTAGCCCGTGGAGTGAGTCATCCAGTGACGTGACATTTAACTCATAAGCAAATAACTTGGGCTATGACTGCCTAATGCATGACTCCAATTTTTGAAGCACATCATGCCTTGCGCAAGGCGTGCAATTGTTATTGCCATCAGGTGCACATCAGTGCAGTAATTGTTTCTTCAACATCAGTCCCAAGGTGCAATATGTAACCGATCTTGGAACGTGGCCCTTGCATCGCCTGCTGTGAAAGAACGTTTCTAAACAACCAGCTGCAATTATAGATGAATAACAATTTCAAATTAACAGCCAACCGACTTTACAAATGGCATCCCTACAAGACCATCACATATTCAAAAGCTCTTGGGGATTTATATGTATATACACACATACAAAAATTGATTCCAATATTTAACCAAGTTAATCGGTTCACAACCTTAATGCACATTAAATTTTCTTTACTGTATCAACTGTACACTGCGATGGAGACTAAATTAAGAATGTTGTAGCAAAGCTCAGACCACAGTTTATAATAGATTTATAAGTACTGTATGGACATGTTTGTCTTTTCTTTTATTTTCTCATAAGCGATGCCATTATGGCTGCCATAATTCTTATTTACTCGACTTCTAGGCTGCTGGCAATAGCACAAAAATAGATTTTGAGAATTTATGTCATACATGCATCATGAGAAGGCAACAAAACAGCACAGGTGAGATTTATTTAGGTTTAGAGTCAGTTTCATATACATTTTCATGCTAACCCTGTCTCCCCAAACAGAAAAGTCCGTTGCTTCGCAACAGGCTGCGGACCTGCAGTTCCCACCAAGCCCAACAGGAATCGCACAGTAACTGTCTGTCCTACTTTGTGCTTAGTTTTGATATAGAAATTGGAAGACAGCACAAATAAATTCCCACAGGAACACTGTTGTATTCCCAGTATATTCTCTCCCAAAACTGAGAACCTCGTTTCTAATTAAAATGTACCGCATGTGACAAGACATCTCCTTTCAGCTTCGCATAGAGAAGTTCATCTAACATCACCTAGAGAAACCAACACTGATCCTAAGAGGGGATCAACTAATACATCGGGAAAGTCATTGGAACTGCATCGGTGTGGGATCTGGACACCAGAGTTGAAAGAACAATATTTCAAGTGCCATTTCACAAAAATAGCATCACAGGATATTGTTCTGCTTCTGAATAAATCTTGCAAGGATAGAATTTAATTATTACCTCTTTTGAAAGGTTTCTGTTTTCAAAGTCAACATCTGTTTTCGCACTCGGTAGGTGCAAAAGTGTACACTCACAACACGCTAGTGAGTACCGGTGGTAGCAGTTATCGGTGGTGCAGACAGACCCTCTGCAGAGGTCTACAGAACTATGGGCAGTTGTGCACGGTACCGACAGGGTGCAAGCCCTGACCCATCATTCTACCCACTCCACCTTTGTTGAGTGACAAAGCAGGAAATATTCATTACCTTCATGTTCTGGGATGTTTGCTTTCCTTCCACCTATTATAAAAGTTCATAAATCCAGAGTGGAATATTCAATAAAAAAGGGAAGATTTGCAGTTATAGAGAAGAGCTCAAATAAAGTTCATGGTTTCTAAGTAATGCAGCTTTCAATTACCATACCCTTTTTAAACTGTGAAAGATGTAATGTTAATCAAACATGTAATTTGCAAGTGTTTTTCTTTAGTAAATGTCATGTACAAGTAGATATTTAGGATGTAATGCACAAAGTAATTGCAGTTGGATAACTTTCCATGGTAATATTTATTTACATTAGAGCAGACGTGAGTATTCCTGAAAAAGGAAATTAATATTGTGCATAAAATCCTAACCCCACTGAAGGCAATTCCAAAACTCCCATTGCCTTTCAGGACTAGAGTGTCACCCTTTATTTAATTCAGTATGTTAACTCATCACTTTCCTCCTTCTTATTAAATAAGAGTTAAAAATGGAGACAGCATAATAGAGCTCTATGGATGAAATGCTCAGACTCTCTCCAAGGCAAAAAATACCAACTGTTAATGATGAAAAGTGCCTGAGAACCAGAAGAATGGTGAAGTCAGACATGAACTCTGAAGGCAGAGGTTCCCTTCCAGGCTCCAGTTTGGTGACTATAGGTGTCCCATGCCACATTTCAGGGTCCCAGGATCCTTACAAATTCCTAGGGTAAGGTTTTCATGGGAGCTTATTCTTCTTCTGTTCAGACAACCTACCATCAGGATTAGAGCACCCAGAAACTTCTGTTGGGTCACTCCAGCCCAGATACCTAAATTGTTGTCAAAGTCACTCCTGACCTTGCTGGGGTATCCCTCCCACTGCTACTAGGTATAAATAATAATGAATTGTTTTATAAGGCTAAGAGCCAAATTTGATTTTACAAAAAATTACATTTTTACTTTCAATAAGAGTCTTCTTTGCATACACCAGTTAGAAACTAATTGCTTTATCTAGCATGCAGGGGTCAACAGGACAGTATTTTAAGCTTGAAACGCTGACTGACAGCAATGTCTGTCAAGAGAATTGGGGAACTGTCAACAAGATGAGGAATTGGGTGCACCCAGTATGAAAACAATCTTTACATTCATGGAAAGAGGTTTCATAATGGGACATCCTGCACTGTGAACAACAGACTCACAAACTGCTCACAAAGGTCAACTCCGTGGCTGAGTTAATAGTTAAAAAGTAACTGTGAAGTCCTAAATAGGGGCTTTCATCAGAAAACAAATGTTCTTTCAGAAATTCTTTGCACATTTCAAACTTCTGCAACATCCTCTTAGGAAGACTAAAGGCTCTGTTCTGCCTTCTGCAGTTATATACACATATTCCCCAGCATCACCACCTTTGCCCTTGCCATGTATTTTCCTAGAAGACACATGCGGTTTATTAGCTACAGAGCAGTCAGTAAACAAGAGCATCCAAGATGGACAATTGAATCCTGGACATGGGGGCCAAGGTCCACTTGAGTGCCAGCCCCACATACTGGGGAACACGGGTTCCTCTTCTGGCACACAGTGCCTATGGTAGAATGATGTAAACCCCATCCTGACCGTATATCTCAAATTGTATTCGGCAAGTAGGAGGCAGCTCCGATACTGCACACACGATGTGGCTGGCTTCCGAGTACATATTACATGGTTCACGCTGATATTTTCATATAAATAAACTGAACATAATTCTTTTCTTAACTTGCCACAAGCTACGGAATACATGGTAAGGCAACATTTACAGTGAACCCATCAGCCAGCAATTTGCCTCCACTTGTTTATGTTTACAAAGCATTTCCCACTGTTTCCTTTGCCTGGAAAATTGGTTATTTTATCCAAGCAAGCTATCAGCTTCCTTTAGTACTATCTACCTTAGATAAATGTGTTGCATTTTATCCTATTTTTCATTTACTTCTAGGCATTTGATTCTCATATTTCCTTCAAAATGTATTTTATGATGTTCATGTTATTGAGATTGGAAAAACAGGCCTTGAGCTACGTGCAGTATTTTTCCACCCCTTTAAACGTAGCAACTACGTTTGATTTCCTTCAAGTACCCAATACTGTGACCAATCAATGAACTGTTACAATGGGAGAAGACTGCCGAGAGAGGCAAAAGCTGTGTGCCCTTGAGGCTCAGGGATGAATGAGTGACTGACCACAGCGATTACAAAGGACACTGAACTTCTCCCAACAAAAAGGGAGGATTGCCCTTGTTCTAGATCAGCCGGCTGTAGCAGCTGAGCGGATCAACCACCTGCGTAACTGCTTTTCCCTGAGTGAATCAAAGGAATGTCTTCCGGAGATAGGTAGACCAGCATGGGGAGCGTATGCCTGGCTCAACCCGACACAGAGCATAAAAAACAAACAATCAGAAGGTAAGTTTGAAGAGAGCAATGGGCTTGGGCTGGTTTCAGCCACATACTTCTTCCCAGCAACTGGAGATGCAGGGAGTCATGATGGTGAACAGACTATGGACAGCAGGAAAGAAAAACGTGTTTTTATCATGATTCAATCATATACTGCAATTGCAACACCCTGCTAAGTGTAATTTGTACTTCTGCTGTAAATCAAGTCTATTGCTGTATTAAGTGATCTGCTAAATCAAAATGCCATGTAACTTCACATAGGTAAACTCTGTATTAGACATTAAACCCCCACATGTGCAATGCCTGCAAGAACCCAGTCAGCATATATCGAACTCTGACAAGCACCCCTTTCACCTTGGCAAGATTTATTAACAAATCCTTGCTATCAGGTCAGATTTCATATGCCATTGTTTCAGAACACAGCTGGCAGATTATCTGGCTTCTCTTACGTGAGCGTACTAACGTCTTTGAATTTTCCTCCTAGCTCAGTTGTGGTTATTTTTTTCCCCTTTACTCATCTTTGTTTTGACCTCACATTCATCACCCTTGCAGAAAACTGGAGAAACAATCTGTCTCCTTTCGGTGACACTAGTGTCCTACTCCTTTTCCACTAACGCAGGACTCTCCCATCCTTCTCTTTTCTCTTTTTACCTAAACAGCTGCTATTTGTTTTAATAGCCCGTGCTAGGCATAACTAAGCTTGACTTCTGGCGAATCTCACTTTATTCCTAACATGTCCTGACTTCTAAGACATAGTTTTGTCTGCTGTTCAGTTCCTTTTTCTATTCTGTACAGATCTCTACTTATTTTTACTATCTTCTCCTTTGATAACTAATACGAAATTCGCTCGAGGGTCTCCAGCTACAAGTTTCTGCCTCTTAAGCTTAAGTTGCTGATTCCTTAGAATCTGGACTTCAGGGCATCTATCATACAAAATTTCCCAAGTGTTCCAGGCCAAAAGACATTAGAAATGAACTTCCTTAGGTTTGAATGTTTGTTTTACAGAAATGTGATTTTTTTCTTTTTACTTCCCTTGGATTTAAATGAACCAACTGGTCATCATTCAGTCTGATGATATTTTCTATGACTGGGTCATTTATTCTATCTTCATTATCTACCGATACTACATCTGAAATAGTATTTTCCTGGTTCCGTAATCTGTTGGCAGGAATATCTACTATTTCAGTAACACTTGTTCTCCAAAATATATCAGGGAAATTAAAGCTTGGAAGTGATTCAAGCCTCTCTGTAGTAACATTCGACAGGCCTCTACATATAGCCAAGCCAAGTGCTAAACCTGCAAAACAGATTCCAGGCACTACACCACTCACAACTTTTAGCAGCATTTCCTGCAGTGCTTTTGACCTAAACAGATGTTGATGTATCTATACTATCTTTTATTTCTCTTAAGCCGATCATAACCCTGCAGCATAATGCTACCCTGTCAGCTTAACTGTCTTTTATATATAAACTATAATAAAGTGGCTTTGTGCATTTTATCATCATGTAATTACAGAATTTTGTACAAGAGTCTATGCTTTCACAGATAATGTCTCTTTGCACACAGCATGGGATGAAACCTTTAAAACTACAAACCGAGGAAAAACTGAAGGAGTCTTGCCTTCCTAAGTGTTTGGGGCTTCAAACAAGAGCTCTCTGCAGTGTGCGTTTCTCATAAACAGAAGGAACCGCTCAGATCTGTGGGTGCAGCTAAATCACACTGGGTGGGTTTTCCAGGCTGGAAAATTTAACTCTAAATTCCCCAATACAGAAAAAGTTATTTGACTCCCTGGGTCCTTCCAGCTCTCCTTTTCCTCTCCAACCCCCCCCCCCCCCAGGTGTGGAGAGGGGGCTGGCTATACCCCACTGGTTCTTGACAGTTTTCCTAAAGACCGCATCCTTATTTCCCATATTATATGACCGGACTCAGATTGGTCACATCATCAGCATGAAGGCAGCTCCACCGCGCCTGGGGAGGGAGGCAACATCTCATTCACTGGACAGGCGAATGGCCACCCCCTTGCAGCAAGAGTTTGCAGCACGCACCTATGACTGACTTAGCAGAATCAATCTGAAAGGAGTTTTAACTTTGATCAACTGAGGACAACATCCACAAGAATGTTTTGATCAAATTATATCAAATTTATATGATTCAACAAGGTTCAACAAGGCCAAGTGTCGGGTCCTGCACTTGGGTCACAACAACCCCATGCAGCGCTACAGACTGGGGGCGGAGTGGCTCGAAAGCTGCCTGGCAGAAAAGGCCCTGGGGGTGTTGGTGGACAACCGGCTGAGCATGAGCCAGCAGTGTGCCCAGGCAGCCAAGAAGGCCAACACCATCCTGGCCTGCATCAGGAATAGTGTGGTGAGCCGGACTAGGGAAGTAATCACCCCCCTGTACTCGGCACTGGTGAGGCCTCACCTCGAGTACTGTGTTCAGTTTTGGGCCCCTCACTACAAGAAGGACATTGAGGTGTTGGAGCGTGTCCAGAGAAGGGCTACAAAGCTGGTGAAGGGTCTGGAGGACAAACCTTATGAGGAACGACTGAGGGATCTGGGGTTGTTTAGCCTGGAGAAGAGGAGGCTGAGGGGAGACCTTATCACCCTCTACAACTACCTGAAAGGAGGTTTTAGAGAGATGGGAGCTGACCTCTTCTCCCTGGTGACAAGTGATAGGACAAGAGGAAATGGGTTCAAGTTATGTCAGGGCAGGTTTAGATTAGATGTTAGGAAGCATTTTTTCACTGAAAGGGTTATTAAACATTGGAATAAGCTGCCCAGAGAGGTGGTGGATTCACCATCCCTGGAGGTGTTTAAGAAAAGGGTAGATGAGCTGCTTAGGGACATGGTTTAGGAGTGGTGGTGTTTTTATCAGGGTAGGTTAATGGTTGGACTTGATGATCTTAAAGGTCCCTTCCAACCTCACTGATTCTATGATTCTATGATTCTATGATTGCAGAGTGCAACAGTTTGCAAACATGGCAGGAAAGAATATTCACTTTTGGGGAATGTACATAAAACATTTCCATTAAGCCTAAGGAGATTTGCATGCACATGAAATACAAGATCAATCTGCTACAGAGTTTTGACATACAAGGACTTTATGTTTACTCTTTGGCTGATGTTTAGCATGCTGCAGTGCAGCAAATAGAAAAGTGTAGTTGAGCTGTCATGTAAGATAATTGATTTTGACAAGACTACAAGTTAATTCGTCACTATTTTGCAACTTATTTGGAAATTCTTTGCAGCAATGTCCCAGAGGACAGCATGTAATCGCTTGTAAACTGAAATTAGGTCCGGAGTTAAATATCATTAAATCTCAGGTACAGCCAGAGCTCAGCGTGTGACTACTAATGTGTTACCTTCCCTATTACATCAAGGACACAACTGTAGCAAAGGTTATGAAGATTATTGCTCAAGTTGTGAATTGCTTATAACTAGAGAATTAAGTTGAGATAAATTTCCAGGCAACCTACAGATGGTTGTAAGAGAAAAGCCACTGCATGGACACCTTAAAATCATTAATGTCCACACACACTCATGTTGTCTTGCATTTCTCTTGCACGCACACACGCAGAAAAACCCTAAGTGAAATAAAATAAAGAGGATTATAAAAGCTCATCTTTGTACTAATATAACCAAATTAAATCACCATTCACATTAGCCATTCCAATGTTTTATTATAATAGAGTATGAAGGATTGGTAGATATTTTAAAACTGTATTGCTAGGACCATATTGTTTGACAGTTTTATTTGAGATTGTTAAATATTAATTGCTGAACAAAAGAGTGCATTAAAAATTATGTTGGATACAAATAATTCAACTCCCTACAACTAGAAAGAACATTTGCATATTCACCTTCTCTCAAGCCACCGCTAACGATCTCGCTTTGGCTAGGTTTTGGGTGGCTTGATAGTAATTTCTACCAGAGTGAATGTGCAACTGCAGTGAGTATTTGACTTGGTTTTGGAAGTGAAGGTAGTGCGCACAATCAAAACATCAGACATCTTTGTAATAGCAACTTAAGTAGTGCCCCTCAACAATTCTGGACATCTCAGCCTGAGACCACCGTCTGTTTAGGATCTTTTGGGCCGGTAGGAAAAGTATTTTATCAACAGATGCCGCTGCTATTATCCAGGGTGCCTCCTGGGACTCCCCACCTACATCAAGAACGTGCTGGTTGCTCTCTGTCTTGGAGCGATGCAACCCCTCACTCAGTCGAAGAAATAGTCAGAGCTGCTTGAGAGCGTTTGTGATTTATGAAGTGTTTGTGTTCTGAAAAAGCAGCAGGGAGCAGGTCCTCCACACCCTTCGGTGCTATACAAAGTAGGTTGCAGAGGCTACGGGCTCTTCTTCCCCGAGGCGTGAACCTACTCTACACGCGGCAAACAGAGAGACCTGTCCATGCATATTTTGAGCTCTGATATGCGATGTAAATTGCTTCTCCAGGAACTAAATTGAGACTCTTCACCAAAATCCATCTTGTTTTCAAATAGACAGTACATTACAGTCAGAAGAACTCCTTAATTTCACTAATTACTTTTTAATGATCATAAGCAAACAAAAGACACTAGGTAGGTGCCATGTGCCAGGAGACTCAGTGCAGTATATGGTCAGAGTCAGAAAACTAATCATCCCCACCTGTTCTCAAAACCTGCCAGCATCTGAGATTGGTTTGGGTTCAATTTCTAAAGAAATGGAGACTCTGTTCATTCTAATTAGGTTTTTGGAGCTGGGACATCTGTACCAAAAAGCCATCTGAAAGTAGGCTCAGATGGGGACTATGATGCTTTTCAGCAACAATCACTGATTTTGCAGCAACAGTCCTCTGCCCATTACTAGAACTAAAGTGAATACAAATCCTCTAGTGTTTTATAGACTCTTATTTCCTAAATTTTAGAAAATGCCCCATAAACCTTTATATATTTATATGTATCTTTTTCCCCCTTCTTCTCCTCCTCCCCCTTAAATTTCAAATATAGAAAGACATTGCTCAAGTCCCCTGGGGTGTCAGCTTGGCATCCTTTGCCAGCGTTAACATAACACAGATTACGTTAAATAAGCACTTCTGTTTGCCCATCTCTGTTTTCCACTATTATGTGAGAGGGAGACCACAACGTGACACCGGTGGCACACTTGGAAGTTTCCACTGAAATAGTGACTCAGCTAAGAAGGTAACCACGCCGGATAGTTGTTATGTGGATGCATAGCCTGAAAAGGCAGACTGTCATTTTGAAATACATTAAAGGAATCTTTCTGTGCTATAAAATGGTGTTGTAGTCTCTTTCCAGGGCTACCGAAGCAGCACCAGAGCAGCCTACAGAAGACAGAGAATTCGAAGTACTAAAATCCTGCCACTGCTCTGCTTGAGAGCCATTTCGTTGCTCTGTTGCAACATCTTACTGTGGGTTAAACAGTAGGCAGCTCCTTGAAACCCACTTTACTCCCTGCCCGGTGGATAACGTAATCAGGAAGGCAGCTCACCACACGGAGCTGCGAGCTCAGGAGGCCGCTGAACGAACAAGCTTGTGGCCTCTGACGTCTGTAAGGCAGACTGGTGGTGAGAGCAGTGGTATCCGACTCTCCCCACACAGGAGCTAGGTGCTTTTAAGAGCAATAAGGGAGGGAAGTAAAGAAAAAGAATGGATAAAAAGCAGAAACTGAGAGGAAAATGAGATGGAAGGGAGGCGGTAAGAGACAGAAAGAACGAACCACGGTGACAAAAGGCCGGCAGAGCCTGGGTCCAGTACAAAGGATCTTCTCTTAACCTCAGCCTGCTGTGGTAGTAAGCATCTCACGACTAGGGTATTTTAGGCACTGGTGATGACAATCATGCCTCAACATAAATCCCAGTTCCCTTCCCAATAAGTTACCCAGGAAAAAACTTAGCCTGCTTTCTGGCCAGTATTTATTTGAAAGACAAAAAAGTTTTAGTAATGTAACGTTGCTCATGAGTTCGTTTCTTTAACGAGATACAGGACTGCACTCAACTACTAAAACAAAGGAACTGATTCATGTTTAATGTGTCCAGAGAATCACTGTGTTGAAAGCCTGACATGAAAGGGTGGATGAGTCAGGAGAAACCAGAAAGCCTCATTTAACGTGCCATTCTCTATTTCCCATTAACTGTCAGACGTCCCTTTGTTAACAACAGCGGGCTGCACGTAAAGTATTCTGGTGAGAGAGACTTTGGACCTTGAAAAGTCTGGCAGCACCATCACCCAGGTGCTACGTAAGTCGGTCCTTATGCAGAACACGAAACAATCCCAACTACGGGGAAGATGAATTTCTGGGATCATATGGCTGATGTGAGCGGGAACACTGCAAGAGGACAATGGACAGGGAGGACGCCCTTTGCTTCATGGTTTTCAAATGTAGTTGCATTAACTATAGGTTAGGCCAAGGCTACTTATGCGTTGATGTTTACGTATTTAGATGAAAATGGAATAACTAACTCAAACAAACCTGTTCCTTTCTCTTAAAAACAAGAAATAATACAAGTGTATCTTTCTCTGTACTATACTTTTTTTTTCTGGAGTTTAAAAGCTTTTACACATTTACAGAGCTCTAGTAACCTTGTAATGCTGACCTGCTGGGGGGGGGGTTTATTCTTTAAATCTAACCAAAATAGAGAATATCTGCAATTCATTTCAGAACTGTGCTCTGCATTAGGAAGTTAATGTACTGATTAATTTACCTAATTACAGTAAAACAAACAATCCTGAAACTGAGGCCGGTTTGTTCACTTACTTGAAATGCAGTTACACACAGCCATGGCACAGACAGACTCAGCTGTGGATATCTGAGGAGTGGGCTGCGATAAAATTTTAAACGTTTCTTCTGGCCATGTCTCTGTTTTTCAAGTCTGTCTCTTCTGAAATATCAGAGACTAGTTTGACGTTTAATTTCCATTTCTGTATTGCAACTAGGAAAATATGCAGCTTTAGAGGTAGACGTTGAGAAAAGAGTAAATATAAGATAATCAGTCTGGATGATAATGAACATGTTTCCCATGCACAGTGTACAGGGAAGGTAAAGTTCAGTTTCTGGGCAGAGAGCTCACACCACATCAATTAACTACTGAAATCTCATTTAGGAGCTGGAGCTGAGCCCCACTCTGAGATCTTCAATGAAACGTAAGTGGTAGAGGAACCTCGTAATTCTCCTCGCAAAGGACTGGGCATCGCTGTAAACGTTCGGTGTACAGGCTTCCATTGACAAAGTAGGTTTTTCACAAAGGTGCCATCTCCCAAACAGAGAACTTCAAAACATGTGTCCCTCCTGAATCCCATTTTAATGGAAATATAAGAATAAACTCTCAATGATGAAGAAAAATGGGATTTTTAACCTAATTTACTATAATTTTAACTTGCCTTTCTTGAATGTTTTGAAACCTGTATTTCATATAGAATAAGCACGACTCATGTACCTGTGCTGATCATTGTCTATTTTATTAAAGAAAGTACTCAATTTCAGTAAAGAAATGTGGAAATTCTGTGTTGTGCAAAGGAAGCATCATGGAAAATGATACTGACAGTCAGAACATCTCTTGATCAAGACCAGTACTCATCTCTGACACAGAGATTTATAATTACTGGTTTACTTTATCGCACTATATGCTACTCCTATTTTTTAATGCATGAAAGAGGTAAAGAAAATGTAGAATTTGGACTTTTATCTGCAACGGAGCACTGTGTGGCAGCCTTTAATTGCAAGTTAGGAGTGAAGCCATCCTGTATCTTAATTTGAGGAACTGTCTGGTCAAAAGACAACTGGAAGGAGTGTTTTCTTGAAAGGCAGTCTTACTATTGGATTAGAAACAACTCATTTTTATGATTTTTCACAGAAAAAGTAATGAGTGCTAAAAATCAGAACTTTTCCCCCTCTACTCTTCAACTTGCGAAAAACGTTTAAATTTGAGAAAGTTCGGTTAGTCCAAAAATCCTATTTCCACTCAGAGCCCTGTTTCCTCCTGAGTTAAGATGGCATACATTTGATAAAAATGTAAGCATCCAGTGTAACAAATTTTGGATAACACTATCTGAATAGGCTGGCTTATGTACCAAGAGAGACTCAATGATCTTGGTATCACCGGCAAGTAATGGAACAAAACAATTAAGGAGTTTTCTCCTGAAAAATTCAAAAGGGAGGAAGAACTGTTCCATAAGCTGATACCTAAAGAAGACAATATTTTCTTTACTAGACTTTTTTTTTAAGTACTTAAAATAATTTCAGTTTAAGACAGTATTTTAAAGCCCAAAGGACTTGCACAGAGAACCTAGCAGGGCACAGAGTAACGTAGAAAAAAATTTAATTCCTATTGAAAACACAGAGAGAACTACAATGTTATTTCACGAATCAATTACATGAAAGAATTAGTATTGAATTCTAAGAGTTGTCCTCAAAAATTACCAAGACAAATACAAAAATGATACAATGACAGAATAACAGTTACATGTCTAATGCATATATGGAAAAGTCAGCACATTTAAGTATTCATTAAGTAAATATTTATTAAAATTGTCCTAAGTAGCTCCGGAACCAATTCAAAACGAAGCATGGAAGATACTTGCATCCCTCCAAATTCTTGAAAGCGTCTCCACTGTAAAGGAAACTATGGAAATTTTAAAAGTGCAAATCTTTCTAATTTGACCTGATGGTTCTCATTCTGACTCTGGCCATTAGAAAACAAAAGATTAAAAGAAACCATAGAACTTCAAGGGGAAGCAACTTCCCGGTTTGGCAGCGCGCTGGCCAGATACTCACATTACGGGGATTTCAAAAACGTAGATGAAACAGCCCTTGTAAAGATCCTGAGAATTAGAATTGAGATTTAAATTTTCCTTTAAATAATGAAGCCTGTTTTCCTCTAGCTAAGTCTGTGTCCTGTTTCCCTTCTCTGCCATTATTGCAATACCGGCCCAATCCGTAGAATTCCCTGTAATTTCATGCATCTTTGCAATATCTGTAGTTCCTCCTCTCCATGTCTCTCCCTTGCCACACCTGCTCAGCTTTAATAGACCCTTCCTATGTCATCTAACCCCCATGGGGCAAAAGATAACAAAAAACCCATTCCTGTTTCTGAGTGCCCTCTGTGCTGCTTGGCTGGCCTGGATGTGCATGCTGTGTGGTCATCTGACAAATCAAACACAAGAAATAATTTTGAGTTTGATGTGTAAACTTTCCCCTCACTGTGGAACACATTTGTGTCTCCCTCCTCTATCCAGACAACGCTTTTCACAAAACGTGCAGGAAGTCGACAACTTCGAACTCTCTATCAACCTGTCAGGTTTGGGTGAACAGGTCAGTGCAGGAGACATGATAAGCACACATAAGATTCCCTAAATCTCCTTCTGTAATTAGACTAGAAGAAATTTCTGATGAGAATAGTTGTACCAACTATAAAGAAACAACTCAGAAATATTATTGAGTTTAAACATCAGACAATGGCTGAGTTTCTGTTGTCATTTCTATGAATCCAGAATAATTTCACTTGTGTAGTTCTGTATTAATAAAACTGTGATCGAAATGTGATCCAATGCTCTCCCAAGATGCAACATGTCCTTTACAACAACAAAGCAAATGAAGCAAAAGAGAATGAAAAGTGAATTAAAAAAACATTGATCTTGCAGATACAAAATAAAGTTGGAATAAATATTAGCGCTGATGATTTTCTTTCCGTTATCCACAATGCGTTTTTCCTCACAAAGAAGAAGTGGTTTAATACCATCTATCACTCATATAATGGATGAAGCGTGAAAGATGCCTTCAAGCAAGTTAGCAGCTTGGCTGTGCCTCAATTTGTCATAGTCATACACAAAGAAAAAATGCACCTCCTAATACATTCAAACATGTTGCATCCTGGAAGAACAACCCAACATCTGGACATCTATAATACAGACTGCAACATCATGACTGCGTGTCAAAGTAATTAATTAACATAATTTCTTTCTGCCAATAGAACACATACATTGCCTGCAGAACACACAACATCTGATCTTACTAATTTAATGAGAACCCCTATATCTTCTGTAGCAGTTTTCATCTAGAAACTCTAGCTTCCCACACAGAGGAGGTTAGGGTCACCATTTTATAAAACAGGAAATGAAATACAAAGAGGGAAAGGCATACATCCAGAATGATGCAGCAGTCCAGAAAGAGACTTGGGAACAGAGCCTAAATTCTTGAATATGAGGAAGGAATTCTAGTATTGTTGAATTTACTGGTACCCAAAATCCATCCCATCAAGAGAATTCCCATGGCATATCAGAATGTGAATAACCACATAATTCTCTGGATAGGCTCACCATAATAAAGTTCTAATCGCATAGGCAAAAGATTCCCATGGGCTTTCAGAATACTCTGACCTGCTGCTTATATATTCTGTTTTCTATCATATCTAGCGATTCACTAAGCCCCTTGCTCTGATTCAGAGATCACTGAAGTTACAGGAATAAAATAATTCATAGAATCATAGAATTGTAGAACAGCTGAGGTGGAAAGAGCCCCTGGAGATCACCTAGTGCAAACCCCCTGCTCAAAGCAGGGTCAGCTAGAACAGGTTGCCAAAGACTGTCCAGTTGAATTCCGAATATCTCCAAGGACAGTCTCCACAACCTCTCAGAGCAACCTATGCTAGTATTTAATCAACCTTACAGTAAAAGAGTTTTTTAAAGCTTCAATTGAACTTCTTTTATTTCAGTGATTTCAGTAAGTTGGGAATCTAAGCCCTCTGAAGAGTCCTGGAACCCAGCTGCTGAGGATGAAAGATGGTGAGACTGCCTTACTGATCTCACAGAGTGGTGGTCCCTAAGAAACCCTGAACTGGGCTCCCACCATCAGATTCAATGAATAGCCTAAATAACAAGACTTTCTTCCCAATGCACTTCTGAGTAAGCTCTGACAAAAACAATTCCTCACCTGAGGTTGAAAAAAAACTCATCAGGCTTTGTAATGAGACTCGTATTCCAAGATGTATCATAACCCCATCAAATCTGGAAGGAAGAGTTATGACCCTCTACCAGTATCCCCAAACTGGAATCTGCAGAATTCCAGTGGCTGGAATTTATCCTAGAAGATGGAAATAAAATTTGCAGAAATGCACGTATTTTCTTACTTTTATCCCAGTTGAACTAGATACCTATGTAACTCGGAGGCACTAGTAGACAGGCTAAAGTAGATGATGAAGCAAAGGTTATTCCAGATTCCCAAGAATTAATCAAGCTTATAGTCATGTCTCCCTAGCCCCCACCCCAGCAGCAAACTTTGCAATCCCTATGGAAAAATGGATCTTCCATGTGAACGCTCATACCTTTCTGCAAAGCTGCCTCCTTCTGCAGTTTGTGTTTCTAGGCTTTGATATTTATTTAGGATACTATCACTGCAAACTAAGTGAGATAGGGTATCAGCCTTTGCTCCTTGGCTAAAAACTCTCCTGCAATCAATCTTCACGATTTACTAATACTGCTACATAATTAGAACACTGCAACTCTGTAAAAAGGGTTCATGAAGGTGAGGTTTAAGCAGACATTAGGAAGGGTAAGAAACCCTTACCTCTATTACTACCACAAATATCCATTGCTTCCTGTTTCAGCTGTTTCTGTTAAAATTTGAATTTTGCAGGCTAAATTCACCCAATCTGCCTGGTATTTGACACACATCTTTTTAAGCATTCTGGACAGGGCTTACACAGCCTAGCAGGCTCTGGCCTTTGCATGAATAGGCACCATATGATAGGCAGAAACGCTATTGAAAATGATGAACTGCAGAGACTTTTTTGTTGAATGACCACCCTCCAAGATCAAAGAATGAGTGTTTTATCTCTCTTCTTTCTGGCTGATGCCCACAAAGATCTTCCTGATATAAAATACTCTCAGTAATAATACACACATCATTTCTATCTGGCATTTACTGTTGTTTCTAATGGGGCCTAAATCCTTCTTGCACAACACACTCCAAAGCTATGAAAGCAGTTGAAACTTACTATTTCAAAGCAGTTGTGGATGGGAACCTTTCTCACACGCCTTCCCTTTTTCACCTTTCTTCAGTGAGGTCCCTATAGTTCTTTAAGCTTAAGTCTGTGTGTAGCAGTGGGTCTCTTTTTATTTAACTCCATAACCCAGAAACTCAACATGCATTGTTATTATCTGATTCCACTCATCTTTTAGGTCACTGACCATATTTCGTGAGTTCTTGCCATTACAAAGAGAGTGATACCCATATCTGTGGCACTTGGGTCTCTTCCCAGCTTCCCAGAAAAATGGCCTCCACCATGCTTTCTTCAACAAGATTCAGGTCTTTTGAACTCTCCTTTTAACTCCCAAACTTGCAGATGGTCTGCTGGGTTAACACAGTCATGTTTAATAAATAAAATCCTGCAGCTTCTCGGTACTGAATCAAGTCTTTTTGAGCTGTAAAGAAATGACTGGAGGATGTGCTTGTTATAGACCACACATTCAAGACAATCGAATGGTATAAGGAAGGGTTAAGACTGAAGGTGTAAAATATTTTCATGAGTACAGCAATACAAGTGAACTTTTGACTGTAGAAATTCTCCTTAACATGCAAAATTGCTGGTGTTTCACCTAACATTTTTGTCAGTAACAAAATAAAACCTGACTATTGAAAACAGCACTTTCTTTGCTTGCACTAGCCTCCCAGGCCAAGAAAAGGCAGTTTTGGCAGTTGAATGCACTATAACTTCCAGCATCCCACTTCAATACATCGTCTTTAAACATTAAACAGTGTTTATTGAAGCTATAGTGCCGACGACTACTATAGAATAGATGTTTACATCCCTTCATAAACACTTAAACAGGTTTCTTTGCCGGCACCAAAAAAGACAAATGCCACTTTAACCAGAGCGCTTCACCTCTAAATCCTTCTTCTGGCAGGTTATCACCACTAGTTTGCAAGCATTAGATTCTTTCTCATTTTACTAAATTGTTTGCATGATAAAAATCTTTCAACATCTCAGCTTTTCCCATTTGAGGCGATTCCTGGCATGTTGAAGTTTGCCTTCCCTTTATCATTGCCATTCCTTCCGTTCTCTAAAATTCACTGCCATTTTCCCCCCTTGTTGCCCTGGCTGTGGCATCTCCCACCACCATTCTATCCCCTCTCCTTCCATTTCACTTTCTTATTTTGACAAAATCTGTAATTTCTACTTGGTGCCTCGCATGCAGCATAGTGTTCATTTTCACAAAATCATGGAATCTTCAGAGTTGGAAGGGACTTCTAGAGATCATCTAGTCCCACTCCCCTGCTAAAGCAGGATTGCCCAGAGCACATTACTCAGGACTGCATCCAGGCGGGTCTTGAACACCTCCAGAGAAGGGGACTCCCAGTGCTGTTCCAGTGCTCTGCTGCAGCCTGTTCCAGTGCTCTGGCACCCAAACCATAAAGAAGTTTTTCCGTGTATTTGAACGGAACTTCCCATGTTCCAACTTGTGCCCATTGCCCCTCGTCCTGTCCCTGAGAACCACTGAAAAGAGCCTGGCTCCATCCTCCTTCAACCCACCCTTTAGATACTTATATGCCATAATAAGGTCTCCCCCCAGCCTCCTCTTCTCCAGGCTAAAGAGTCCCAGTGCTCTCAGCCTTTCCTCATAAGGGAGATGCTCCAATCCCTCAGTCATCTTAGTTGTCCTACGCTGGACTCTCTCCAGCAGTTCCCTGTCCCTCTTGAAATGGGGAGCCCAGAACTGAACACGGTATTCCAGCTGCGGCCTCACCAGTGCAGAGTAGAGGGGGAGAATGAACTCCTTCGACCTACTGGCCACACTCTTCCCTATGCAGCCCAGGATTCCATTGGCCTTCCTGGTGACAAGGTCACATTGCTGGGTCAGGGATAATTTACTATCTACCAGGACCCCCAGATCCTTCTCCTCAGAACTACTTCCCAGCAGGTCTGCCCCTAACCTATACTGGTGCTTTGCATTCTTCCTTGCACTTGGTTTTGTTGAACCTCATTAGGTTCTTCTCTGCCCAGCTCTCCAGCCTGTCCAGGTCACGCTGGATGGCAGCACAGCCCTCTGGGGTGTCAGCCACCCCACCCAGTTTGGTATCATCAGCGAACTTGCTGAGGGTACACTCTGTCCCCTCATCCAGGTCATTAATGAATATATTGAACAAAATTGGACCGAGTATTGACCCCTGGGGGACACCGCATGTTTATTTTGCAAAACACCAAAATTCAGCTATTTATTGTCTCAAGTCCAGTTATCTGCCCACTGAGCTCCTTTCCTATCCGCACCTGCTTCTGGCTGTCGTCTCACCTTGCTTGTTTTTCCATTCCCCACCCCCCACCCCCCCGCCTTCTCTGTCATGTCTCAATCTTCACTTTGCACTGCTTTTTATTCCATGTTTCCATGCATATCACCTTCCCCCTGCTCCGCTTGGATTTGGCCTCTGTTCACAACTACGTGGTTGTAATCGGTGGTTACGCTACAAGAATCTCCTCTGGAGTGTCAGGTATGATGCTAGCACGCCATCTGCTCTTTTATTTCCTTTGGTCACAACACATTTCCTCATTTTGTATGCTTTTCCTTACAGATAACGACGGGCCCTGCACATGCCCTGCCAAAGCTAGATTAGCAGTGAGAGCAAAACGCTCACCTGCGAGCAGTGGTGTGAAGACTCTGTTCTGCCAAACCCTGGATTTACAGTCAGATACGCACTTGTTACCTCCTCTGCTATTTCATTATTTCTCTCCACATCACTGAGGCAGACAAGCTGTTTCAACAAACATTCATTTCACTGGGGACACAAGATATCTGCGCCTGTGGCAAACTTTTTCAGTGTTTTACAAGGACCACAAGTAAGTACCAGCGTATCATTTGAGGGGTCTACGAGGGATTTTCACGACTGTAATTTAGCAGAATGGGATTTCTCAGAGAAACTTCTGAAAATATTTCACTTCAAAAGTATGCTATCATGCTTACAAAAGCACAACCACCGGAAGAAAGAAGAAAACTCCCTGAAACTTTCCCATTTTATACATAGCGATTTAAGGTCATCATGGCCTACTTGTGTCAACAAAAAGCTACTCGAAATGCCAGTGATTGTAAGGTTATGGTGAAAAGAAACTCTAAAGAAAATTTTTACCTGAGTTTTACCTGTACAATGGCACGTTTATCTCTAGTTTTTGCTCTGAAAGAGGTCTCTTATTCATACACAAATATTTTATTGACATGGAAATATCTTTTAAAACAATAAATAACGGAGCGATTCGATATACTGTCATATACCCGTCAGGCACTGGAGTAAACCAGCATTATCATTCTCATTTTAAACTGTCATGTTGCATCACTTCTGCATACTCTTCTGCAGATCTGATCATCACATCTCTAAAGTTAGTAAAGCTGCCTCCAGGCTATATTTTAAATGCAACCCACCCAAGACACCAAGGCCAGCTGCACAGTATAGCCTCACTCATCTTTAGCAAAGATATTAATTGACGGCTGAGCTCACCCCGACGTCACTGCAGTCTGCCCTCCTTTCTCAGCTGGGACACAGGCCCCAGTTAATCCGCACGATGAATATACTCCACTCCCACAGAAATCAAAAAGAAATAAGGACTCCTCACCTTGTGGAGGCTTATCTAAGATCACACAAAATCAGGCTGAAGCCTGAAGGAAAATTTTAGCATGTAACACTTTCCTTTAGCAAAGACACTGCCTACATTAAACACGGGGTCAGTGAGCAGCAGAGGAAGGGAGGGGACACAAACAATATGGACTTCAATTTTGGAAAGCTGTTCAGTACAACAGCCAAAGGATAGTTAAAATACACCCAGCTTCTATTTTTTGAAATAAAGTATTTCAGTATCTTTTTATGTAAATGCTGGAATTTACAGCTAAACAAAGAAATAATCACTAACAGGGAAAACCGTGTATTTACATGCTCTCCCCCTGCAACCTTTCCTCCCATGGCTAGGGCACACTCACTGCTGCTGTTCGAATGAATTTACTGACTCTGCCTCAGCTCTCCAGTGTCAGTACACGAGTAGCCTTGTATCTAACGCGAGGCGATGAATGACGGCTATTTTCTAGCAAATTTTACCTGCTGGGGGCCTGAGGTAAATTTCAAGTCTTATTTCTGAATGAAACCTTTTGTCTCCCTTTTTGACTTCAAGCTTTAAGCACTGCCCATAAAATTGTATTGTGCCCAGGAAGAACCGCATCTTTTGAAAAATCCTTTCCCGGATGCAGCATGGGTCTCTGGAGACAGTTACCCATCACCCAGCAAAAGTCAGAGCGGACCTGAGGGTCCTCCAGGTTCAGGTGCCTGAAACAACTCCCAGGGCTTTTCTGATACCTTAGTGTTGGACAGTGAGCTGAGCTCTGCCTTCTCCAACCACTCCTTGAAATACCTCGCCAGACCTAACACAGAGACCAGTAGTTTAGAAGCTTTCCCAAGAGCCACTATGCCCTTTTTTCTGTTTGTTAGCAAGCAAAAACCCCAGGAATACTTTTGAGTGGGTGTCCACATCTGAGATTTTTGCCTACGCTTTGGGAGGGGGAATTCTGCTCTTTTCTCCAAGTGACAGCTCTTTAGTGACCAGGCCATAAAATTATACCAATGGTACTCTTAAATTGATCTAAAGTCTGTTCATTTGTGTAGTGCACATTTAAAGCCAAATTATTGTAAGACAGTGCAGCAATGAAATTTAGCATTAGCAATTCAGTTCATTTAAAAGGATATTTTAGTAGGTTCTCTCTTTTATAGCTATTACCCCGTCTAAAGTGAGAAAAACCAGTCAAATTAATAGAACTAACAACTCATCACACATACACTGCCTATCTATGAAGTCTCCTCTGCTCTCCCCAGTTCGGCAGCTGAGGAAAGACGTAAGCCAAATTCCCCCATGCATAACCACACAAAACCTGCACAGGAATGCATTTAAGCCCATTCAGCACTAGTAACCATGGTTTCATTTACTGAAAATTATCCTTAAACTGCAAAGTCTTAGTCAACCGTCAGGCCATTCCCCAGGTAAGAGAATAGCTTTCACTTCCAGATGTGGCAGGTGTGCTCAGAGTTCAGGTGGCTCTGCCTGGGGAGGGCAGGCTACTCTCTACTCTCAGTTACAAACACCTCAGCAACGTCTTGATTTCATAGAGAACTTCTGTGTATAACCCTGCTTGCTCCCAAAGATCCACACCCATCTCTCTTCTCTGAAATCTAAATGTCTTTTCACACTCCTTCTTGAAGCATCGGTCCCTGACATACTGCTTTAATGACAGCCAACAAGCACAGTTTTACACAATAAACTTTGCCCGCAGCCTCCCTCATCTTTGGTTTTCAGCATGAATTCAATGTTGGATTCAGCGAGCCAGTAGACTGATTTTCCAGAGTTTCTGGACCCAGAGTATACAATTGCCTAATATTTCACTTACATGCAACGCAGAATTTCCATAGTGCTCATATACAGCTCACCAGGGGCTGGGGAGGGGGCAAATGCCAGGTGATATGCCCAGATAGCCCTTAGGGCTTAAACCTGTCCTCTCACCTCCTGTTTGTCAGCTATGTGCCTCAAATCAATGTATATCTATAATTATATCAAAATCATAATTCTAGAATTGGTGGTTATTAATTATATAACATAGAGAATTTTCAATGTATCTTTCATCTAGATTAGGAAAGTCCCCCGTTATTCCCAGCTAAGCACTCAAGGACCAATAAAGGTATGTCGACCACTGTAGCTGCCCACATAAATCCCAGCAGCCCCAGTTTGGATTCACACAGTCACTTTCTTTGACTACATCAAGAGAAAGACTCCAAAATGATGTTGCTACCTCAGGCCAGCTTAGAAGACAAACTCTGCATGCAGCAGTCTCATCAGCTGCTACTCTGGGTACAAATGGGAGGCAAGGTTTTAACAGTTCATCTGAATTTTACATAAATATTCACTCTAGCACGTAACTCATTATGGGCTTCCCCCTTAAACCTAAGCAGCCGAACGTGGAAAGAACTGGATGCTTTTATAGAGGAGATGATTGTGGTAATATTGTAGTAATTACGTATAATTGTGCAGACTTAATTCTGATAACCTTTTACGTTTCAAAAAAAATCTTTATTAGACAACTGGAAGCCTGTTACACTACATATCCAAATTATTTTCTTAAAACATCTCTATCCTCTGGTAGTCACCTATGTGGTAGGTCAAAAAATCATTTCTGTTTAGAACTAAGGAGTAAGTTCAGATCACTAATCCGTGTATCTCACTCTGCTCTGCAGGAGACCTGCCATGAGGCTTCAGCTTCTCTTTCTTGATACTGACAGTGGGTTTAGTTCATTGAGCAAACTCCCTGCCACTGCTCAGCCTGGATGATGATATTGAATAACTCTTGGTCCCTCAATGAGATCCTCATCAACCTGATTTTCCCCCCTCATCTCTTAAGTTCCCATTCAGATAATGACTTAAGCATTTATCTAACTTAAATAACATAAGTTGTTCATCATTGACTTTAAAAGGACTATTCATATGCATGAAGTACATTGCTAGATCAAGCCTTAAGAGCAACGGCACACACTGGAAGACAGAAGCCCAGGGACCGGAGCAGACAGAGTCGGGTCAGCTCAACTGACTCTTCGAAATCATTCCAAAGAGGCAGTCTCAAAGGAGGGCTGGGACTGCTGGGGGGAAATAATCTGTCACTACCTTGGCTTTAGACACAACCAGCTGATTTAAGGGAGGAAGTCCTTTCCCACACTCTGACAGAGAAGACGAAGATGAAGGTGAAAAGCAAAAGGACACATGGTGCTGAATTTCTATTTTTCACTTACTTTTGTACAAGACTTAGGACAAATGGCAACTGATCTATTCATCATCAATGAATCACATAGAAGAAATACAGAAAGCAATTTCTTCCCAAAGCAAATCTTGGATCTACTTTTCCTTTTCCAGAATGAACTATTGTCCTTTGCTCAGCTCAGTTACTGTGGGAAAAGCCAACGCTAATATGAGTCTCATACCTTTCCATAAGCTTATAATACCTCCAAAGTGGTTAGCTCATGGAAGCTTAGAGGATAGTATCATATCTCTTACAGAATGAGGAGAAACCACCACAAACAATTGAGTACATATTAACAGCTTCAGCAAGAGACAAAATATTCCCACCAAATGAAAAATGATGGATTAGCCCCATTTAATGCAGCCAAATTATCTGCGTAAAAATACAGACAGGACATGCTGCTGTGCTACTAACTGCACTGAACAGCAGCTTGTGTTTACATTTTTATTCCCTGGTTACAGGCTGTCCTGCGTGGGCTGAGCCCATGAAGATACACTGCCACAGAGACGGCTTAACACATGCAACCTGGGTACGCAAGCCCAAGTGCGTGGGCCCAACATCCAGCAGAGGCAAAAATTAAACACAAGCTGTTTACCTGATTACACCAGTTCAGCAGTGGTTGAAGGGAGCTGGAGATTTTTTAAGTTTAAGGAAGAGCAAATTTTTAGAGCTGAAAGAGACAGAAATCAATTCCAGTCTGTAATTGCTATGGAAAGATCCTTATGTGAGCCTCACTGGAGCTTGGTTTTATACATTTGCATCTCTTTGCATGTTGTAGTTGTCACTGAGTCTGCAAATCACATCAAAATTAACCTACAATTTGAGCTTGGCTTAAATGAAAAGTGTATTATAACTTTAAAGTCCACAAGCTATGGATATGAAATTCTGTTTCGGCTAAAGCGTTAATTAAGCCTGAATCCAAACTCAAGTTTCACAACTTTAAACAGATCTTTAAAAACCGCATTTAAACTCAGCAGTTGGAGTGACAAATGGAATACAGGGCTTTGGTGGAAACCAAAACATCGTACCTGGTTCTGTCACCTCTTTTGGCACATAGATACAAGAGTCACTGTGATACGAACCCACGGCATAGACAAACACCTATACAATAAACACAGACAGGCCCTGAATCTATGTAGTGGCCCACTAACAGTTTAGAACAGCTGAGGTCTTGCACCTTTGCACCTCTTTGGTGGACCTCAGTGGTTTCTCAGTCAATCCTACCCTATAAACCTTAGGACAAAAAATTAACTAATAATTCCAGCAGATCAGTCCGTGACATTAGGCTGTATTTTGGTTGAGCCTGTATTCACAAACCAGGGATCTTTCCTTTGAACTTTATTTCTCCTTCAGAAATAGTTCAAAGCTTTTTGAGAACACGGAAGCAAAATCAACCCTGAAAAACACCACAGACTCCCTTTAAAATACTCCATTTTTCTCCTGAGATTTCTACTGTTCCTTTCCATAGCTTGTCAAGCAAACTCACTTCAGATTTAGCAAAGTATCTGCAGTTCTCATTCATCACAAGTCTCAGAACTGAAGCACTCCAGCTGCTCTAGGGCTGTACCCTTAAACGTGATCGTGCTGTGATGTTATACTTGCCTGTTGTTACGACCTTGGCTATTTTTGACAAAGAGATAAAGATGAAATAGATTCTTGCTCTTAATGACAGTTTGTACAAAACATCCTTTACAAAGCAAACTATGTTATCCATATGTGTACGTTACTGATCCGCCTATGCCAGACAGCAATATTACAATCTCTCTCCCCCAAGTGACATAGTATGAAGATAATTTGGCATTATTATCTAACATATCTTTAATTACACTTTGGGCAAGTACTGTATTTTCTCCTGAAACTAACAGCAAAGCAAACATTTTGAAAACCACTTTATTTTTTCATTACAACCTCTGTCTTTGTTTACTCTGAAATGTCTCAAACTGGCACACGCTACTTTGGAAGGTTCTTGCTTTTAATTCAAGGCTCTTGCTCTGGACTTTATTTTTTTGACCCGTTGCCCACTGTTTTGTGAACCCCCTTCTACGCAGAAAGATTTCTGCCATCTTCCCCACAATGCAAAGTGCTCATGAGAGTAGAAACGGTCTTCAATAATATTGCCCGATGAGTTTTAGCATTTTGAAAGAAGGACCACCTTATTCCTTACAGACCTGATGAATTCAATTAGATGTTTGTTTAGATTTCACTGAGGTCTTTTTAGCTGTTTCTTCAAAACTGACTCAGCAACATCCTTAAACACCTGCTTAACTTAAAGCGGATGAAAAGTCCTACTCATGTGTCAAGTTAAGGATATGCTTAATATAGCTGGATTGGGGCCTAACAGCTTGCAAATACAGATGGCTATTATCAAGACCCAGAAGAGGCCAGGTAACCACCAACAGTCAATTATATTCCTACCAGAACTTCAAGCCAGTATATCATACTGTTTGAAGTTAATTGCTTTGAAATAATTGGACAGGTGAGCAGGTAAGTTCACACAGAGCATTTGCAATTTTCCTTTGTATTTAAAAAAAACAACAGTGCAGATTGCATGGACAAAATGGGCATGATTTTAATAACACAAGTTAAAAGGGAAGGGAAAAGGTATGGGGGTTTTTTAAAGACTTTTCCTTTTAATTTTTAGCATCATTAAAACACTGAAAACATTTTATTCAAGAGCTTCTTTAGTTAATACCTCATTACTTCTCTTTTTATTGTTATGGTAATCAAGCCTTAATATATTGCAGCTTTATAGCATGAAATCAAGGCTAGGCCTGCGGGCATCGACAGATGTACAACAGCATGCAGTAAAACACAGGTATAGAGGCATGCAGAGCTGAATATGGCACAGGGTTTCTTTATAATTGTTTAGCAATTCATCTGAAGTTATTTTAACCTTGACAACAGATGAACTCTAACATGTACCGTGATCAGTCACTGGGAAGCCGCACCGAATAGCAAGGTTGGTGGTTGTTGTCTTACAGGCTGAGTTTTAGGAAAGCATGAAACAAAGTGTGAGAAAGAGGATTAAATTGTTTGGATGACTACAGGCTGTAGCTGTAACTATTCAAAACTGAGTATATAACTGAGTATATTCTAGCCAAGGGAGAACAGTAACACTGGGAAGCTGCATTTAACACCAAAACTTCGCCTTCCCATAGGAAATCTGTGCTCATTGTCAGAATTCATACCCTCTCCTGCCATAGACAGTCTTTGCGGCGCACCAAACAAGAAAAACATTTGGATCTGACTTCTGGTTTTGAAGTGACACTTGGACCTTGTGCTGGAGCTCTGCTTATGGTTGAGTTTCACCCATCAAACCAAATGAATGTTATATATAACTTTTAGAAAGTGATCATGGTCTTGTCTGCAGGGTGTTGAAATGCTATCTCAAAAAGAGTGAGTGTTCCTTGGTCTTTTCCAAGTAAATGACAACAGTCGACCCCCAGTGTCAGGTAGGCTCCACTTCTCAACATTGTTTTCAGGAGAGATCGTTCAGGAAACAATTACAGCTCCTGTGAGATTTTCTAAATTTAAAAGGAATGTTTTGGCTAGCAACCGCTTTCCCTGTAAAACAGTTTCAAATAGCCAACATTAAAAGCAATATGCCTGTGACTTATTAAAATCAGCGATACTGAGGATGATATAGGAAACTATGGCCCCGTGGAAAGTGGGATGGCACACAGCCAACAGCTTCAGGTTATCCCCAGCACAGCCCTACAGGGGCGGCTATTCAGAAACATCCAACAAATCATATTTGTCATTGCAAACATGTATCATAGTTCATATAGTATCACAGCTTCATAGTAGCTACCGAATATTAATGAAGTAATAGGAAGAAAGCAGGCACAGATAACGCATTATTCCAGTAGAAGTGAAAAATGTTTTCCACATTATTACTGGATAACAGTAAGCTATGAGTCAATACGTGGATAACCAATGTATCTGAAAATCCCGCTTAACCTCAGTTAGGCAAAGGCTCCCAGCTTCTCTCTTCTCTCTTGGAAATACTCAGAGTAGCAATTCTACTGTATTCAGCTGGTATCTGTTGATACCTTTCAATTCAAACAAAGTCTCCTAACAATGCAGAGGCCAGTCATGCAAATTTCTAGCGTCAAGCGTAAAGGTGAGTAGCTCGCTCAGCTGCAGTAAAGGGTAACTTCCATGAGGCCATTCACGCTTACAAGCATTACGTTGGACAGTGCTTGTCAGATCAGACCTTAGGACAAGAATGCATGTTGCCCAGCATATAACAAATGGAATGAAAGACAATGGGCACTATAGTCCAGTGAACACACTAATTATATTAATAAAATGAAAGCTTAAATTTTGAAGCTAATCCTGGGCTATCATTTATAAAAGTTAACAGAGCATATTTAATTTAGGAATTGGCTAACGCTTCTCTTTCCACCGCTGAAACCTCATAAATGAAATATACTGGATTGCTGCCCAGTGCGGAAATAAAAGTTATGAATAATGTTTCTATCTCAATCATTGTCAATGCTTTAATATTCCTAATTACTTTAAAAAGCTAAATATTCAATATAGGAAAAACCTCCTTTTTCTTTTTATCTTCACTTGCAAGATTAGTGCAATTTAATAGGAGTCACTGGGTAGCTTTAGTCCACGAGACCCATCTGTACTTTGACATCGTATCGCTTCCTCTTCATTATTACAAAGAATGGAGTGCTTGTTATTTTGTGTGTGCATGTGTGTATAAATGTCTATGTTTATATCTGTATGTCCATGTTGTCACAGTATTTTTTTTTTTCTCATTTTTTTAACTTCTGTAAGTGCATATGCACTGTATGAATACTCCCTGGCTGTTAGGTTAAACATATCCATTACTAAAAATAACTAAAGGATAAAATGATTTTCTGAGCTTCTACACAGTATTTTACAAAGGTACTATTTTTCTTTTAAAAAGTATTGGTGTAGATAGATATTCAGTATGTTATGCTGCCCAATTTTTCACTTGCCTGTACGTCAGGTAATCCTGAAAGGTTGCTTTAAACCCCAAAGCGTGGCCTTTCTTTCTGTCCTTCCTCCCACTCTCTCCCAATTGCCTTTTCTGCTGTAACTGAGGAGACTTCAGCAAAGCTGCAGCCAAAGCACGAGCACCTTGAGCAGAGAAGGGTCTGCCCCATTGACTTCAGCCTCTGGAGGGGTTCATCCCCAGTCACACTCAACTCCTCTTCTAATGTCTCCCTTTATAGATCCCTTTTCCGTTATCTTTTTGCCTGGTAATGATGCCTCTTTTTTAAGATCCAAATCAATTTGGGGAGAAAGGGAGGAAGTTAAAGCAAAATGGAACGTTCATTCAGTAAATGACTCACAACATTTTTCTCGATGCAGCTTTATTTACTTGCCTGATGCACAAATAGAGTTCATTTACCAAGCTTATTTCCGTTATGTCAATAACGTATTGGGCCTGTGTTACATAACACATCTGACGTTTGTACTGGAAAGAACGCTCGCTCTTTCATTCCAGCATGAACTAATCACAAAGACTTAAACTTATCATTACCAATTAAGAGAGTTTGACATTCGCAGCTTCTCCAGCTGAAAAAATTGAAAGCCTCAAGTGTGAATTAATTTCCTAGTAAAAGGCGCAGAACTCCCACCTCTAACATTTCCCTAACTTCTGCAGTACGGGTAATTTAGAGTGGATTTCAAGTTAGAAGGTAGAATCTGGGCTGTGTGAAGAGTCAATGCCAGAAGTCCCACTGGCTTCAACAGGACAAGGATTCTGTCTAGAGAGACTGCCTTCCAAACAACTCCAAGTACTACACAAAGTATTTAATGAAGAATGTGTTGTATTAAAGATTTAAGAGAGAAAAAATTCACAACAGAGCTATATTATCTATACTGGTATCTCAGTAACAGGACCGAAAGCTTTAAGAGCACTGCATTCAACACTTCTTTGTAAAAACAAGCAAAAAAGGTGAAAGTCATTATCATAGGAAAGGGTATTATCATATAGTAATTGTTGCAAAATAAGCAACTGACAACCTTCATTCTTCCACTTACAGCATCCAAGTTCTAAGGCCACTGCTTTATTTAAGGCCATTTTTTAAGAGCAGCATATATCTTTATCACATATTTGTAATCTTGACTCACCACTAGAGCAATCGGTACCTCCCCATCCTGGTTCACAATGACAAGTGTCAGGAGAAACACATCTTCCATGCACACACTCCTCTGTGCAGAGTGCTGTTAAGAAGAAACAATACACAGCATTGTTAACGTAATAAGCGGTTGGTAAACATACAGTAAACTATGCCTTAGAGAGTAATATTTTGTTTAAAAATATTAAACAAACCAAACACACACACAAGAATTACTTGCAAGATCTAATTAATACTAAGTGACCAAAATAAAATATAGGTCTCTTGACAGCAATAAACTCATTTGTCACTTCAGCTCTTTGTAATGAAAAACTCTAACACCAGAAATTACTTTGGTTAGCAGTTTTGCTTCATAATAAAATTTTTACCAAACTGACACTGATTGTAATATTATTATATTACAGAATACCAGCTTCTTCTATTGCACTCAAGTTGCTACTGTTCATAAGATAAAATGGAGCTCAGTTTTAAAAGTATATTAAAATCCAAAATAGATTTGTAAAAAATAGTTCAAGAAGAAGAAATAATTTTACTACGTGACGCAGTTGTTTTAAGTGCAGCCTTGCCTTTTCAAGGTCATCAAGTTTTCCGTAACTACAGCATTCTATCTTATTTATCAACTGTTAGATGATTGAAAGTTCAACATCATCAAGGTTCAAACTATGAAAAACTGGTTGGCTTTATGGTCTCACTTGCAAGTTGACTAAAGATATACATGGAAGAATCTCCTTTTCTTCTCCCTGAGTAGGAACAGCTCATGGTTTTAAGACTTTTCTTCTGTGCTGCTTTGGTGCCTGACTTACTTTCCAGTGCATGCTGTTATGCCCATCACATACAAAAAACCTTGGACAACACTGAATAACTGCTTTAAAGGCTGAAGTTTACTGCTTACCACCTTATTTCCATTTTACCACTTAGGACATTGCCAAAAACTCGGTGTATCATTGATTCAAATTGGATGATTAATTTGGAACATATAATTTCCACCTAGACTAACATATGTAAGTTATTAATGAATATGATGTAGTGGCAATGAGATCTCTATATTAAATGAGATCTTTATATTAAAATATATGGATGATCCGAGGGCTGGAGCACCTCCCCTATAAGGAGAGGCTGAAAGAGTTGGGGCTGTTCAGCCTGGAGAAGAGAAGGCTCCAGGGAGACCTTATTGCGGCCTTCCAGTACCTAAAGGCGGCCTACAGGAGAGCTGGGGAGGGACTTTTTACTAAGGCACGTAGTGATAGGATGAGGGGGAATGGCTTTAAACTAGAAGAGGGCAGGTTCAGACCGAACATTAGGAAGAAGCTTTTCACTGTGAGGGTGGTGCGGCACTGGAACAGGTTGCCCAGAGAGGCTGTTGAGGCCCCGTCCCTGGAGGTGTTCAAGGCCAGGCTGGACGTGGCCTTGGGCAACCTGGGCTGGTGAGAGGTGTCCCTTCCTATGGCAGAGGGGTTGGAACTCAATGATCTTCAAGGTCCTTTCCAACCTAAACCATTCTATGATTCATTCTATGATTCTATACGTACATATATATATATAACCTATGTTTGTATATCCTGTTTTTAGATGAGATGGGAAATGGGGGTATTGTGCTTACTTAACGAAGAACTGGCTGAAGCTGGACCACAAAAGACTTACTCCAAGACAAAGGTTAATTCATTCCTGTCTAAACAAGGCCAGCAAAGCTGATTTGGGAAGTAGCTTTGTGTTGTTGCTCTGAAAACCAGGGTGAACTACCCAATTCATTTTAAATCAGCCAGCAAATCTTCCTAAAGTTGCACTGGGCCAGCATATGAAACACCCTTTCTGTTCCCAGCTACCTCATGGGCCAAACGTTTTCGACTATCGTCTTGTACATTGGGACAACTCCTGCTGTGTTTGACATTCTGATCGGACTACCCAACTGGATCCCATCTCGACCCTGCACTCAGGCTGGCGTCAAAGTTGATGGAAACATTTTGCTGTCTATTCTGTGTTTGGGTCACTAAGCTATTCACAATACACTTAAATCCAACTTCAAATCACAAGTGAACTTTGAGTAAATAATCCTAGGGGACAAATCTTCCTGCTCTTTATCCATCCAATCACATGTGACCAGTTATTAGAGTGTTGCCTCATTATAATGACTGCAAGATCTTTCTAGATAAGTCATTTCCTTTCAAAAAGGAAAATTCAAAAGGGCAATTTATTCTTGTTTCATATCTTGTGTTTAGACAGTATTGCAGGGCGCATGAAATATTGATGGCTAATTCTCTAGTCACTAATTGTCCTAATCTTTTGTGCATTTATTTTACTTGAGTTAGGGTTTCTGAAGACAGTGAGGCATCCTAGTCTACAGCTCTAAGATGAAATTCAAGACAGGGTATTAGAAAAACAGGATATTCCAATAATAAGAAGTACACACCTTCATGCAGTCATTTAAAAATGGCTGGTTCTCTATGACAGGAAGTCCACATACAGAACAGCCACAAATTTATAATTTGTTATTAAAAGTACAGCGTACTAAAAGATATACAATATGGTGGGATAGGGATACTTTGAAAATTCTGCCTCACATGGCTTTATCGAAGAACACGATTCTCATTGGTGTAACTCTTACACATTAGTTTTCTAAGAGGTATGGGAATCAAAACAGATGTTTCTGTTCCTTGTATGGACATTTACAATAATAAATCATTCTTACATCTAAAACATGCAACTTTTTTACCCTTTTAACTAGATTAGGTTCTCAGGTGAAGGCATAATTTGTGAGCAAGAAGGTTGATGGTGGACTATTTCTGTGCTCTTCTAAATAACAAAACTCCTGCTCATTACTGGTCTAAATTTAGTTGATTTAGCCCCATAAACACATCACACCTTAACTATGTTAATATAAATATGTAATAATAATAAATAATTAAGCTAATAAAGTTTACTTAACCACTTGCCTCTGGACAGTCCTGACTTCTGTAGTATCATAGAATCATAGAACCATAGATTGGTTTAGGTTGGAAGGGACCTTAAAGACCACCCAGTGCCACCCCCTGCCCTGGGCAGGGCCCCCTCCCCCCAGCCCAGGTTGCTCCAAGCCCCGACCAACCTGGCCTTGAACCCCTCCAGGGATGGGGCAGCCACAGCTTCTCGGGGCAACCTGTGTCAGTGCCTCACCACCCTCAGAGGGAAAAATTTCTTCCTAATATCTCATCTAAATCTAACCGTTTCCAGTTTGAAGCCATTCCCCCTCGTCCTATCATCTGCTCCCGTCCCTTGGGACGAGTACTATGTGAGACTTACAAGCAGGAGTCAAGACAGTATTTTTCATTCTAAAGCAATCAGTGATATGCAAGATACAAAAAAGTACTATAGAGAACTGCATCTTTGCTTTTATGTGTTCTGAAGTCCTGCATAGCTGAAGATGACAATGTTTAATGAGCAATTAAAGAGTCAAGAAAGGTAAAGACACTCCTTGGAACTGTGGGTTCTCTCATCTCTGGTTTATTAACTTGCTAAACAAGCAGCTATGAGCTCACTATCATATAGTCATTTAAAGCTGTGAAATTGCACAGGAGTAATCCCATACGTGGGGGTCACAGAAATCCCCCTTTTTTAAAAGGGGAAGCCATTTTATTCAAGGAGGCAAATAATCAGACATCTGCACTGCCTGATTCAAATCAGGCCTATAAAGGTCCATATAAAGGTCATATTAGGGTACAACTCTAAAGTTTTACCACAGCAAATAAAATTTTGAATTTCCCCTATAAAAGGGAAGTCTTGCCTTGCTCTAATCTTTGGAGTTTAAATTAATTTTTCATTCTATTAACATTCAACATAATAGGATACAATGGTCCCCAAGGCATTCTTCATAATATACTTTGTACAGCGTTTTGCAAATGATCTTACTAGTTAATGGAACTATAAAAATTACTTGCACATAAAGGTCAAGAAAAATAAAGATAAGTATATACTTTCTGACACTGTCCTGTTCAACACTCAGCTAAAGGCCCCTGGAGTAAAGAAAACTTGTATTAATGCAAGAAATATAATTCCTCCCAGTATAATAGCCCAAGCAGTTCAACCTTTGGAATTCCAGCCTTTTTATGCCTGCATTTTCCCTTGACCAATTCTCTTGAACAATCCAGCACCTCATTGATCAGTTTATCATTAGCATTCTTGGCATGAGTTTAAGATCAGTTTGTAGTTTGATTCAGCCCGGTAATAAAATGACCTACATCAAAGCCCTGCCAAAATGCCATCTTTGAAGCAATGCGTTTAGCATGAGTTATTTGGCCACATTCAAGGTCACACAGCAACTGCTCCTTATCATGGAATAAAGTCAACAAAAGGGTTCTGTAACAATTCAGTTGATGCTTATCACTTACTTTATAATTACAAACAGTGCTTTTTATAACATATAAGGACAATCCTCTGGGAAATTGACCCAAAGATGAAACTCTTTTCACACCTGAAATGACCGCATAGATTTCTCTACCACTAGCACTTATTTTTCAATTGTTGTCCTGAATTTGAATTTAGACATACTAAATGGGTTGTCTGTGTCTCCCATCTACAAGGGTATGAAATAGCCAGGATGTTGTTCCTGAGGAGTACACTGCTAAGTGGAGCAGACTCTTCTGCCTGGAGAATACTTTCATTGTAGAGTTACTTCAGGTGAGTGGCACCACAGACAGTTTATCCCAGACAAACGCAGCCACAGCCCAGGGATCCAGAGCTACTCTGTCTTCTTTGGTGCTGCATTCCTCTGTATGGACCCAAACTATGACTTTACGGGGTTTAACCCTGCTGTACCAAGCTGTTTTATACACATTTATACCCTGCTCATCGCTACATTATTGACCCATTGACTACTTGTACTCCATTAAGCAACGTAACTAACACGACCTTCTCAGCCCTTCCTAGAGGTGAAAGTGCACTTAGAGAAGAGTTTCATTCTAGGGAAAGAAGTATAGAGTGATTTAGCTTGGGAAAGTTTTGTAAGCTTGGCCAAACATGTAACTTGTGTATTTATTTCACAAAAGGCAGAGTCAAAAAAATATGTCTTGTGCTTGCAATGGAATGTGGTAATATTCACAGTGGTTCTTCGAACCTGGAGGAGTTCACAGCCACTGACCCAGCAAGTTCCATCTCCCTCCCACTTCAGCTGGCGGGACTTTATTGTGCCAGAGAAGCAAAATATCTTCAAAACAAAGACCAGTATAATTACAAAGTCTAAAGGAACCCAGGGTAGAGAGCAGAAAATAGTCTTCATGAGTTGCACTCATTCATAGCAGTGTGTGCCGCTGAAAAGACGTGCTGGAGTGTTCTGTACGAGCTAGAGTTCCCCGGGCTCTGCAGGCTTCCTGCCCAGGGACTGTAGTGCAGACAGGAGGTGACAGAAAGCATAAATAACTGCAGATACATTACAATAATGGGAACCGTTGCTAAATGAAGAGACAGATGCTGCTATATGAGAGCATAGGCACGATGAGAAATTCCGGCACTCTCCTAGAACTACACAGAATGAACTGGTCTATAATGACTGCACGTTTGGCAAAAGAACACTGCCCCAGAACTGCAAGTTCTTCAGAATATTTTTCTTTTCTCTGCCCTACTTTAGGCAGTCTCTGCCAGTTTTTCTTCACTATACACTGATCCCACCCAAACTATGATGAATTTCGTTTATTTGCTGTGAACCAAAGGTAGACTTGCATTTTTTTCTATATGTTGCTGGAATTTTAACTTCAGGTCATCTAACTATTTTGCCCCATGCTTTATAGTTGTTGGACTACACAGAGCAGAAATTTCATGGAAAAAGCAATGTTTTCCTTCACTATTTAATATGTGCCCCTGGAACAATTTGGGCCATTGTAGTGCATTCCTCCGGTCCCTTGTGCCACTTTTAGGGGAAAGAATAATTTTGTCAGGTGAAATAGCAGTTATCTCCTGGCCAGTGGTTTCAGATAATGCAGAGAGGTCAAAGAGGATGAAAAAAGATGAAAGAGATGCTTGCACCTTATCCATTAGGAATCTATTCACTCAGGGCCACTCTGGTGTTTCCATCTTAATGTACTGGCCTGAATCCAGGTTGTGCTGAGTCTACGATATGAGCTTCATTAGATAAGCCTGTAGTCAGCTTTTGGCCAGATTCTCTTAGAATGTGCTCAGAAAAGGGAGGTTTGGTAGTAGAAGAAAGATGACTACAGCTAATGCATTTAGGTAGGTTTTCCTCATTCTTAGATTATTGCTTATTTGTGAAACGGAAGATTCCCTCTCTAAATCACTGGACTTTCCATCAGGAATCATGCTGATTAGATGGTTTCCTGCATAATTGTTTCAATGAAGTGGGATAATAGTTCTTTGCATTGCTTAATGTCTATTTCTGTGGTCATCACTCAGGATACATCCATTAATTTATCACCTTGGATAGCGCTTTAATGCAGGGTCTAGCAACTTTAATAAATGAAGACACGAAGAGATCTCAAAGCCTGCTCAGGCTTTGAGGAATTTATTGTTTCGGTGTATGGCAACCCATATTTTTCATCTCCCTCTTGGTATCTGATGAAAGCACTAATAAAAAAAAAAAAAACCAAACCCAAAGAAATCAATGTGAGCAAAGGAAAAATGAGACCTATGCAGATCTTATAACAGCAATGGGTCACGAGATCAGCTCCTTTTCCCACAGGTGCAATTCCATTACATTTTTTGGCAAATTTGGAATTAGAGACTATGCATCTATGCAATCAGAACAGAATCAATGGTGTTTCTTGTCGTCTGGGACATGGGGAGTCTCTGACCACTGCCTTAGTGAGATATCGATCTGTTCGAGATAGCATCTAGGTTGTGTTATCCTCAGCCTTGACACCCTGCCAAAGCTTAGGGAGTAGGCTATGCCAGAGACGACTTGTGAATGACTAAAGTAAAAGAATTGAGAGGATACATTTTGAGGTTTTTGTTTTCTCCCAGGAGCAGAATCTGACACATGTCAGTGTCATCACTGACAAAGTATCAGTAAATCCTGTATGAATCTGCTCAGAGGTGAAGATTTCTTAATAAGCATAAACAAAACCTACGATAGTTTCAGCTCAGATTTCTATTACCAGATAAATGGCAATTTGGGGCTCTGATGACTAATGAGAAGGTGAATACAGGGTCTCCCACACTCTTGTCATGGCTGAGCATCCCACGCAGATGACATGGGCTAGTGTACAGGTCCTGGAATAATTCCAGCCAGACCTCAGTGTTTCAGACACTCAGGTCCCTCATGGGAGGAATGCTCACAGTTTACTGGAGGACTGGGCACTGATGAGAATCTAGTTCAGTCCATGTGGCCATCTATTGCCCGGGGTAGGCTTACTCTAGCCAGTGGTTAGGGAAGTAAACTGTGCCGAGGGAAGATCAAGGCAGAGAAGAGACTGCCACTTTTTCTACGTGCCCTGAGAAAAGCAAGATTGTTGGAACTCTTTTTGGGATTGCAGCCTGGTTGGTTCTGAGGAACCCGGAGCAGCACATCCCTGAGACAGGAACGGCACCGCATCAGTGACCATAAAATAGTGACAGTAATAGAGGAGAAGGTTAGAGGCCTGCAAGAGGAGAGGTCGACAGAAGTCACACATTTAACAGACTCTTTGTGTCATTTTGATGCTCCATTGGCTTCATCTGCTCTAGCAGAGAGAGGGAATGGGAGATAGTACTTACCACTTAATAATGGCTGAAGGAGAGCTGAAAAGCAGCCTCCTTGTAGCAGGAAATGTCAGAAGAGCAGAACTGGGGTCAGTAAGCTGAACCGCTTTGTATCTTTGGCTGTGCGAAAAACAGAAGAGCTTTGCAGCAATTCAAAGCACAAAAAGGGAATTGTGGGAAGGCATTGCAGGACTGAGCACTGAAGTGCATCTGTCCTGCAAAGTGGACAGGTTATGAGACTGGGTAAAAGTAACACTAATCCATTAGTCTGCAGATAATGTCACAACTAAGCTCTAGCAAGAGGAATATGTTGCAAAGGTATGAAGGAGTTAAGTTTAAGAACCTAGGCAAATTCTGAAATGAAGACAAAGCATCTGTCTAATGCCTGATTTCAACAGATTCATGACTGACATCACACATAAAGCAAAGACCTCAAACCAAGGTCAGAGACGACAGTCCCCCCCCGTGCTCCATAGGGATCAGGAGACACAAGGACCTGGACTTTTACCTTCAGGTAAAATCCTGACCACTCTAAGGTAAGTCATGCTCCTAAATCACTTACCATTTCTAAGGCTTAGTCTTTCTCACTGCCATCACAGAAAGTGAATCTGAGCCCATTAAGAACTCTTTGGAGATCAGCTAAATATTGATAATTGTAGATCATTTGAGGCTTGCAACTGATTTTATGCATTTTCTGCCATTGCTTCAACTAGAAATAATCATTGCATTCTACCATGTTGAGAGGAAAGACTTATGCTGAGATCAATTCTGCTGATCAATGTTTTAATACAATATTATTCTGTGGGATAATTTTCAGCATTTAACTTTTTCTGGTAAACGATTTCCCATTGCCACACTGCAGGGTTCAAAAACAATCGTTATCACTAGTTCAAACTGTTAATGAGGTTAAGAGAGATCCTGAATCAGCAGAGCAGAATCTATGACCCAGGAAAGCTTTTCCCCTCCTGTGCCCTCTGTCTACTCCTTCCATTTTGGTAAATTGACCAACTCTTTCCAGCGATTTGCAGAAAATATATTTTCACTAGTTAATTTTCTATGGGAATTTGATTCATCCAACCCTCAAACTTAATGAAAATTTGTCTGCAAATTGTGCTTTATATGGCACCTTTAGAAAGAGCACTAGTATCTTTTTCTAAGTAATATAGAAATATTAACATCTACTCTTATGCATTGTCTTTCATTCTCTCTGTATATGATCTAGCAGACCTCACTCTACCAAAACTAAAGGCAGTCAAATATTATTTGCCCACAGGAGGCTCCAGGTTTTTTGAGGACAGAAGAAGCAATTCTCCTGGGCCAAAACCAGTGGAAGGAATCATGCTGTCCTTAACCTTAGGGGAATTTTTTTTTGTTGCCTGAGGGAATGAAATTCTTGACAGACTGGGGAATAGAGGAGCAGCTTGTACCAAGATCCCTGGTCCTTTCAGCTTTCCCGCCAACATATTAAGAAGCAGCCAAAGCTACCAGAAGAAGAGCAAGCATAACCTGATCTGCTAAACTACCTGTGATGGCAGGCAGTATCACACTACACTCAACAAACTGCGGAAGGAATGACTATTCTCCACTCATAGGCATGGGTATCTTCATCTGCAGCCCGTGCTCTCCTAGGAGTTGCGTTGGAATGGAAAGTGAGCTGCCAGTTGCAAAGTACAAAGTCAGAAATGAGCTAAAAGTGGTAAGTCAGAAATAAACAAACATTTCCATCATAAAAAGACTGGAGGAGCACACAGTGCCCTACAGCTGAGGAAGGTGATAACTAAATTACAGATGAACAGGTAAGCACTTGTATCATACATGGCAGAACTGCAGGAAACTCATCAGTTGTGGGATTGCATTTCTAGCCGAGTGAACTTCTCTATAGAAATTTCGCTAGTATATTACTACTGCCTTGCTTCACTACCTCTGCTTTCTTACTGTGACTGTATCACTCAAATAGACCAAGAATTTACGGGTTCCAGTGCTGGCTGAGTACCTGTTTGATTTAAGCAGTGATAAAGCAAGTGTATAGGATAATGTGAAAGAAAACGAGCTATTATCAAAAAAAAAAGCATTTATAACAAGGGCAAGATTCTCAGAGGTGCTACAGCGACAGTGAGAGAGACATGAGTAGGACTTTGGCCTAAACAGTCTAGTACAATAACCAAGCCATCTTGCCTTGTTCTCTGGAAATCACCTCAAAACTACAGCACTTGCATATTTTGCTACAGGTTACACACTCAGGGCACTAAGTTAATTTCTTTGTGTACAAATTCCATCATATCACAGTTGCTGCGAAATATTTTTATATCTGGTAGCATTGCTACATATCCGTAGTTCTCTGATTTCTGACTTGCCCTGAATTGTGGGTCTCGTGCCAAGACAATTCTGTTTTCTGTCAGTGAATGACACAGCTCCGCTGCTTATTGATTTTCGTAGGGAGAGAGTATGTGCCATGTGTAACAGTGAGGATGGGTGCATCAAAAATGTTCCTGAAAGATCAAAAGTAGATAGATCAAGATATTTGGACCACATGATACTTCTGGCTATCTTTGCTGAGCAATGCAGCACCTAACAAAACTAAATTACACCGATTCCCCTAGATAAATTTTAGTCCTATAGCACATTGGATAAACTATTGATTTTTCAAACAAAATCTTTCTTCATTCTTATTCCAACTTTCATCAAGCCAATTTAACAAAAATCCTTTTCTTTATTTCTCACCAAAATAGGATGAATATGGACAAATTTCTAAAGGCAAACCTGTCATTGAGGCCAGGCTATTAGACGGCATGGGCCCTGGAGAGCCTACGTGTTTCAGATTTCATTTCGGATCAAGGCACACACTGCAAATGAAGGTCACCCTGATGAAATCAAGGATAGAAGTATAGTCTGTTTGAAGATCATACATATAAGCTACACTAACATTACTAGGGATGGAATATTTAAATGCAGACACTTTTCACTTTTCTCACATTTCAAAAGGAACCACAGTAATGTGCTTCAGAGCAACTTACAGAAAAGAACTGCAAAAAAAGACCCCAAGAAACAAATTGTTGTATAATTATGGGGGCTGATTTTCATTTCAAGCTACTAGTTTAAACTATCTGTAACCAACTCTAGATTGCAAGAGGTCAGCTGATTTAGGATCAAGTCCAACTTCTTAGTAATGTCTGAAAGTGTACAGGGAAACTGTCTACTAATGAGACATGGTAAAATGCACTTTCCAATTCCTGTGATTCACACTGTTGCCTGAAAAAAGAAGATAGGAGTTGGAAATAAAAACTTTTATCTATACTGGCAGAAGCTATTGAAGATGCCTACCCTCTGCTATAAGGTAAATGTTACATAGCAATTGCAAAAACAAAACTATTACGCAGTATTTGGTGAAAAAGAAGATCGTTTTGGATGTTTTTAATAATGTTTTTAAAAGGAATTCTATTTAACCTGTAGATTTTCCTAAAACATGACACTTGTGAATGCAGATATAGTGTCATCAGATCCTAAGGTATGTACCAGTGACTCGCTTCAGCTTCTATATGCACTACACTGCTGTAGCTGAAAGCCTCCTTTTGTTGCTTGCTATACTGAACACCAGGTTGAATTTCTTTACAAGTATGCTTATGTGTTTCACACACGGTTTCTTATTCTGAATCAGAAAAAAAATCTCTTTATTTGACTCAATTTACATACTGAAGTTGTAAGCTTTTCCAAGTAAGGGTAGATTTTAGTGGTTTTGCACATGGATTTCTGGGCATTACAGTAATAAAAGTAAATCATAGTCTTCAGAAATGAAAAATCTTGATAAAAAGAAGGAAAGCTTTGGGATTAAATAGATTGAAAATATCTCTTGACTTACTGCATCAGATAAAGTGAGGTTTGCAGAAGTGAATACCTATGTTAGAAATACTGAGCTTAAATTATTCAAAAATGTTTTGTGATAAAATCTGCAATGGACTGAAGTTTCATGAAAAATTTCCCTGGAAAACCTTTATTAAAGTGAAAGGCACGTGCAACAATATACTAATATAAAGTGGAATGTTATAATCCTGTAATAGAAAGAAAAAGAGAATGTTTATGCAAACAGTCAAAGAATATCTGGTTCGAGAGGAAGTAGCCATGGCTGGTTAGAAGAGCTCTGGCTCTGATTAACCTTTTTGATATTTGATTAATACTCTTACACAGTACGAGAGTATGAAGTGTTAACAGATGCTTTTCAAGCTATCAGCTGACATCATCTTCTTTCACTGAGAACAATTAAGGAACCAAAAATGAACACTGATTTGCCAACTGACTCTATTGTAAACCTAAAATTGCCATCTCTGTGCACTTTGGGCACCTTTACTTCACTCCTACCAGCCATTTTGCCCTATCACAATCTTTTTTTTTTCCCCATGAAGAATTCATACCATTTTGCTTCACTATCACCCACGTCAGTAAAGGAGCTCATGCAAATATGTCAGGAAGGTGCTTTGCTATATAAAGCTACAGAAAGAATTAGAACATCCATACAAAAGCACAACTCGATCTGCAGAGCGGTTGTTACTTCAACAGCAACAGCTGACATTTATTATTGTTGAGGTGTTAACACTACTTAGAAGCGGTGTATATCCACAGTTCTCAGCCAAGCTGATGGAAACCGTAGCATTCAACACCTTTGAAAGCCAGGCTCCTGATGCATAAGTACGGTTTCGATAGGAAGAAGTTACTTCTTTTCTAAAGTCCCACAGTGATCTTCTACGCAATTTGGCATCTTAATATTTTTACACTTCGGTCTAAATGCTTTACACTTCAGAGTTGTAAGTACTTCTTATTTTAACATATGTGAACACTTTCTACAAATTTTGAAGACTTGTGTCATAACAGAGTACTATCTGTTTGCATTAAGTTACAGAGTAGCTGGCCTGTGTTTATAGGCTATCACATATTCATCAGAAATGGATGCAGTTGCAAAAGCAATTGGAAATTCATGGAATAATGTATCTTTATCCTACCATGAGACATGGAGTACGTGCCACACAAGACAAAGCTAATTGGGAACAAAGGGAGCTACAACCTCTTTAAGTTCCCACTCAGTAAACCCACTCCCAGGTATTACCCAGCATTTGAGAAACCAACATCAATAAACAAAACTAGTTTGGGATGGTATTTCACACAGCCGGCTCATGCAGTATTCCTAGTGTGAATGTCATCAGTATTTTTATGAGGGACTGCTAAAAGGATGTAATAATTACAGACCAACGCTCTAAAAGTTCACATAAAAGAAGTGTACATTACGCACAGAACGATGCTGAAAGCAGTGTACTTAAGCCTAACATGCAGCTTTTGTGCCAAATTCAGCCTGCGAAGCACTTCCAGCCAGTATCACTCCTGTGATAGAAGAGATGGGGAATAGCTGAACTGTAAGTAAATGCACCCAGGTAGCCAAATGTCTCCCTCCTCCTGCCTGCACAGGTTGCCATATTTAGGGCATCCAGGGGTGTTGATACAAATGTCTGAGAGACCTGAGGGTGGCAGGAGCAAGGCCCACAAAGCCTTTGCCAGCCCAGGCAAGTGCCAACACTGGCTCGTCCTTTCCAAGGTTCTGAAGTGAGTGAAAAATATTTGAAAGAGTGGTCCACACCAGCTCTCAAAGTAGTCCCTTGTCACTACTGAAACTAAGAAGTGGAAAGACTGAAAAAAAAAAAAAAAAACATAAGGAGATTTCATGAGGATCGTATTGATGGGTATGTTTTCTTAACTACAGTATGGCTGCATGTACTGGGTCTGGCTGGGATGGAATTAGTTTTCTTGATAGCAGCTTGGATGGTACTGCGTTTTAGATTTGTGACCAAAACAACACTGAAAACATTGTAGCTACAATGAAAACATTGTAGCTATTGCTGAACAGTGTTTGCACAGCATCATGGCTTTCTCTGTTTCTCTCGCTGCTGCCCCCCCGCAGCGAACAGACTGGGGGTGCAGAAGAAGTTGGGAGGGGATGCAACCAGGAGATGACCCAAACTAATGAAAGAGCTATTCCATGCATTATAAAGTCATGCTTAGCAATAAAAAGGAAGAGGAGCTGCTTTCAGGAGATTACCCATCTTTTGCTCAGTACCTGGCCGGTATCAATCTACCCATGGGAGGTGGCAAGTGACTGCCTTTGCATCACTTGTTTTGTTTCTCTCTTCTTCCATTTCTCTTTTGCTTATTAAACATTTTTTATCTTCACCCACAAATTTTCTTTGTTTTACTCTTCTTTCCCCTTCCCCTGGCCCACCGGGGGAAATGAGCCAGAGCAGCTGTGCGGGTCAGTGAGCGAGCGGGAACTGGCGTTAACCCACAACACTGTACTACGCTATTACTCTATTGTATGCACTTCAGACATTCTTGGAGTGATATTGATTCATTTTTCTTTATAGTTTTAATCTTACAAGAGGCCTAGAAATGAGGAAGAGCGGCTGGTGCTTACATCTGGCACAAGTTACAGTAGCTCCTTTTTTCAGCCAGCAAGGTATCTGCCTTAGAATGGTCCCCCCTGCTCTGACCGATGGCTCCCCAGGTGTCTAGAGCTACTGCGTGACAGAGACTCTAGGGCTGGCCAAGGGAAGGTTACAGTCAGGGGAAGCTATAATAAAAAAGAAGTGGAAAAAGGTGTTATCTCAGATTTTGTATGTACATCAGAATGTCTTTCTAAAGGCCATCTTGATTTGGGCCACTTCTTTTCCTCTCTTTTTATCTCTCCCTCCTTTTCTACTAGGCTTTAAAACTTCTTCAGTTCACAAGGGAAATAAATCTATTAAAAGGGAGAAGGATGTAAAGGAGTGGTCAAGAAAACAACTTCAATTTTAAACATGTGTTTCATTTCATACATCCATCTTCTTTCTGACCCTATTGATTTCCGCAAGTTAACCCAGCTCCCCACACGTCTGGACTACTAATGAACTTCAAACTCTTTTGGAGGGAAAAATCTTCTGGAGTTCTGTGCATTCAAATGGCAAATGCCTGTATGTATACATCCTGAAAAACAGTTCACTCATATATGGGATGGACAGGATCTTGTTTTTATAAGTCTACGCAAGTGAATGGATACCAGCAACACAGGAAGGATTGAGCCATAAAGCTCTTGTGGATTAGCAGCAGTGTCTGCCATGCCATTCTAGATCAGTGCAAACTAGGATTAACAACGCAGAAGTGTATTTAATAAGGAAAAGAAGGAAGGGGATTTTGAAAGGAAATCAAGACATTAAAGAAGATGTGGATGTGAGAATGAAGTAACTGAAGATGTCCATTACAACATGGTGGATACCTGCTGATTTACAGCAGCTGGGGACCAAACTGTCTTTGCTAAAAGTGGGCAAATTAATGGACTAGACTTTGCATGTCTCTTTCTTTGAATTCAGCAATGAACTCACACCTGTGATTCTTGGGTCTTTTTTCTGATCCTGCTGAAGCTTCCAGGCATCCAGGCCGTTAGCTTGAATCCTATGAGTAGCTCTGGATCTAGTCCAGAGCCGAAAACTCTAGTCCAGATTGCTGAAAACAGGCAGAAAAGCTTTTTCACTTTTGCACTAGCTACAATCTGAATCTTTTTCTTCATACAATGCCTGTATAATTTTTCCTCTGATATTTATTAAGTCCCTTGTGACATTATACAGCTTCAGCATACCCCCCTCTTTACCTTTGTGCTATTCTCATTCCTTTGTATGAACATTTTCTTTCTCCTCCTTCTACTGCATTTCTTCCAGAAGTCCTTCCCTTATTTCACTACTACTTGCCACCAGCATCTTTGCAAACCCACCAGAATCCAGAAGCTGACTGCAAATACAAAATGATGGATGGGAGATGAGAATTGATTTTTTCACTTTCCAATCAAAGAGGTCTCTCCATTATCTATAGGCTAAATAGTAACCCAGTGTCTTTACCTATGCCACAAAATGAACTGACCTACTTAGAAGGCTGATCGCCTTCCTATGTGCACACACCTGCCTTCCAAGATGCTAAGAATAAATAAGCAAAGGCCTCCACATTTTGCAGAGCTGTGGCCGGCTCCGCTGTATTGTGTGAAAGGGTATGTTAGACATTGGTATATGGCTCCGAGGCTGCACTCGGCAGTGTGGGAGCAGAAGCTGAATGCAGATAACCAGTTCTGTTGCGTGCTCTTTCTGGTGCCTTCCTACCAACCCACCTGCTCGTTCAACAGAAAACCGGGATTCCTCCCAGCGCCCCCCCAGGATGTTGCTGCTGCTAATATGACTGTGACTACTAACACTACTACAAGAAGCAGAATTTCTTAATTCCCGCAGAAGTTTCCCCTCAGATGGGAGCACAGGACCCAAATTATTTTCCTCATATTCTTCATTGGAAAAAGATGTATGGAGTCATCTCAAATGCATATAAAAGGAGAAATTTCAAAGTGTCTCCTACTGTCATTTCAACTCTATAATTAATAACGCTATATGCAGAATGGCCTTCCACACCATTTTCTCGCACTCATACATCCCAAATCAGAAAGAGAAAAAGAATATCCCCTGATACAAAGTATCTATGTACTGCTAGATCATTTCCCTTAATTTATGTTGCATTATTGATGTACAGAATGCCGTACTTGAATAATGTAACAGTAAGGCTCTTACAGAAAGCACTCGCACCAGCTTTAATGTGTGTCTATAAAGATAAGAAAAATAGATTTCCTAAGTCCAGCAGTTTTCAAACAATATATTTTCAAGTTACAGGAATGCTCACCGTGAGGAATTAAAATTGAGGTGAGAAGCAGGGGGGGACAACATTTCTTCTAAAATGTTAATGAGCTACTGCCTTATAAAGTGAAAATAATCAACAAATCTGACACATGAAGAAATATCATGAATATTCAGGAAGTTTAAGCCACTGATTCAACATTTCCTAAGAGTGTACAACTTTTGCACTGATCGCATAGCTATTACTTTTCTTTTCATCATAAGTACACTCTACTGCGGTGTCGGTGTGTTGTTGTAACATATGCATTGAATTGCAAGTATTGTAATTCATCCAGATGGCAGGAAGCTTTGGAATTGTTACTCCTATGGTACAGATGTTTAACAATCCAGCCATATGGCTCCAATAAGGCAGCCTTTTCAAAAATCACAAAAACTACACTAGACACGCAGCCTTGTAAATTTGAGTGCAATCCTGAGGTATGAACGTTCATATTGCTACAATATAAAAGCGCACATCACACTATGAAGTTGGCATGCCTACTGGAATTACAGAATGTATGAAACGTTATTTAAAATCCTGAAAAGAATCAGGTCCCAAATTTGCATAATTTCACCATCAGCTATTAAAAGAACATTCCTCATTTCCTTTCGAAATTCATTTAAGGTGTCAGACATAGGCTAGCTGAAAAGATAGGTAAATAACTACATGCAAATATACTAACGTCCCTAACCTCTGGCCTGAGTGAACTACCACTCTAGGTGACAAATTGAGATTTAACCAGTGAGACCGAGAATTTCTCTGTAAAAAGATTTGTCAAACTCAAGGAGCTCTGATGATGGTCGTGGCAGTTGTAATGTGGAAAGCTGAATGTTGAGAAACAATCTGAGATCGATAATATCTTGGCCAAGAAAGGAAAGAACCATGAAACGGTCAATCTATAACTCCACTGACTTTTGGCAGGTTTGAATGACAGATAAATGGCAGCAAATAAGATTGTTAAATCACTAACCCTGTCATTATTACATCCTGTCACATTGCATAGATTTATAGAATAGAAAAAGTGTAAGGTACGAGCGTGAAAAATAAAACTGTGAAAAGCAAAAATATCTCAATCTGTGAAGAAAAGGTGAATTCCCAACTTTGTGTTTCATGATTGTTTTTTTCTGCCAAAAAGTCAGATATAAGCAGATGCCACTTGCAGTCCCATCTTCCTTTTCTCTGTTGCTTGGGTCTCTGACCCTTTGTTACCTAGAAGAAATGTCTCTGTTATATAAATCTCTAGTGCAAGAATGAGATTAAAATGGACAGACTGAACAAAGCATTGGTCTCTCAGACAAAAATGTATCCATTTAGTACACACGGGATCTTTCCACCTGACATACTCTTAAAGGGAAGTATTCAAAGGGAACTACTCAAAGGGTAAAAATCATGAAAGAGCCATGTAATATTCCTTTCCTTTTTCTGTTTTTGAGCAGCAAAGTATTCAGAGATGCTTTATCTACCACAGATCCTAATCTAGGCAATATAATTTCAAAATATCCTTACAAAAACCTTGAAGGGCAGTTGAACCCTGCCTGTGGTTGTTTAAAAAAAGATTTTCTGCAGTTTACGCATTTGCTCTGCCAAAAGCTTACCTTAGCATGCAAGGTATAGTAAATCATACTTACCCTGATTTATTACCCAGACTACGCTGTTTGTTTTCAGGGACAGCTCAGTGAAACGCTATGTCATGTATAAGAACATTAAGAGAAGGGGAATCATTTTGCAAAGCCACCAGAATGGTGGCAACCATTTCTAAGACATTGATGGTAAAAAAATGCAGATGTGCATTTGCAGCATTTTTCAGGTGGTATTTTCTGAATACCATTACAACCGAAAAATATACCAAGCCCTTTATAGGCACAAAGACAATTTCATACCCCAAAACTGTTTTGCCTAAATATAATGTGCTGGCCAGATATATATCTTACCAGTCAAAAGTTTAAATTATTTGACCTTGTGACGGAATGCCACATTTTATGGGGCAGTAGCATATGAAGATCTCAAAAGGGCAACAAAGACACCAGAGGAAGAGTGGCAGAGCATGAGGCTCTGGGTCAACCTGATCATTTAGAATTGGGGATAGATTTTACTCAAACTAATGCATTTAGTAAGTCCCAACAGGAGGACAAAGATAAAAACATCTATCTGACATTGCTTTAAAAAGCAGCAAATGAGAAGGGAAAAGATCAAAACAGTAGCTGAAAGCCTTCACTCCTGTTTTAAAATCCAAGAAACAGTCATTAATAGAGATTTAAACTCAGCCTTCTCTAGTCTAAACATGTCACTGTTAATTACAAAGCTATTTAACTTTTGTAAGAAATAAAGACTGCTATTAATGAAAGAAGAACCAATTAGCCTTTAATCTACACACTGTTTTTTAATCAAACTTTCTTTTGATCATCAGACTCACTGCGGGATGTATTCTCTCCTCCCCATGTTGTAGTGGCGTCCATGATTGCTAATGGAACGGATCTGAACGGGCTGGCTGAGTGGGGAGAACATTCTCTGCAGGGCTGGAGCTTCCTTCCCCTCATGTCAGTGGGGCTTAGCGCAAACACGCTCATCTCTGAGCCACGCCACCCTACGACAGCATCGGCAAGGGGAATGATTTTGATGGTGCCTCCTGACCTGTCTCTTGTAGCAGCTACCATTGAAGGAGCAGGCACTGAACATGTCTAGAGGAATGTGGGACAGGAGAACTAGACTACCTTGTTAGGAAACAGCAGAAAATATCAGTTTAAAGAAAAGACAGAAATGGGAAAGGAGGGCAAGGAAAGAGGCAAAAGCAGGGAGGTGCCACCAGGAATGAAAATGGAATTCACTGCTGACTGTAAAGGATGATGAATGGGAGAATTTGCTTGTTGGTACAGGAACGTATTGTGGAAAAACAAAATAAAACAAATGGGACCAGGACTTGATGCATCAGAAACAAAAGGGATGACATGGGAAAAGGATCCGATTAGCTAAATGTTGTTGTGCCTTCAAACTGTTGGTTGCAGGGTCAGAGAGTTTCAATGTGTTTTTGTTGGGGGTTTTGGGTTTTCTTGGGAGGTTGTTTTAGGGTTTGTTTTTTTTTGGGGGGGGGTGTTTTTTTTTTTTGCCGTGTGGCTACTTGTGGTATGAAAACAGTAAGACCAAGTATCTAGAATCAATCACGATGAAGAACTTCTTCCTTTACATCATTTCTCTCTCAGCAGCACTTGCTGCTCAGATGTCCCAGGAAGGAAGATAGATAGAAAATGTCCCTGAGGAATGCACTTTGCATTTATGACCACGCAGATAATGAAATATAAGAACCTGACTCTTGCACACGTAAACAACAGAGAGAATGTAAGCATCATCTGCACTGTGTCAAACATGAAACTCCTGGCCTGCCCAGATACCTGTTGTCTGTCCTGCATTAGCAAAACTTTGGTGTATGGTGTATGGTGTTCTTTCTCCATAATATAAAGACAAAATTTTATTGGCAGCAGCTGAACTCTTGAGTATTAATACTAACAAAAAAGCACTTTAAAATAAATGTTAATATCCTCAAAGAATCAGAAAGTCTGCAGAGATCTTCTGATGTTGCAACAAGTATGGCAATTTAAAAAATAAAAACAAAACACAGTAGATTGCAGAGAGAAAAGTGAAAATAAACATATTCTGTGCCAGACGGGATTTTGAGCAACAAAATTCAAGTTGGTAATAAATGTATGTGGAACAACTTCTGAAGTTATATTGACACTTGACAAATTTAAAGGTAAGTACATACGTAACATAGGAAGGATTTTAGCAAAGACAATAGGTTACATTAAATGTTTTTCAGGAGTTGAGTAACTGCAGTCCCCACTTGTAAAGAGCAAATTATTACTCTCTCTGCAATTCTAATGCCTTATCTCAAAGGGCTGTTAATTTTTCACAGTCCAAAGCCCTTTAAAGTAACTCTCTGGCATAAAGGTCATCTAGAATGAGACTAGGGTCCATTCATGTTTTTGAGGTGCTCGTATATTACAATATAAGTACAATATAGCTACTCAGATAAAAACACCAACAGAACTAAACAGAAATAGCTTTAAAGCACTGTGTCAAGATATTTAGTGTTAGCTGGATAATTCTATCATTTTCACATTTAAATTATCCTATGGCATTCTAAACTTGTCAACAAAATTTGGATTCTGACGCTGATCAAAAATCTTGTGTTTTTCCTGGGCCATAATCCCATTCTAATAAGACATAGACGAGAGATCCCCAGCTCCATTCTCCTTTTAAGCAAAGTGTAGCAAATGCATTCTGCCTCAGAATACTTAGCAAGCTGCAATACTGAAAACACATGATGTTAATGTACAGTACATTTTTAATTAACAAAGCTCGTAGGCATTGCTGAAAGATCCCTTTTGCTGCTTGCCCCCTTCTGACTCACCTAACACAGTCCAGAGCTTTTTATTTAGTTATACAGTGCAATTAGGACAAAGTTCTTCTGACATTAAAAAGAGCAAAATAAAGCTTTAAAAAGGGCAAAACTATTGACAGGAACCATGTGAAACAAAATGAGTTTTTAACTATTTCCATCCGGAGTAAGAACTTTCAAAGTTAAGAGGCAGGAACTTTACACCGCTACTGAAACTATGTAATTGTTAATTCCTAAGAGTGTTCTCAGTTCCCCTAATTCTTTAACATTAGTGCATACATGCATAAATTACTGCCCAAAGTAAGGTCGGATTCAAAAAGCACTAAGGAACTTGATTAACTCCCTCCCCAATGATTTCGGCAGATTTTTACTTAGGTGCTTGAAATGCATATACCTGAAATGACCTGAAATGTTCTCTATCTGCAATTCTGACTGAAATCAGTGTCCTGAAGGTTCTGGGCAGCTCTGAAAATCAGTCCTTAATATTATTCCTGCAATACACCTTTACTTTGTCTAGAGCTCCTCCAAAAATTACTTTTAATTCTCACATCTGAATCAAAGCTCTGTACATACGTATACAGTAGTCTCCACTTTCATAATATCCAGGGCAGCACTGAGATCTTCGCCGATACATAGTTCTTAGTCCTCTTCGATATGCTGTTTTATAACTTATTCTAAATTGCAAGACAGAAAGCCATTTGACAATATTGAAAATCAATGCCAACTGTTGGAATTATATTTGTGTTAAATTATAGTAAGGATAGCATTCAATAATTATTTTAAAATGCATGAAAGCTTTTGATATTAAAAACCACAATTAAAAAAATCAGTACTTGTTTTGAAATTTGAAATATAACTTGTATTATAAACACAGTACCCATGACAGTCAATCATCGTAGCTCTTCCTAGGACCGCTATCTTAAAACATTTCCCCAGCCCTAAAGGAAGGGCAAGGAGTTTCTTCAAGAATAAATGATTCATTTCTGCATATCAGCAAGGTCAGCTATCATCAATGGAATGAATAGAATCTTCTACGGCGACGACTGTGTCAGCGTGCTACACAAGAAATTACCACAATGGAAACTGCTCTTGATACACAAAATGTGAAGTTAACCCCAAGTGATTTCTCCCTACTTGCTAACCCTTCCAAAACATTAATGCCTTGCAAAATGGCATTATAGTCTCAGTTCAGTATATAAAGCATGTTTTCCCCACCACAATATGTAGTCCACAGAAAGTAAAAGGTGTTAAGCGTTCTGTAGCTTTTCTAGACTTATTCATAGCATTAGCAATGATACCACATTAGAAAAGGAATATTTAACAGAGAATATTTAGCAGCCAAACACTTCAAAACAGCTTTGTTTACGTTTGTTTATTTGAAATTACCTAAATTGAACAAAATCTATTGATCCCCATGTTAGATAAACTGATCAAATTTACTGTGCTGCATTCCAAGCTATACCATAGCCCAGAAAGCTCTGCATCTTTATTCAATTCCATACATTGTAACACAGAAGCTAAAATGCAAACCCCTCCAGTCAGACTGGGATGGTCCTGAACAACCTTTTAGCTACTGAATGCATGAAAGTTAAGGTACCAAGTAGCTTGCTAAAACCCCCTTGAAAGATGGCAAATATTAGTGGATGTTTATTGGGATAGTTTTCTATTGGAACCAGACTGAATATAACAGCGATATCTTGCAGCCTGGGAAAAACTAACTGTTCAGTATCAGCTTTCATTCAGTACTAGAAATGGACCCAGCCTCATTTTACCTGATTTTCAAGACATATTTGCGTGCAGTATTTCAAATATGGATCCATTTGTAACTATCACCAACCCTCAAGTGCTCGATTCTTCAAGATTTAGGAGCTGCAGGAACTTCCTACCATAAACCTGGACATGCACTGATCACTTGGAAAAGACAGTCATGTTTGGTCACGTAAAAAACACTTCCAATCACATGGCGGGGTGAATGGTAAGGACACGTACTCCTGAATGGCCCATAAGAGACTGATTATCATTGGTCTCACTCAAACTCCATGCAAAAATCTCTCTACTTCATTCAATGCCAAACGCCCTAGCTATTGTACTAAAATACATCTTTCCGTACATATCTGTATTAGATTACCACAAGAATTTGGATAAATAAAAGATATATAAGGAGATGAAAAGGCAAAATAGAACTCAAATTTCTGGGGATCAGCTCTTACCTATGTCTAGTGCACTTGAACCAGTTCAGTATGTCAGTACATCTTGTATAATAGATCTGATCAAAGGGATGAGCATAAGATTCCTGTACCGTCACAGCATAGCTAGGAGTAGACAAAGAAAGAAAGTGAAAGGCTGTTTGTTGCAACATGAAAAGCTTCAGTTCCCTGTATATGCTACCCATCTAAGTCCAATATGAAAAATAATCAAATCAATAATCTTAGAAAATTTGGGCATTATCAAAAAACAGAAGAGGGCTTCCTTCAACCACAGATTTTCCTGAAAATTTAGGAAATGATTCTCACTTGGGCTCCATAACTGAAACAGGCATAGAGATTTCCATTTGAGTAATAAACTACTCCCTTCTGGAAAAGAAACAAATGTCACTAAAATTCACTGTAGCGTAGAAGGTGTAAAGGGCATTTGGTTAACTTGAGAGTGCAAATTTTAAAAGAGGAAAGCACCATGTTTTAAAAACATCTCAGTTGCCTTCCTGCCGAGGATTGTTAATTTTTGCTTGTATTCCACAATGCTGATAAGAGCTTATATTAACTTACCACCACTGCATTTTGCCAGCACGATGGGATGCCCACACTTCATTTTATGATGAAGGAGCATCATTACTTCAAATACTGGGTGCACCAATCAAATAGGATCATTTGTAAAAGGTTGAAGAGTGTTTATTTTTCTGCTGCACAAATGGAATCCTTTTAATTTGTAGCAGAAATAACTTCAGAACTATCTGAAAATTGTAAGCGGAGTTAAATGGTATCTAGATTTGGAACACTTTGACATATGCTTAGAATGGGATTACTTCCCTTTGTACAAATGAATGGATATAAATAAAAACTGGGCAAATTGATTAGAAATCAAAGAGCTCCAACAATACTAAGAATTCAGCAATCTCCTTTCCAAAAGACTATTTATTCATGCAACAGGTACTATTTTAATTAGTATGATTACATTTAAAGTGCCTGGGCCTCTCACATGATATAGGAACACAAATCTCATTTACTTGGCAGTCTCGGTCGTTTTAGAACATCGTATTGCCCTATAGTAAGTGTGTGCACTGCTTAAGAGCCTCATAATCTCAGGTTCTGATCTCGGAACAAGCTCTACTTTATCAGATCTACAATATCTTTGGAGAATGATACTGAAATCATTCTAGGCAGGGTCAAGACCCAGGAATTAGATCCTCCAAGTCATTCATTAAATCGATTGTCTTAATCGCCCAAGTGATTTCCTTCTCATCAATGGCACTGCTGATGTGATTAAGCCCTGTGAGATTGCACCTGTAAGGTAATACCAAAATATTTGCTTCGAGGGTCTGATTGGCTTGAAATCGAAGATTGGGCTATTACTGCTCTGCTTGTCATGCCCCTTCTAGACAACATCCTACTAGATGTTGCTTTTGCCCTCTATCACAATTTGCTGGGTTTGACAATGATGTTTTGACTTCTACGATTGCCAAACTGTAAAATATTTACATTGCTCATCATTAATGTAAAACAGTAACATTCACGAATCTTGATTATTATTTTATGATCCTGCTTGTTATCCAGGAATTGCCCTAAAAATCTTTTCCCTTTGATTTATTAACATCTAAGTAACAGAGTCATCTTGGTCAGTACAACCAATCAATTTTGGTATTTAATTTTTGTTTCTCCTTGATTGGGTCTCTAGGTTGCTGACTTTCTTCAGACAAAATCAATATTTTATTCCTGTGCTCTGAATGCACTTCACCTCACGACACAGACTGCAAAATCCTATTCCCGTACAGTGTTTGCTTTGCAGCTGCATTACCTACAAACAGTTAGCTCTCTAATTAAGGCCTCTAAAATCAAAACATGGTGCCATTAAAGTATGATTCCATTTTTGCTCTTGTCAAGGGGTTTATTTTGCTAAAGTGTACAGCGATTCATATTTGTGCGGAACTAAACCACAGAACAGCACTGGAAATTTAGCAAGTTAAACTTACGAGTACAGGAACTTTAGCCTCTGCAAACAGACCCTGCCTGGAGGTGAACCCTATCAAAGCTAGTGGGCTTCTATGTACTCGTAAGAACTGTTCTGCACAGATCCACTTTTAGGACTAGGACACCGTAACAATAGAGCGAACAGAATTATCAGGGCCTTTAATTCTTAGTGCTTTTATACAGATACTCTTTGATGCTGACACGAATTTGGCAGATACAGCCACAAAGTTCAGGGCACAGAGAATAAGCCTGCATGTTGCAGCAGGAAGGGCTTAAAACTCAGTTGAAATCTCTAATAGTCTTGCTTGACAACAACCAGAAAAAAGCAAGGCAGAACAAGGCCACCATTTCTCTAGGTCTCCCCATGATAGATGAAAATACCCCTGTGCAGTCCTCTAGCTGAAACGATGGAGGAGCTTTCCAAAGTACAGCTGAGCAGACAGGGGTATGCCGGCTCTAGCTCTAGCTTTAGAACCAATTCTGTGAAACGATCCAAATCCTCAAAGGCACTCGGAAGTGCTATTTCGGTCATGCAAATCCACTTTCTTTTGTGAGGCAGGGTGGTATTCAGTAAATTGCAGCTCTTATTTTGCCTTTTAAATGTAAAAATCTGAAACAGCTAGTCAAAAAAAAAAATCGGCATGTTATACATTACCTTTCCCAATGACTACAAACATTTGGATCATCTGGGTTTAGGGATAGAGTAGTTTTGAGCAGAAAAGACAGAATAAGTCCTCTTAGAATGCACCAGAACGGCATATGCGTCACCATTGTTGTATCTAGATAAAGAAAGTATAGCCATTAAAGACAATTTTGAAGAAAACATCCTTCTAAAGCCTTTTCATCCTTGCTTTTGTGCAAATCCAGATACTGTGGAGTTATTTACAAACTGAAATACTTGAAAAAGCAATCAACTAACCAGTAGAATTTTTTTGAAGCGTAAATGCCTTCTAAAATGAATTTATACTTTTAAACCTACTAAAACTGATGAATTTGACGATTAAGCTACCCAAGATATTGATAGCCCCAATAACTCTTCCAAAGAACATTTCTGATACTGATCATTTTTACAGCTCTGTCTGCAATGACAAAATAAATAACTGAGGTATTAAAACAATCTATTCTCCCATCAACCTGTAGGCACATGGAAGAATACCCAAATACACCCTTTGATTTACTTAAGTGGGTTTTACATGTGTCAATATAGTAGGCTAGATCTGAGACATACGCTTATTACATGAATGAAGGAAAACCAATTCACTTTTCAACTCTTACATGGGGGCATCACTTAGAATGACAGAGGTCAACATATTGGGTCACATTATGCAGAACACTAAACATGAAATAAAAATATTTGTACTGAAGTTGGAAATAGATTGTATAAAATTAATTAGGTGTAGTCCCTTCATCATCTTACAGTTCATTTATTAAACATACTTATACCTACTTATTGCTTATCTGGGGCTTTGAAACAAAAGTCATGGTGTTCGCCTAGATGTCCCCAATGACAAAAGTAAAAAATACAAAATAGATAGAAAATATGAAGTTGCTTTTAAATGTAACCACATCAGAGGTGTTAATCTGTTAAATCTTAAGTCAGTAAAAAATATTTTTAAATATCCATTTCAGGCATTTACATCATCACATAATCCACCACTCAAATCAAAAGTCCCATATATTATTCCTGGCAACAAGATTGCCCTAAAAATAGATTGAATCTTCATATGGTCATCTAAAAAACACATGGCTCATTGCCTCATGGTCCAGAACAGCAAAAGGGATGTTAAGGGGTTTGCTCTGCATGGCACTGATATAAAGCCCAGCATAAAGAAGTCATCACAAAGCAGAATGAGCAGCAGAGGGATAGCCAGGAAAGCTGATCCGAAATTACCTCCTGATTCAAAGCCTTCTAAGCTAGTTCAAGGACACCCATTGCCTTTAGTGGATTTGAAGTCAAGATCCCAAAGGGAGTAATAGCTCATCTTTTAAATTATTCCTAGAGCTCTGCTAAACCCAAAGATAGGTCTTAAGCCATGTAAGTCATATTAATGTTAATTAACATGATTTAATGTTAATGTTCCTCATGAATGGATTTAAGTCTGTGAGTGACCATTCTCTACCTACAGGCTGTTTCAGAGTCCCACGGCAACAATGCAAAAGTTTACTCTGGAAACTAGGAGGGCTGACGAGAAAAGGACACGAGAAAGAGTTCTGCTTGTTGAAAAAACGTTGGCCATACTTGTCCTGACACTGCCTCTCCATGGAGGAAAAGTGTCTTGAACGGATGACCTGCAAGTGCTCATGGGACAAAAGTCCAACAAACCAAAAACTGAGAGCTTGTTTGAGAGTAGAATTGAGCTTTCTTTTAACATAAAATGTGCCAATAGACATGAACTACCAAGTATCAGGCTCAGCAAAATGACAGACAGCCCTTTAACAAAAGCATCTTCCACAGATGCCTATTACACTAGCTGCCATTTGAATAATACCAAATTACAGAGGACAAGTTCTGCTGAGCACTGTATTTATAGGTTACAATTTACCTCCTTTGTTCATTCTCTACACCTTTGGTACATGGCAACACTGAACAAACAGGACTAGAGGAAAGACTGCTTCTAATCAACAGAAACGGCCAAAGCGAGAGCAAGGCAAAACTGCTTAAGGAAATACAATCCTCAGGAGAAAGGGATTTAAATCAAAACACGGTTCTGTGCTCAGCTTTTTAACTGCTTGAGAACATGAAGAGCATGGGTTTATCCTTAAATTAGTTAAAGGTAGAAAGACAGCCTGTCTTCTACCTAAAGAGAATGAGCCTTTTCTCATTTAACAAAGCAGCCTTCTATTTGAACTCTGTAGGTCTCGGAGATGTCAATTTGCTAAGAAAACAATGTATCAGTTTAGTTTTTAAACCAAATAAACACCAAAAGAATTATTTATAAGCCTTAATAGAGCACAGAATATTTGTTTACAATGGATTTGAAAGAGGTTCAGAATTGTTTTCTAAACTTTTAATGCTAATGGTATTTGTTTAGAAATGAACTGCTTTGTGCAATTAACTTTCTAACTTTGTAAGTCAGATCATATATCAGAAACATCCAACTCTCCAAATACAGCAGAACCTCATTCATCTCAAGTGTCTCTTTTTCTAACTCAAATGAAATATTTCACTTTGATCACTGTTAATAGAAAAGATCTCATACCAAAATGGAATGGTTGCTATTACAAGATTCAGAATAAAATTCTAAAAATAGGAGCACATATATTAAAAACCAACATCAAAAAAGAATCCAGTAATGACATCTCATACAGGTTTTTTTCAGCTTTTATTGCTCAGCATTATATATACTACATTCCTGCATTGCATTTAATGTTTGGAACATATTCTCCAAGGAGGCAGCATCAGCCCTTCAGGGGGACAATGCCTGTAACTTCATTAAAGATAAAGCCAAATTATATAAACATTTCCAGTGTCTGCCACTGCCACTCTCCCGAGGACAGAAAGCCTTTTGAGCTTAACAAGAAAATAAATGACACATAGGTTCTCTGCGCTGTCCCTAAATGGACTCTAACTTTTTGTCTCTCCAGGCCTGATTTTGCTCTTCAGGAGTAAAAGAAGTCAATTTAGGTACAATTTGGCAAGAAAGAGGGTCTTTCAATCCAAAATACAATCTAGCGATTTTTCACAAGTGTCTCACTCTCTGGTAATTATAACTGATTAGGTTAGGTATCTGTTACTCATTAAGCCATTTTCACATACCTTGCTCCTTTTTGAATAAATTTCAGTACTTCACCTATAATATTGATACAGGTCACTGCTTCCATCACAAAAGAAAGGAAATGCGCTTTCACTTTTAAGCCCCAAATCTTAGCTATAGAAAAACTAGTAGGTGGCAAGTCATTGATTTATTGTCTGTGGATTCACTTTACAGAAACCTTTGTCGAGGAAACTGTGCTGTGGTTTGCAAAGAGACCAGAAGATGCAGATGATCATTTAAATTAGGTGAAGTACATGACAGTGTGGACAAAAACAGGTTTGTTACTCTCTTTTGCTGTTTATAGCAACACAGGCTGAGGGCAACAGTACCCTACAAGATTGGACCTACATGGGAAGAAAATAAGACCCCAAAGAATCCTTTCTGGGTGGAGAAAATATCCTCTAAAGCTTTCTCTAGGTGCCGAGGACCTGACTTCGGTAATATTCTTGTGAAAGAGGACTAGTATATATTTTAAGTGGCTGGGAGAAAAAATAAAAACAAAAACAAAACCACTGATTAAATTTCTCCTCTGCTTCCTTGGCTGACAAACTAGAAAACTTAACTAAAAATGACCATTAGAGAATTTCCTGTTCAGGGGCAGTAACAGAGAAACATTTCATTTTCACATCTGTCATAAAATATTTCATAACATGACTTTGACATGAAATTCAAACAGAATTTTCCCTCCATGACAAAGTTCTAAATTAAATGCTTTAGTCTCTATTTGGGATTAAACGAGTTCTGAACCAGGCAAAAAACTAACTTGGTGTCCAGCTGTAATTAGGGAAAACATTTACAAAAGCGTCTTTCACTAGCATGCAATATTTTAAAATCCTTATATACTTTTGAAGATCATTCCTTTAGATGTCTAAATGTATATGCAGTTGATTAACCTAGCCTGAATTTTTCCCGCACACTTCCATGCAATGTATGTAACAAAGAGCCATGTTAAAGTCTCACCTCAAAGTGCTAAAAATTCCTAATGGATCCTGTTTTTCCAGACTATCGGCACATGAAAACACACAGCACATGAAGAAGACAGCAGAAGAAAGCTCTTCGGAAGTTGCTTGGCCCTATGAGCAATTAATTAGAAAAACAGAAAACATATTGGGTCAAAGAAAGCAAGTTTGGCGGAGTGGAAACAAGACAGAGATGAGATAAACCATTCTAAATAATTCCATAAGACAATTGTACTATATCAGACGAAGATCACTATTAGGAGAGAGTGTACAAGGATGGCTGTTAGTAACACACCCCTTTTCTAACCTTCTAGCCTCCAGCAATTTGCAACTTTGTGACTTCCTCAGCCATGAGCGGTATCTTTGTGTCTAATAGCATTTGATGGATTCTATTTGAATAATTTGTCTAATCATTTTTCATCTGTTAATGTAAATTTCAATCCCCTAAATTTAAATTTAGTGTCAACAACATCCTGTGATGGTCTCACATCTTAGCCATATACTGTACAAAATACTTCCTTTGTTTTTTTTGTCTGCCTCCTCAATTTCATCTGATGCCTCATTGCTTCTCTGTTAGAAATCTATCATTGATTCCCAGACTTTGTTTCCTATCATTTCCTATCATATAAACAACATTTGAGTTTACATGTAGACTTTTACTTCTGTAATATCCCAACAAGTTCAGTTTCTTTCACGAAGTTTGATGAAAGACATTGCAAAAGCCTTCTGGAATCTAACTGGAGCTTCTTGATCCATGTTTACTTCAAAGAGCTTTAACAACTTATGAAGCCTATACAAAGGCTTCATAAATGTATTATATTTATCAAGAGGTTCCCTAATTCTGTTCATAATTACAGTTTCTACCAAACAGGAAAATCTAGGTGCATCAAAATTAAAAAGTATTCTAGTATTTGTATGTGAGCGGTTAAGGAAAATGCAAGAGCACAGTTAAGCCAGAAAACAAAAAGCTGGATTTCACTGAAGAAGCATTAAAGTGACTGAGTGTTTGCTGATTACACTATTTTAGTCTCTAAGTAGTAGCGAGCTTCCAACAAGCTGCCCTCTGTGGCATTCCTCCTTCTCTTCCCATCTGAAATTTTCATGATAGTTTAGGCAAGGGATCATTTAAACACACACTTCATTTGGCTCTACATCAGATTTTGTTAGAAACAAGCTGTTATGAAAGCTAAATGAGGCCACGAGTTTCAAAACTGATCAGGATTTTTTGGATGCCTCCATTTATGATTAATAACTTGAGTTACCATGAAAGGACTGAATAATATGCAGAGCTCAGAATGCACACTAAGAAACAGGTTGTTTAAATCTGGGCAGTCGAGAACTAAGCCACTCAAACTCAATAGTCACCTCTAAAAATTGTTGCCATGACCAACAGAAATATTGCCAAGGTTGTGGGTTTGGTTTGTTTTAAATGAAAATTTAAAGCTGTTTTAAATGGATAAACACTTCCAGGAAGGATCAGGTACCGAATACAAAAGCACCGAGAATGTGATTCTTATCATCTGAGCACAGAGAAATCCAAGTGACAGGAGAACTGGCAGAAACACCAGACTATGCACTGGGTTGCTGGGTTGCTCTACTGACATCTTACGGGATTAATGTGGGAAGACAGCGGACAAGAAGCTGCCTCCGTTAACAAAAGATGATATTTCAGTTAACAGGGTCTATTTAAGCCTCTAGGAGTCTTTGTACTGAAGGAAAATTATTATCTCTTACATGCAGTGCAAAATAACTGGTGTATAATTTCTGCTACAAAACCCACGCTGTCAGCCATACATTCAGCTTTTCCGTGTTCTCCTTAAGCACCGCTCACTTTATGGTTTGTGTGCATCTCTGCCTGTGACTTCAAGAAGGCAGTTCAATAGCTGGAAATACTAGCAGTAGATAACAGAAGTCACTACTATTCACAGATATTCCCGATACCATTTTCAGACATAAGTCTCCTGTCCCCTGGAGGTGACATAGACAAGTGGAGAAACAGAGCTGACCAGGACAGCAAAACTGCCATTGACTTTCAGGTTTCCGTTGCAGTATCCCGTGAAGGCTCACAGGCTCACGGCACGGGACCAGTTTATACAGTCAAGTTCCTCGAAAGGGCCAATCCCACCAGTGCACAACCTAGAAACAGACCGACCACATGTACAAAACCAGCATCTTTTTTAACTTACACTTGAGTTCATACAATGGAGACAAGCTTGTTCCAACTTTGTCCTTCTAGCCATAAGGGTAATGCCAATAAGTGCAAGCAGGAACCTTAACTTTTCAGGATAAAAGTATTCTATGCTCTCTATGAAAGTTAACCCCGCTCCTCTGCTGCTCAACCAAAGTTCATGGCTGAAGTTACAGTGAATGTTGGGAATGAAATAAATTAAACAATTCTATGATATTTTCTGTAATTAACATCACTTGGGAAATAAAAGAAGAAAAACAAAATTCAGAGATTTTCACAGTTTATGGGGAAGTCATCAAGGAAAAGTACGAAGAGCTGCATCCCGAGTCCTGTTTGCTTCGTCTTAGCAGCAGCCACCTCTGCTACACCATTCAGTAAAGGAGGTGCTGTTCAGTACAAACAAAGGCACTAATTCAATTTCCCAGGATGTCATTTTAGAGGCTTTCTTTTAAAGTCTGGACAAATGCACCAGGGCCCTAACTGCTAGAGTGCCCTCGTGACTCTCCCTTATATTCTTTGAACCACAGTTGCTCAGTTTTCCACAACCATGTGGGGGGCTGATTTTAATGGTAACCAAATAGTCCAAATCTCTTAAGTTGCTTTAAATTTCTCAGCTCTAAAGTATATCAGTCTGAGTTGCAATTGCTACAGTGAACATCACTGCTACAGTTCCATGGATATCTTATGAAGTCTGAAGATTCACTTCAGTGGTAAGCACTCTTACAAGCTGACTTCCACCAGAGCTGCTTGGCTAGAACAAGGCAGGAGTAAATAATGAGGTAAGCTCTTCTTGATCTATCAAATGTTATTTTTGGAAGCTCAGGATTGTTCCTTCAGTGTTCTCAGATGAAAACTGGGTCAAAGTACCACAGAGACATGCCACTAGGCAAGCAATCTAGGCAATTAGTTTAGTTATGGCTGATGAAATATGTTTATCAAGACAAAGGCTGGTATATGTGTCTAGGATCCAGAGGACCTGAGTTGAAATCATACCATCAAAGACTCAAGGCATGACACCGGCTTAGCAAAGTGGGCTAGACTGAGGAAGCTCCAATTCCACTCAATTTCTGCATCTAGTATTTTCTGTAGGCGAGCTCTGAGCCTTCAGAGTTACCTAACCACCATCAACACCGGGCTTTGAAACTTCAGGTGAATTTTAGGACATACAAATTCTAGAAGTCTCACTTTCTCACACAGGAAACAGGGGAAGAGCACTGACCAACCTGCCCGATGGTTTAATAAGCATATTACAAACTGAAAAGTGTTTAGATACTGAAGCAACATTTATAAACCACATTTGGCATTATCCATCCACTCTATGAGATCAACATCAACGCACAAAGAAATGCAGACACTCTATTTTATCAGTACTTACACAAACTCAATATCCATGCATGTTTGTGCAAAGCACAAGAACCAATCCAAAAAGCTATTATTCATTACAATACTAAATTTATTTTTCTTAAATAATTGAACACTTAATCAATAGTCCAGCAGAAATATAATGAAAATATTACATTAACAACACCTAAAAACATTGCTGAAATGGTGCCCAAATCTGGATAATTGCTGGCTCCTTTTCAGAAAGGTCAGCTTGGAAAAAAATTATCTGTGATTTTCTGCACATAATTTTGTACTTGTACTCAACTACCAGTGTAAAATTGGAAGCCAGCCTTTTGAACATTTGGCCCTTTAAGTTATTAATCCAAACTCAACCCCACTGAAACGTTAGCGTTGCTTGTAGCGCCTAAGCCCTGAACTGATCTTCCAAGCCCTGCCAGTTAGGACAGGGAGATGGCTGACATTCCACTGGCACTTTCTGCCAAAAGCAAGTCGGTGTTGGCAGGCTTCAAAGGAAAAATCCTGGTACTCTGCAGTATTTCAACAGAAGACGACATCCTGCAAGCTAAGAAATCCTCCTGGGGCAGTCATATCTGAACCCTCTCAATTAAAACCTGGTAAACAAGAAAAGTCAGAAAGAGCAACTTTATGCATTTGCCTGCTTAACCGTCCTACCCTGATCTCCCCGTCTGACCATTGCCGTAAGGGCACAGCAGAGGAAGCCAGCCAGTGCTGTAGTGTCCCCCGGGCTGACCCCGGTATTTTTGCACAGTGGAATTTTAAAGCTGCTGAAACCGTGTGGGGACTCACATTCTCTACTGATTTAACAGTATATTTATATTCACTATCCCATGCATATTTCAGATATTCCTTCACATACATTACTTCAGAAGAGAAAGTAAGCTGACACACATCAAAAAGCTGATCTTCTGAGAACTCAAGTTAGCTTGCTTATACATAGCCACCCACCTAATCCATGTTCAAGATGTCAAACAATTACAACATATGCTTCCTTAGACACTTAGAGCAACACAGACCTTGTATCCTCAGAACACTCAGGATAAATAAAGCAAAGTGTTACAGGCATGCGCAGTTGAGGAATAATATGTTTCTAAATACTTAGCTAAAGAAACTCAACCATTTATTCCAACAGATTTTTTTTACAGGGTTTAAAGAGCGCACGTGAAGTTGATATGAAATGGCAGTAACAAGCAATGAAATATAAGGACGTTCCATATATATGCAGAGAAATAAATTAAGTATGATTCTGGGAAAGTGTTGTGAAAGAAAAAAAAAGCTCTATTTGAAAATGTAGAATATCCTTTACTGTTATATTTTTAAAAATTACTTCTATTTGTCAAGAACAATTGCTCCCTTCTTTTAGTCTTCATTTATCTCAGAGGAAAATAAAATGAAACAAACAGCAAAAAAGCCCCCAGTACAGTGAGCAGCTGAGCCAGGGACAAATTAAGTAACACAGATTGATGGCTGTTGATCTACAGCAGTACTATCACATCCCAATGCTACATCTCATATTTCATTTAAAGCCCCATCTCTTCTTTTCTAGAAGCAGTGCAGTATTTATGGGAGAAGGCTGATTTGCAAGCCTTGGAGCTGCACTGAGAATCCAGATTCAGTTTTTCCAATTTGGCTTTAAAGTTGGTGAATGCCTTGAACTTTGAAGATAGTAATCCAAATAAAATGAAAGTGAAGACTAGAATAAAATGAACGCTGAAACTAAACATGTATTTTCAAGAAATGCTGCAGGCAGGGCAAAGCTTTTTATCTTCAGTTTCTTCATAAGACAGTAAGGAAAAATGTTTGCTTCTTCTGCATCTCTACCTTTACTAACCCCACTGGCCCAACAGCATGTATCTTCATCTGTTCTCCTCTGGGTTTTCCCAGTACTTTACCTCCCTGGCATTCTCTGTTGCAACAGCAGTCAGATGTTCTCTTCCTCCATTCAATTTCCCCCTCAGCCTCTTGAAATCTTAATCTAAAATTTTTTAACTTCAGAGCTATTAAAAACATTGACTGGCCCATACAGAATATAACTTTTTCTATGAATGTCTGCTAAATATAAGATAAATGTTAAATCAATTCTTAGATTTCTAATGGCTTAAGAATTAGAGTGGCCACTTAAAAACTGCCAATTTTACCTGAAATATGAGAGTTTTCCTCAGAAGCCGCAATAACCCTTTGTGCTTTCCTGTGCTTCTTACAGGGCGTATCTGGAATGCTATCAATACTGGAGAAATGGTATTTGGTTCAATCATGTCAAAGCTAAAAGCCTGAAGTTAGGAGTCCACGTAATTTATCTGATATTTCAGAGCATGCACAAATCTCTGCCTATCTGAGAACCAGGCCGGTTACTCAGGTGCCTAGAAATGGCTATAGGCTCTTAGGTTTAGGCACCCATCATGGAAAATAGGCTGAACAGATCTGCCCTTCTTGAGGACAGAAAGCTGATGCCATGGAGAGGGTCATGGTGTTTGAACTCGAAGCACCTGAAGGTAGTCTCCCAAAACACCTCTAAAGGAAGCTCAGGATGCGTATTAAAACGTGAGGTCAGGTTTATGTCCTAGCAAAGGCATGACTGCATGTCAAGGCAAGATTCAAACACACACGAAATCCCTTTCCATGCCTTGAATCCGCCGTGAACATAGCTGTGAACCAGAAAGGAGGAGCACTGTGCCCAAAGGGCTGACTGCAGGGCTCAGGAATATGGGGCACTTCAAGAAACAAAACGTCTCTGCAATCTAGACTTGGACATGCATCTACTGAGCACACACCACTGATGGTAGACCTTCAGGCTAGATAACCAAAGACAGGCACCATGAATAGTCTTCATTCAGCTACAGAGCAGTGACCAACTGCCCCTTCACTAAGATGGGTCTCCACAGGTTGAGACGGGCAATAGCAGCATCCGCAAATGTTTTTCCATAACATCCAGGTCTTACAGTTCTGTGCTTGTTTTCTCCTCTGTGCAGAGTAGAGAGAAGAGGAGACTGTGGCCAAAATTCCCAGCAGATTCAAACAGTCTCCCAAAATATCCTCACCTTTCCAGGAACCACCACAGACATTGTTAGAGCAATAATAACTGGAGAGATAAATGAGAACATGACCCCAGCCTTATTTAATTTTACATCACTATGCAAAGCTCTTGACTCTGCTGTCTCCATGACCTACTTTATCTATTGTTTATTTCTTTTTTTTTTCCCAGGAAATTGTTCATTAAGGATAAAAGCACCTGGCTTACAGTAACAGGGCACTGCGCAAAATATCTGTCATAAAGCTGAGAGAGGAACATTCATACATGTATCAGGCAGAGCAAACCAACAAAGAGCTGAGGGGCTGCAGGGGCATATCTTAGGTAGAACGAAGGCAAAAGAAGATGTAAGGGCCAAAGTCACTAATGGCATAAATGGCTGAACTCCACTTAGTTCACTGTGCCAATTTGCGTCTGGAGAGAATTTGGATCTACCAGCTCAGTCATCAGATACAGATGGTACTGGAACTACTTAGGTTACAGCTAGTATTTTCTTTCTGGCAAAAAAACAGTAGCTAGAAAAATCACTATGGACAAAACCAGATCTGAATAACTGGTGCATGCAACTACCTCAGCTTCCTTTTCACCCTCCTCCTAAATTTGGCACTGAAAACTTATTTAACTACTTCAAGAAAAAAGGATAATGAAAATTATAAGAGCCAGTTTATGGGGTAATTTTAGGGCTTAACTTCCATCATCTTTACAGATATACTAATGAAGTTTTTTTCCACAAGTTAAGACAAGTACAGTTCATCAACATCATACATGTACCATCTGCTAAGTCCTCGAACTGAGCTCCCTCCATAGCTTGCTCTCAGACACACAGCACTCAGACAGTCGAGGAAAACACCTCCCTATGAGTGCTTTATTAACCCCTCTGCAGAGGCACAAAAATTGGAGCTTGAATTTGCTTAAACATATTTTAACTTAGTGTAATGTAAGCTTAACGCAGCTTACTCTCCGTGTTGAGATTATCTGAGCAAGTGTCACTTACGTGTATCCTACTAAACAAAACCAAACCCAGCAGAAGTCCTCTCCGCAGAACGGGCACACAAACTAATGGCTGGCTAGAAACAAGTGAGTTTCCCATTTTCCTCCTCTCTCCTACCAGATACAATCTTCAGCACAGTAAAGAAAGCAGAAGCTTTGAGACTCTTCTATTGGTTAGCACTGTCCACCTCCTTCCATCTGCCCCACTTCTTTAGGTAAGTGCTGTGAGTCCTATTTCCCTCCTCAGCCATTTTTCTGACCTTCTCATTATGCTCATGGTCTTGTTATCTTACACACTGCTGTCCAAAAGCCGTTCTCAATAGCTCCATTTAGAATTGTATGGGGACTTCTTCCCAAGATCAACAGCCACTTTCCACTTCCCCTTCACAAAACTTCATGCAATCACATCTCTATTTATTTAAACTGCAACTTCACTAAGTCCGTCTCCAAGGGAACCTGTGCAGGCTCCAGGCTCTTAGCTACAAGTTTTAGCATCTGCTGGGATTCCAGGTATGCCATGTGTTGCAGAGTAAAGGGTCAAGATCTTATAATTTGGTGATCCATCCTTTACCACGGAAGAAACAAGTTCTCTCTGTACATGAAAATGTTTAAACTCTAAATTTAGGGACAGTGGAAGAAAGATTGGTGATTTTAAACTCTCTTCTTGCCACTCATTAGAATCTTACTAGTCTGCACAGTACTCTGTCTTAACCACCTTTCCCTCTTCCTCCCGTCATTCATCACACACCACATTGCTTCCTTTCATGGCATTCGTTTCTTCAAATATGGAGATGCTAAACTATAGCTCACCTCTTCCTAAACCATCACTTTACATTATTTACTACTGTTATACCTGTGACTGGAGATGTTTAACAGATATGTACGAGCCAACTCCCGGGAACAGAGTAATCACTGTCCAACTGAAAAAACAGACAGCCACAAGGATAAATACATAAATACAGCACAAAAATATTTGAATAAATGATCAATTACTGTTTTATACCCTGGACTATTCAAATCACTCCTGAATTGCTGCTTTCACCGATTCTTCAGGACTGTATTGATAAAACCCCTTGCAATATCCTTTGGATTTTCTACCAAGTGGACAGGAAGATATAGCGTGTAGTAGCTTTCTTCCACATAAAGATGGAACACAGAGCTTAAATTTCCCTACAACCCCCGTGCTTCCAGGCTTGTGATTGCTGCCCTGTTCTGAATCCCTCTAGAAGAGTGGGTTGCAAGTCAAAACAGTATGTGTGTTTAGACATTTAGCCTCATGCTCTGCACCTTGGAAATTATTGAGCTTGTTCTTCTTAAGGCATTCTTACTTCACTACTAGTTTCTAAAAAAGTCTCTGATAGGGACTAGGAAGAGAAAGCTGGTCTTGGAACCCAAGCACAAGAGCAGGAACCAAGGGTTTAGCTCTCAGGTATTGAGCGATAAGAGTGCTAAAGAAAGAAGTAGAATGAATAAAGAAGTATTGTGTACCAAGCACACTTGTCAACCAAGGGCCATGTGTCCTCTCTGAGCTACCCCTGCCTCAGTCTTACCCCTGGTAAAATGGAACAAGTCCTTCCCATCATCCCACTTCTGACTGTCATCCATAGAATAAAAGTTTACATAAATGCCCAATGTAATGGTTGACTGGATTTTAGTTATTTTTCAAAACTTATGCTGTCCAGTCTCATCTATTGAGGAATAAAAACCCCCCATCCGATGCCAAAGTAGACAACAGATCCAAACACAGTATGGGGATATGATGTGTTTTGCTTGTTTGTTTATTTGTTTAAACGTGGAGCCCACCCACCAGCCCAATCACTCATTTTTCAGACTGTTTCAATTCTTTGATTTGCCAACCAGCGAGTCAAACATCAGGTGGGAGTAGGAATGAGTAGGTGGGAACCAGAGCAGTCAGAAGCTCTCATAATGTTATTCCAAGAGCCTGAAAATTTTAAATTGGAAGTTGATTTAAAAACATTATAGTAAACAATTCTCATTTTTTCAGACACTTAAAAAAAATACTGAATCTGACAGAGTATTTTATCTGTCTTTAAGTTTCTCCTCAGAAAGATTTGGTCAAAATATCCCCTTCAGACTTTTTAACAAAATCCCAATGAAAACAGGCATGAAAAGGCCAGCTGGGAATACGGATGCCAGTTTAGCTCTAAAAGATGTTCGCACTTTACAATTTAAACAAAATATTTACTAGTAATGTATCACCTTATTATCATGAATTGAGAGTAAATTGAAATTTCATGCAACTGAATAGGCTAATTACATACACAGACACGTACTTTAAAAACTAGGCTTTTCATGTTCTTAAGTATAAGCAATTAAGGGTAAGAGTAACATTCCATAATTATGTCATTGATCTAAAATCCTTTTCATTTTTCTATGAAAGCACTATACTTACTTACATAAGACACATCTGATGTTGTTCCTGTTTCTCACATTGGCATTTGTTCTAATCAAATATTCACCCTGTGACTTTTTTTTTTTCAGTTTTTGCCTTCACATGAAATTAAAATTTTGAAAGTCCGAATCTATCATTAACTTTGAAGCAAGTACTAAAAACTCATTTAAAAAAAAAAGTCATAGGGAGCTATGGGAAATTTCGTCTTAGGCTGGCCTACTAATTAAAATCAACCATGCCATATTACTTACACTGTTCAAATGTATCCGCCTACAGATCTAAAATCTTTTCAGAATGATTAAAATCAGGAGTAAAAAATCCCAAATCTCTTTCCTCTTTCATGTGGAGCCACACAGAATGCGGGTTTTTTTCAGATTTCAAAGTCCATTAAAACATCACCTTTGAAAACAGATGCACAATCAGGCCCAGAAGTGATTTATGCAAGCGAGATGCTCAGAACTGCCAGGAACTATTCATGTTCAAAGTACCCCCAGCAGGCTCAGCTAGGTCCAGTTTGTATCACATATAATTAGGATTCTTCGGACCATAAAATCAATAATATAATTAGTAAATGGTATGTTATTTCTCAGAATCTTGCTAAAACTTATCTGTCTTTGATCAAGCAGAGCTGACTGCTAACGACATTTAATGTTAATTAATGAAAATACATGTGATAAAAAGTTCTTTGGAGAATTATCTAATTATGTAGCATAAAAAATGAAGTATGTAATATCTGTAACTTATGTTTATATCAATAACTATTGTTTAGGATACTCTAAGAAGACATTAAGATTATAAGTCATCTTTAGCTACACTTTCTCCTGCCTTACAAAAACACTTTCCTGAGCTGGTATGTGTACAACAGATGACCCAGTTCATTAATGAGTTATGTCTATTTATAATACCAAAGTCTGCAGGTAAATTTCTCCTCAGCTGTGGGACAGCACCAACAAAATATTTTATGAAATTCACTTATCTTTCGACAATGGATGATTGACAGCAAACCATCACGACTGAAGTTACTGACAAAATAAACAACAGAACCTGTGGAGATTAAGCAGGGATTTCAAAAGAACGTCTACAATCCTTAGAGAATGATTACAGAATGCCGAAGTTTTTCATAATCTTGTAGGATTGCAATATTTTGCTACCAATCACTTTGCCCAAGACCCCAGCTACCGAGGAACATTTATATTTAAAGATACTCCAATTTGATGTAACATGTCTAAGTAACATTTCATGATTGTCAGGCGCATGGAGAAAGGTGAAAGGAAATTTTTCATTATTATAAAATGCCGTGGGATTCACCAGAAACATTGTACCAGGTTTAATACATCTGTTTCTAAGCTTGAAAGGAAGGGTAGAATAAATGAATGGTATTAGCACCATAGGGCAGCTTCTATAGTTAATATGTCATGTCAATTAGCTCCCATTTCCCAAGACATTTTGGCTTTGATAATATATATCCTAATGCTCTTGCTTAATATTAGCTACATATAGTAAATGAACCCCTGGGTGCAGTGAGACTATTCTAATACCAAAATCTGAGTATACATCTCACTTGCAACAACTTTTTGCAATACAGATGGTAAAAAAGGAACACTCCTCATATTGTATCACATTTCTCTCTAACAAGCATACAGAGTAGCATAATAATATTCAGAAATTTTAAATATTTTTACAGCAGTGCTATTAATTCCACCTAGGACATGCCCTGTTGTTGAGTGACACACTATTGTCAGTAGGAGCAGGGAACACTGACCTTACAAGTAAGATAAGGTTTTCAATGATCTAACTTCCTATGCAAAAATAAGAGACGTACAGAGGGGGGGAAAAATATCTTGCTGCATCTCTAGCAGTTTGGTTTAGTTTGAAAGACGAAGTGTGAAAGTGCTGAGAACAGGATGTTGGCTAAATAGGTGCCACTTGTACTTGCCCCAGATGTGATGGAGCTGGCATGCTGTTCAATACAAAGTGATTAACGATTGCTTGCAATCAGCCCTAGAAATCAATTGGCATTGAGTGACATAATGATTCTATGACATCATAGAGCCTCACATCTGATGCTTGTTCTTGGCCACTTTTCTCCTCATGCTGCCATTTTTGGCACTGTGAGTGGGCTCAAAAAAATTATGGGCTTTATGATGTTCATGAATAAACAGGTTTTCATGTGAGAGAGGTTTCTATTTCCTTTTGCCAAATTTTATTTTTCTGTTCACTTAAGACCTCTCCCATCACCACTCTCAGCCATGTCAAATTCAACTACATGAGCAGGAAAAGATATGTATTTAAGGTCGGTCCTTTATTTCAATTAATAATTATGATAGACTATAGGAAAATCATATAAATGAGAAAAGGAAAGAAGGTGCTACTGCTAGTAGAACCACAAGTGTTGTGAGCCACATAAATCTCTCTCTCTCAACTTCAGCTGCACCATTGTTGCATGAGCGGACCATTATTTTGTCACTATTTTTGGCACTATCAATAAAAAGTTTTGCCAAAGCGACTGTTCTAAATCAATTAAAGTTTTTAAATGACCCCCAATGCCCATTTCCAAATGCATTTTAGGATGCTGTACATTAAAAAAAAGAGTGACAACAGAAACTGAGGAGTAAAGGGCAGCTTCTTTAATGCCGGTTCACGTGTGACAGTTTTCTCCCTGCCTTAATTACCAGAGTGGCCTTCTCTACATTTGTTCAAGTTTTGGTTTGTTTTTCTTTAATAAAGGGGACAGTAGCAATACATAACATTCTAAATGAAGTCTCACCACTACCTTGTACAATGGTACTGACATTTTTCTGTCTCTGCACAAAAGTACTTTACTGAATCAGCCCTTGAATAGTGTTACACTTCATATTGGCAGCTCACAGACATCCTATAACCCATGACTATAATCAGATCTCTCTTCTCCTCTGTCACATCCAAATGATGAACCGCTAACTTGCAGCAAAAAATCACGTTATTAGTCCCTGAGAGTATATCTTTGCATTTGTTTTATTAAATTTCTTGCGGCCACTCCAGTCCACAAGGTCATCCAGTTCTTCCTGTACTACAATCCAGTCCATCTTGGTACTGAGAAGCTCATTAATCTTCTAGATTAAATATGGAGTACCATTGTAGCAAGCAAAGAACAGTCAAGAACTTCAATACCTCTTAACTTTCCCAGGTGAAAATCCCATAACATAATAAATGAGCAAAACCTCAGTACAGTTTACCGGGTCACATGTAGTCATTTAGTGTGGAACAACAGACCAAATCTGAAAGAAGGATTCTAGATTCAAGTTACCAAATTCTTCTTAATCACATTAAGTTGCCTTTTATCACCAAAACTTCACATCTAGAAAATGGAAATAGAACCCCTGGGTTCTGCATTCATATTAATTACAGGTGAAAGAGTATGCATTTCTTCATGAAGAATTAGCTAGATGCTCATAATTGAATATATAAAAGTGAAAATAAGCTTGATAAATCTGCTCCTGTATTTTATTATTTACCATTTGCTTCAGCATAAGTTGTACTAGTGTAGACAACAGACAATAACTCCTGCATGATAAACAATTTGCATACACTTTTTAGAGAAAAAGTTCTTTGGTCCTGTTCATAATGTGTTCTTTCAGTACATGCATACACGCACAGCATAGAACACCAACCACCACAACCACCAGCAGTACAGTACAGGCTAGCATGTGCTCGGGAACAAGGCATCAGTTGACGCATTTGAAGTAAATGATAGCTTAAGTCTTAGTAAGAGATAGAACAACATCATAACTGTCAGAGCAATTTTCCACATCGGTAGTTTAACACCTGAACTATTGCTTATTTTTGCGACTGAACTATTCCCACTTTCTATCTGTTCTACTCTGAATCAACATCGGTTCTGAGATGTGTCATCAACAATGTTTGCCTGAAAGAGCCAAACCCACCACCAAAGTGGAGACTTAATGAGGAAACAGTAGTTCCTACCCCACCCCCACCTAAAAAAAAATGAAAAAGAGGAAAAGGTTGGTTCATTTTCTGGAAACATCTGGGTTGTAAATAACTGTAGGCTTCACAGACAGTATAACATTCGACTGCCTCTGACTTAACATCATAAAGATTGAGTTATTAATTTTAATTTAATGCTACCATAATTTTCAGGTTTGCATATGAATATAGTCTTATAGTATGCTAACAGCTACCTCAGGAATGTAGCAGAAATAACAACATTCTTCTGTCTTTTACTTTTCATGGGAACAACTGGCTAAGCATCTTTACTTGTCAGGCATTTTTAAAGGTTTTTCACAGTTCAATAGCAGTACACAAAGAAAGTTTGATTTTGAAATGAAAAAACAGACTGACACTAATTTTCCAGATTCAAAACGGTTTAATTATTTCCGTGGTCTAAGAGAAATCAAAAACAAATTGTGAGGTGTAAAAGAATAATCTATTTCCAATGGTTAATCCTTCAAAAAGCCACAGGGAAAGAGACTCGGGATGCAGAAATCATTAACGGAAGAGTGATTGCTAACTTCTATTCCTAGAAACAAAGAAATAAGGCTACAGCTGGCTCACAGAAGCAGGTATGCTCTGGCTGACCTACCATGAGGACTGTTGCTCACACTGCAACTCTGAAAAGGCTCCTTCAGAATCTAATCAAACCACTGTTGTGGGGAAGATGCAGTTGAACTGTAATTTTCTGGAAAATACTCTTTAAAAGGTTCCAGTTACACTTTTCTACCTGATGTCTTTCTTCAAGCTATTTCGGTTCATAATTATTTTCATTTTCATGAAACTCTCCTTAAAGTAACAAGGGAATATGTCTTTCACACCAGCAACTCTTCAGTGCCCGGCTATGGGTGGACGCGCAGGAAGCAAAGTGGGCAGTGAGCAGATGGCACCTGACCACAAAGCCCAGGTGTGCAGTGAAGATCCACAGCCCCCAAGGAGCACACAAGGGTGAAATCCCAGCCCCTAGCAAAATCACTAGAGGCCACAAAGCCATCTTTACCAAGGCAAGGAAACACCAACTGCCAATCCAAGCTCTAAGAAAAAAAATATTCTTACAGAAGCCTAAATCTCACAGCTGCGCTGGTTGGAACCCAGTATCTAGCTATCCTCATAACTGATACGGAAAACATGCTTACTCTCCATGGCCACGCAGCGTGTGGATTCTGGCACAGAATCTTAAGGATGCCGAGTGTGTACATAGATTTGTTTGCAAAATATTATGCAGAAGAAATCTAGCTATAATACTGGTAACATCAACTTGTTTTCTTTTACCTTACTAATAAGGAATCCTGTAGAGTACTGAAGATAGGAAGTCCACACGTGTGAACTATTTTATTTCTCTTTCCGATGTGGGTGGTAAGCCAATGAGTTATTAGGCACCAGGCCAGCAGGAGGAAACAGGGACAAATAAATGAATGAGAGTAGAGGTAATTGTAGCACTTGTTTGGATTAGATGCAGATCACCAATAGACTCTTTTGCCACTTGTTTTCTCCTAAGGGAAATCTCACTTTTCCAGCTTTAATTTAATCATGAGAAAAATATGTCAAGTATTGATTACAACTAGAAACTAAAGTCTTCTACAAGCATGTACACATTAACACTATCACTCAGACATGACCTGGAAGAAAGCCTCTGTTTGCCTTTCTTCATCCTGATTCCCACTTCTTCTAACAGATTGTCTCATACAGAACAGCATGATCAAACTTGCAAACATCAGTTCTGGTGATGAAAAAGTCCAGGAAGGAATTTGTTAAAACCATTAAATTTAGGTTGCTTGTGATGCTATGCATAACTAAAGGACATGTCTTCCAACTATGCAAGCAGAATACAATAAAGCCTCTGAGGAAGTTCTGTATATCAACACTGTTTTCAATTTACTGCAGTCTGAAATAATATTCTAGTCAAGTCTAAAACAAGGAAAATTTGGCAGAAACACTCATAAAAATCCTAAAATGGTGCTGTTTGTTTGTGACCCTTGAGAAATAAAAGAAAAGAAACAAGTGACACGCATCTACAGTGCATTAGATTGCAAAGCAGGAAGAGAAAATTAACGGACAGAAGATTTCTAAAAATGACCCTCTGCCACTTCCTCCATACCTGCTCACCCCAGGCCACCCTCTGCCCTTTAGTCTTTTGTCTGTTCCAGATCACACACATGTCACATTTTTAAATTTGGCAGTATTGGAGAAAGGCAATATGTAGTTTAACATCCGTGAGAAAGTTCTCAAGATTTCAAAAATTTCCATTCTACTTTGAAATGAATTCAGACCCTTTAGAGAAGAAATAATAGTGAATGTCTTTGCCACATACCTATGTTATAATATATATTACATAGTAGCCCCTAAACTCATTTAGAGAGGCAGAAGTTCAGAACCCTGACTCGCATCAAGAACAGGCATTTGAAACTGAGTTGGTTCCCTTCCAAATGTTGGGAATTCTAGATGAACAGCCTTTTCTCTTTTTGACCAGAAATTCTCTGTCAAAAAGACAGCTTTGCATATTGACATCTTCTGATTTAGTACACATTAGCAATTACCTGTACTCATCCCTGATTATGATCACCCACCTTTCATCTCTCATTGCATCCCTACTCAGACTTCTGCTGTTTTCAGAGACACACCCAGATGTGTACATTCCCACAGAAACCCACAGAGCAGAATTCATTCCCCCTCTGCAAGAGTCGCCTGATATCTCGCTGCCAAAACTCTTAATCCATTGTTCCTTGCTTTCTTCCTATCTGCTTCTCACTGATCAGTGTCCTTCCAGGGTATAAACCTCCTACCACTACAGGCACTCTCTTGTTAAACCATTCTGTTTACATTTATTTGCAAATATAAATTGGTTCTGTTTTACCTCAAACCAGGACATTAAACATTTTCATTTTCATGATACTGTCTCACTTTGCAGGTCATATCATGTAAATTTTTTTTGCTTTATCTGTATCTCTGTAGATCTGCAAGTCACAAGACTCATACCAAATCCAAAGAAAAACCAATGATGTTTCCAGAACCTTGTTCTGTTGAACAAAACACCACCGTGTGATATCTCCTTGCTTCACTGAAGACCTTAAACAGCTTAACAATTCTAGTTAGACTGAATCTAACTTTACACAGACTGTTTTCATACGCAGGTTCTACTCGACTGAGAAAAAGCAGGGATTAACAGCATTATGCCTAAACCTGTAGTTGGAAAATGTGATCTCTATATTCAGTAGGAGATGCCTGCTAAGTCGCATCAACAACAAAAAGATAGTAAGAGAGGAAGTTTCAGCTAGTGCTTGAGTCCCAAACACAGACAGACAGAAAAGTTCATGAACCTACAGACTACAGCTGATCTTTCCTGTTTTCAGTTCTTTCATGATGCACAATCTGTAAAACTCCCATGTTGACCATACTGCTATAAACAGATGGTGCGAACACAGCCTGGAAGTATCTCTTAGCTTGGGCGTATTGTCGTAGAAGCTGGACTAGAATCTCTCCAACGACTTCTGCATATTTCTCCATCTCTTTGTTCAGGCTGAAGTTCAGGTCACTGGGCATCTTTGCAAAATAATGGTCCTACATGGTGGTCTGGATAGACACAAATTTTCTGACACAGTTCATAAATCTAAGAAGTCTTTGTGTCTTTTTCTTTTCTTCTGGGCCAGAAACACGAGTGTCATCAACCTGCACAATTTGCTCTTACGTTTCCTCCCGCATGCATTATTCTACTGCATGGGATTTACACCACTTCTGCTTGCTCCTGCTGTTATGCCCAGCAACACTGGTTCTTTCCAAAGCTATTCTGAGCTTCTGATTATGATATTCTACTGTTTCTCCAAATCAAAATGTAATCTACATAGTCCTAAGACTCTCTTTATTATCCAAGTTTGTTTTATTTTCTTGTATCAAAGAATGAATCAAACACATTGGGTACCAAAAAGAGCCCCAGAACATTGCCCCGAAGATACACAATAACTAACAGCCCCAGCCATATATTCTGATTTTTATACAGACATACACTTGCCGGAGACCTCCTGGAAGAAAACATTTCTTCTCCAACCACTCCAGTCACCTATAAGAGGAAGAACTAGAGAAAGTTCCTGAATATTCTGACCATGTTGTTGGTGTGACTTAGAGCATTTAATGCTACAGATTCATCGCTTCTATAGCACCTGTCCAGTCAACGCCTGACAGAAGAAGATAAATATATTTATAATACACAGCAAAGTGAATAACAAAGAGTTTATATAGTTGTCTCTGACAAAACTGACAAGTCGTAGCTGGCAGCTTTAATCAGCTTCCAGCTGAGCCCGGGAAATTGGAGGGAACAGAGCGCTGACCTTTCTGATGCATTTCTGAAGGAAGGTTAAAGTTTCGTTTACTTTTTCAATGGGAAGAGGTATCAAGTTCTAAGGCCTTTGGATAAAAAGAGGATTCCTGCACAAGAGCATTGTACACTATATTTAACAAAGTAATTATTGGTTTATCTAAAACTGATTTTTTCAAAAAAAGGGACATGGACCAAGGTTAAAGAGATGAAAATGCCTATAAGGTTTAAAACCACAAATCACTGCCAGATGCTAAAAATGCTAGATGTGATTTTCATGTCTTGAATGTGAAAAATGCAGTAGAATATAGCTTAAATGTATTTTTTACAGGGTCTTAAAACCACCTTTTTTCTTCCCAAACAAGTATCCCTTCTTGTTTTGTATGGAAAATGTGCGATTTTTCAAACATTTGCTTAATTACTACCAAGAAGACAAATGCAAGTAATGACTAATGATTTAATCAGATATTTCAAATTAAGTCATAATTTATTATTTTGGAGTATGTATGAAATATCTGGCATTGGTTTTAAAAACTACTGAACATCTACGCTCTTAAAATTAAGGTCCCTGGAATCATGTCTGAGGACTGAGAGATCCAGTAGCACTTTTCCAAATGTTTCACCTTACGGTTTATACCCCCCTGCAGCCAGTACCCAAACTGACACCACAGGGGTCTTTGTTTTCCTAAAAAGCCAAAACTGTTTTCTGATTACCAGTGTCACATCACTGAAGTATCTGCTCATATTGCTAGCTCAGATGTCTACTCCATATGAATGGCTGATACAGAGACCTCGCAAGAATTAAGGAAGGTTGGTGAATTGTAAATCAAGAGCAATGAGAGTTTTGCAGTAAACAAACTGCAAACCTTTTGCTTTTTTATAATCTAATTTACCGATCACTTTCTATCCACTAAGTTTTAAAAAAATGAACCCATAGCTTTAAATCACCACCACACATATACTCACAAACCTCCAAAGTTGTTTGCTGAACGAGTCACTCTGTAAGTCACTGTACAATTTTTCAAACACTACCGAAGGAACTTAAGTATTGATTTTTGCCAGAACAGTATAGGATACACCTGAATGTTCATCAAAAACACTTGGACCGATGAAGTAGTTCCATGACCTAGTTTGTTTTTTACTTTCCTTACAGTTCTACTTCAACAGGTTCTACTTGTTATCAGTGGCAGACACTGAAATTTGGTTATAGGTCTGGGCCTTCCAACTTACACTCAGTGTTCATATAGCATTATATGAACATTATATACATGTATAATGTATATACATAAACATGAGCACAATATAACCACTTCCTTCTGATTGACATCAGTGGAATTGTTCAGCTGGACAATTTATATTTACTGGGAAGATGACAAAGAACCTCACCGATGGTAGGATTGTTTCCACGATCATCATATTGGAAAGGCGCTGACGAGAATTACATCTTTTGATTCTGACCTATTTGGTTAAGAAATGTTTCAGAGACATGCTTTAATGGTAAGGAAAAATTATTTATACTTCCTTTGAAAGATAAGGCTGTGCTGTATTCTTAGCATGAAGCAATATGAGGATCAGGAGGTAACAGCACATGTAACTAAAGCACAATTCCTGCTGGTCACAGAGAAAGGCTCTGTTTGCTCAGCATCTGAAAACTGCCAGTGAATTATATCTATACTGTAAGCATGAGATAACTCACACTGCGCTAAAAAAGTTTTTATAAATTGTGATGAATGATAATTCTGTAGCTCCTTCCATCCACTCCTGCACGCCAGTACAGGATCAGCTCAAGAAAGTTAAAAGGAACATAAAAGTTGCATTAATAAAAAATAGATGTTTGTACTACTACAAAATTAATGTGTTGCCATTGCAGATCTATATCCTCATTTAGCTGAGTTACACTCATGAAAATATACAAACAATATTACTAATATAATTGTGGAATATCAATCAAAACCATTCCCACTGCTTAAAGCATAATAAAAATCAACAAGTTGGCATGTGTGGGTCAGGAATAATTTTTATATATATATAAAACATATATATACACAGTCAGTATATAAATAATTAAGACTCTGCTTATGGTTCAAAGAACCCACATTCTGATCTATAAATTCAGGAGAATCAGAGCTTTTCTTAGGCTGATAAAACTCACCATATTATCACTATCACCACTGTTTCAGAGAACCTGTGAAACTGAAAATGCTACAGGAATACAAGGAGATTAAAAAACATTACATTTAGTCAAAACAGCAGTCCAAGTAGTTCAGATTCCTTACTATTTACACGCTAGAGGCATGCAAGAGATCCTTGACTACCAAACAATGAATATTCTTTATCATTTAGATGAAGGCCTGATTTTTCATTTGAATTATGCCAAATGCTTGACCTTTGAGATATTGTGCAGTGCTGTTTCACATCTTTCCTTTTTGTCCTTGTGTAAGTTTTAAATTTCATTGTAGTTATGAGACAAACATCTGAATGTTTGATCTACACAGTCTGGACCGCTCATCATTTATTATAAAAATTTATAATCCATTTCTATTCTAAGGTAAACAATTTCTAGCTCTTCAACACAGCCTAAAAAGAGAGCTTTGCTACACTTCAAAGCATTCCTGTCACATCTGTAAAACTTATTCAGCTGCTATAGCAGCAACATTTCAAAACTTTATTTGAAAAATAATTTTTTTTTTTAAATAAATTGTGTTGTTCAAAATTCATTCAAATGCAAATGACTGTGATTTTACTGGGACTTTTAAAAGTGGTAGATCTGCTCCTAAATCAGCGCATCACATGATATCCTTCTTACTTGCCTAAGGACGTAAGCAGATTTCTTGGATTGTTTCAAAGCTTCAGCAGAATTACGCCGATTCACTTAAGCAAAGGATTTGAATCCAAGTGACTTACATAGCAAGAAATACACTTGGAAATGCTCTACTGCTGTAGTAACAGAACAATCTCATGGTTTAATACATTATTTTCACTGTCTTCAGACTGGAATAACCTCATTGACTGGAGAAGAGTTCCTTCTTGCGTTGTGAAATCAGAATCAGCTTCCTGAATCTGAATATATGATGTATAGGTCACCTCGTTTTTTGCATGGACAGCATATTATATATATCACTCTAGTGGCAGACTCAGAGAACAAAAGCAGTAAAATTTTTCCTCAGGGTAAAATATAGCTCCCAGGAGTCATAAAGCCTGAAGCAAAAGGTTATTTTACCCAAGACATATGCTGTATGTTTTATTATTCTTGGGGGGAACACAGTGGTGGTGTTCTAATACGCTGGTATTCCACTACCTGAGACATCACCCTACCTGCCCTTTGCAGACCTTGGAAGCAAAACTTCCTTAATGGCACCGACAGGGAGAAGGAGGAGTGAAACAGAGAACTCAAGACAGCAGTGCAGAACCTTTTCATGTTTAGTGAACACAGTGAAGAATGATGGATGTAGATAATTACCTGAAATTTGTATCTGAGACAATCTTTTAGACAAAACACCGCATAAGGTTTTAAAAGTCCAAGGTGAGATTCCAGGTGGCATAATTAACAGTAGGCAAAGCATTTGGGAGCAGAACAGAAAAGTGCCAGTCAGTATTTCAGGGTTATCTGTGTCAACATAAGATGGGGATGACTGTCTTTTAGTACAGGCTCCAGCCTTCCTCAAGACAGCTAAAAAAAGCCTCTCTCTGCTTGAAGATCTCAAACAGCAAGGAAGGAGAAGGATCACACAGGACTAAATTGAGAAGAAATAAAAAAAAGATTAAGAAAGAGACTACTGAAATGGAATACTAGTGGAAAAGTTTTGACCCGAAGATCTACAAAATGTATGAGAATTTTATACAAATAAGCACCACAGTCACCAAGACAAAACACACAAACTCAACAGAGAAGCAGCCCACACTGTCCATAGAAAGTTCAATAGGATAATGTTTTCCTATTATCTAAAGTTTGTATATGGAAGGACACTCAATCCCAGCCGAGCTGATTATCCACAGCACCAGGTACTGTATAGGTATGCGTGAATGGACACTAACATATATTACTTTTCCAGTAAGAAAACACCATTGAAATATTGCCACGTTCTCTTATTATGTCTAAACATAATGAGTTTTGACATTTGCATCTGTGTTCCCATACTTTGCAGCAGGTATTGCTTATAGGAAACATGCTGAATATGCTGAATATTTTGGAAGAAAAGTCTGAGGAATAGATTTGAATGGAAAGGCGAGCCCGACTTGTTACAGCTGGACTACCCAGTCAGGAGCAGAGGATTTATGGCACCTGTGGCAGAGCACATTCAAACAGTCCTGTTGATTTCAAGCTTCAGGAGGCTGAGAGGGAGAACATTTACAGGCACAATTCAGCACTCCTGTACACATACTCGCCATGTGCTACAGCTAAAGCAAATCCCAAAGCATGGTGTGGTGCATTTGGCTCATCAAAAGTGAAGAGGAAGAATCCACATGCTATAATAGCATTTTCATCTCTGGGGAACTTAACCAAAAAATCAGTCAGGGCAAAGGAGAAAATAACGGCCCAAATATTTCAACCTTGGAAGTGTCCTATTAATCTATTTCCAACTTCTCTTTGTATGGAATGACTTGCATGCAAACCCAGTGGAACTAGATTTAGCTGCTCCCGAACATGCATACAGAGGTTTGGTTTTTTTCCTCTTATTGAACAAAAGTAATGAAAGGACTAAATTTTGAGGGTTTTCTTTTTTTCTTTTTTAAATAGAGATTTACTCACTGCCGTCTAGAGAGCTTTTGATAGAGTCAGTGGGATCCTCAAATGGAGAAATTACAATCTAGGTAGCAAGAGGAAAAGAAGGACTTGAATGCTGAGACAGGAAATCATACAGGTTCACAGAAGTTGAAGGAAGGAAGAATTTGATGCAACACTTAGAGAGAGACAACTTAGGGTATAATCCAGGTGAGGAGGCTTATCCAGGATGAACTGCATTCATATCTTCTCTTGTCTTGCACACTAATATTGCTCATTCCTGGGATGCTGTACATGACAAATGACACCTGTGCCTTAGGGGAAGATGCTGAAGTGAGAGAAGATTCTGAACTGAGAGGCTCAGATCCTGTTTTCAGCCAGATCACAATCAATAGACTTATTCCTGCTTCATTATTATTTATACGGTGTAGTGCACAAGACTGATGGAGAACTCCTGTGCTATGCAGTAGGCACAAGCACACTCGCAAGCACAGAGAATTCTTCTTTGTCCAATTAATATCAGCACGCCTTACTTCAAGTGACTAACTCTGTGTTTACACCTACCTAACAGAGACAAAGGTCTATGTGCATTGGTGATTTCAACAGGATCATTCTCTTCTCCTTTGTTCCTGTCCCAAGGAATGCAAATTTTAGTTAGGAGGGAGGAAAAGAAGAAAAAAAAGCAGGACCAGGTTGCACCACTTAGATGCTTCTTCAGCTTGTTACCTCCTCTTTCAATACCATGAGCAACTGAGGGTAACTCAATGCCACAGAAACAAGAATACTGGTCTTCTAGATGTGTTATTGTGAATATGAAGCAGCGAAAGCAAGGACATCTTCAGCTCTCAGTGAGAGCACTTTTTTTGTTGAAATATCATTCCTCACTGTTTGGAATGAAACCCATTATTACCAATTAACCTGCTGTGAACCCATATCACTGGCTGAATTGAGCATAATTATTCATCCATAGTAATAGCTAAAGTAAATTCTGGCAATCTCGGCTAACATTGACTTCTCCTTTGGGAAAATTTTCAAAGATGCCATGTCCTTGGTTATGATTTTAAAACCTCTTTTTGTGTTAAGCTGCAGCTGAAAATGTATCATTATGACTCATTTCTTCTTGTTTTGTAATGCTGTTTTCCTTTTTCTTGCACAAACATCTATAACTAACTCTATTATCAACTGAAAAATTACCTCCACATGTTCAGAAACCTGATTTTTCTTAAACAAAGTTTTAGCTTCGGTAGCTCATGTAGGTTGTCTAAAAATAAATTTTTAAATTAGTTGTTACTTTTCATAGCTTTTTAACCACATAGTCTGACGAACCACAGCCCTGTGAGCAAATGCAGGCATAAATCTTGGTTTGAATTTATTTCAGGTTGTCAAATGTAATTTACTAAGAGAACGTCTGCCAAAAAAGAATCCAGAGGCAAACCTAAGTTGTCATCTTAAATTAAGTGTGGTTCCTTTTTGTTAATTTTTCTACATAAAAGGTTGTAAAGCCGTGCATTAAAGATGCAGCAGTCCTCTTTCCTAATAAAAAGGCAGAGGGGGAAAACCAGAATAAAGACAGAATGTTTCTCTAGCTGAGGGAACATGTGATCAAGACGATTAAGTAAATGCTCACTTGCTCTCTAAAAACTGCAGTTTTCTGTGTATTCTTAGGCCACACGCAATGTGGGAAATGAACAACCTGAACGCTGAAGATGGAAGTACAGCAAAACATCTGCATTACCTTAGCATTATTTTTTTGCAAAAGTGACTTACTCGGAAGGGCAAGTAACATCTACTGTGATAGTGCAGCTGGCTGCTGGATATATCACGTCTCCTCCAGACTGCACTGGAACTGTAGAACTAATTTCACTCATGACAGGCTGGATTCTGGCTCTCACTGAAGAACTGTTATACTTTCATAGTCAAGAAGCCAACCAGAAGGCCAACCGCATCCTCGGCTGCATCAAAACAAGCGTGGCCAACAGGTTGAGGGAGGTGATTCTCCCCCTCTGCTCCATGCTGGTGAGAACCCACCCGGAGTACTGCTTCCAGCTCTGGAGTCCCCAACACAAGAAGGACATGGAAGTGTTGAAGCGGGTCCAGAGGAGGGCCACGAAGATGATCAGAGGGCTGGAGCACCTCTCCTCTGAGGACAGGCTGAGAGAGTTGGGGTTGTTCAGCCTGGAGAAGAGAAGGCTCTGGGGAGACCTTATAGCAGCTTTCCAGTATCTGAAGGGGGCCTACAAGAAAGCCAGAGAAGGACTTTTTGCAAGGATATGTAGTGATAGGATGAAGGGGGACGGCTTCAAACTGGAAGAGGGGAGATTAAATTAGATATTAAAAAGAAATTTTTCACTCTGAGGGTGGTGAGGCACTGGAACAAATTGCCCAAGGAAGTTGTGGATGCCCCACCCCTGGAGGTGTTCAAGACGAGGCTGAATGGGGCTCTGAGCAACCTGGTCTGGTGGGAGATGTCCCTGCCAATGGCAGGGGGGTTGGAACTAGATGATCTTCAAGGTCCCTTCCAACCTAAATCATTCTATAATTCTATAATAAGAAACTCTGAATCATTAAACCATGTCAAAACCTTTGAATCTTTGTTCTGGTAGCCCTCCTGTCATCACAGTAAAGCTGTTCTTGCCTTCAGGGCCCGAATCAAGCAGGTATTGTTTGGTTGGGTTTTTTTTCACCTGTAGGTTACTATCTCCTCCATAACATCTAGGTCCCAGTTGTTCACCTTAACCATTGGTACCTCTTGGGCATTTTCTCCGTACCATTCCCCTGTGTAAAACTGTCAGCACTGATCCACACAGTTAGTACCTTTTAGATCCTCAGGAAGTCTTCTACCACAGCTCCTTTAAAATTTTAAGACCAAGGCAACCTGTAGTAGCAAGGAAAAGCTCCAGGCATAATCCTGGAGCAAAAAGCACCGTAGTGATTACACACAAATGACCCACCTGACATTTGAAAAGTGAGAAACAAGTAGTGTGTGCCTGGAAACACAAGCATTCCAGCCATAGGTTTATTTGTCAATGTAGGGCAGAACTACAGCATTGTTACGAGTTTGTGTCAGCTATTTTTAAAACAGCTCCAGCTTGACTTGCCACCAATTGATCTGTTTGTGTGTTCCAAGGCCTAAACATTTGTGTGAAGTAAGGTAATGCCTGGGAACTGATTGTGTACTTAAACACCAAATTTGGCTACTCCATAAAATTCACACAAATGTACCTTAAAACTTTAGGTGAGTAAAATGTCCCAGATGTGGCTGATTGCCACCAGAGCTATACAGGTATTTTGCCTCTATGGTTTACTGTTTTGTTTTCTAACACTCAGCTTTCTTCTGCATTTACACAATAGTGAGCACTCAACATGGCAACACCAATAGCCATATTAATACATATGAACTGAAAAAACACAAATCAGTTTGACAGCCCTGCTGGCTAATACATTACCATGCCCCATTGCATGCAGATGATACAAACTTAAATGGAAATAATTATACTCTAAACTATGTGACTAAATATTATTTAATGCAACGGTCCTACAATAATGCCACTTTGGTACAGATGAGGATTTGTGACTTTTTCTTAGCCCATCAATTAAACATATTGCTTTTCACAAAACAAGTGGAAGAAAAAGAGGCTTGCTGGATTAATGGGTACCATATTTTCATTTAGGCCTATATCCCACACCTTAGTATGTTAAATTATTTCCTGTGAAAGTGAGACCTCTATTTAAGCACAACACCCCCCACCAAAACACAACAACTCCCCCCAAAGGCTCCCTGCCCTCTAAACTAACCCTAAGGGCTCATTTTCAAATGCAGAATTTAGGGACTGCATGCAAACTGGGAGCACAGGTGGCCTGCAGCAATGCTGTAATTGCCCATGCAAATTGGGTATGTGCACGGATAGTTAAAACCTTATTAATCTGCAAGCATGTACACCTCACTTGTGCATACCACACAGGTAAATTTGTACACAACTGGGCTAGGAAGCTCCCTTATCGGTTTGTATAGCATGCCTTTCTCTGTGCCCAGTTCTCAGATTTGAAACTGGTCTAGGAATTCCTGGGGGCTGAAGACACTTCTAATAGGCTGGTGGAAAGGTAATTAAAGAAAAATAAACCTCCTGTAATTTGACTTGTATTTCCTATGCAGAGGTCCATACCTAAACTTGAAAATGTCCAGGAGTCACAAACTGAGCTCAGTAACGCAGATTTGTTAAAGCTTCTACCTACAAAGCCCAACTTTTTAGCTGAAATTCATTAAATGTGTGTTTTCAGGGCCACAGGTCACTCTTTTGGCCTTTAAAATGACTGTCAGACCTAGTCCTTTGCTGTTAAAGCACCTCATTTCTCTGAGTAGGAGTTAGGGCTTCTACATCGTTTCTATGGGCAGAGTTTTAGCCAATATTATCAGTCATTGGGGAAAAATGAGTGTCCTAAAAGACTCTTCTATCTCCAGTAGCTTAAATGCTAGGGCTAAGCAAGTTAGAGGCACAGGCACTCTGGTTTTAGTCAGATTTATATGCACCTCTGCTATACCCTTGGCACTTTGCATAGATTAAAAGACAATGTTCTACATAAGCAATTAAGATCTTATCATATTAATTGAACTGCCATTATAACATTACCACAAGCCATCTAAGTAATCACTATATGATAACTCCTTATAAACCAGTTCATTGACCTACCAGATGCCTGCAGAAAAGGTAGGTTTGGCAGTATGCCTTGAAAGCTCAGAATCTGACAAATAATTCCTAAAACAAGGGACCTTTTCCACCTAAATGAAGCCTCCAGCTTATCTGTATATAATATATGAGGGGAAAATGAGCGGAGGTTTTTTTATTTTGTGAAAACATTTTTGAAAGTTTGAATAATATCAAGACACTATAGAGAAAAAATGAAAAAGATGGAGCTGCTACACTTTGTATATACATAATTATCCATCATCTGAGACCAAGAGGAAGACTGCTGTTATAGGCCAAAGAACCAGGCTCGTATTTAGGATGGGGAAAAAATCAGGTACAAGCCACATCTCTAAATCATGGTCTTGACTCTTGATCCCTTCCATTCAAGCTGAGTGCTTTAGCCACTGGGTTAGTCCACAATATTTTTTCTCATGTTACAACCACGTGTTCCAGGAAACAGAATTTTCCTGCTTTGCCATTCAATTCCCTATCAGCTGTAACAAGCTGAAGACTTAGAAACATGATGTTAAATCTTCCCTCTTTTCTTCCCTTTATGTCCTCCTGTTGTAATGTACTTTTGGGCAAATGGATCTATTTGTTCCAATCTACTTCTGTTTGTCTGCCTCAGGCACCCTGAATGAGAGGGACCTGTTTATATGCTTTGAAAAATGATAGCCGGTATCATGGGACTAAAAGCTACCCAGTATAAAAGCAGAGGAGCCTTTTGAGAACAGTTCTGAGTACGGAAACTCAGGAGGAACTACTGGGAAGGAAGAGACTTCCTTTACCCAGGAAAAACAGTAGGACAGTGGCATCAGCCAGACAATCCACCCTCATTTTGATACAGTGTGAAGTTCCCTCTTGGAAGAAGAGAATTAGGAAAGAATAAGCTGGTAGACAGAGCACTGGAGCTGTTTACCCTCTACTTATCACAGAGCCTTACAGTTTAAGCTCAACAGTTTCAGGAACACATTGGCATGTATTGACAGTTACTGCAGAGGATCATGCCATGTTGTAAGGTGGATTACGGATGTAGCACAGCTTAGGAAGCAGACAGCTGTTTTCTGCTGCTTCCAGAGTTATGCACATTTCCAGCATCCTGTGGTGATCACTACTTGAATTTAATGGTAAAACCAAACACTAAGGATAATTGTGACAAGCCCAGCATACATGAGAGACATTCTTTGAGAGTGTACATAAGCAAAAGATACCTTGATTCTGTGGGATATTCCCCACTGGGTCGTATCAGAACTGCACCAGGTAAAATATTTTATTTAAATTACTGATTAGTGCACAGTCCTTTAATTTCTGGCATCAATAAATAATATTTTTAAAAATACAGGATGGTTTCAAACATACCCCAACTGACAGCTTAAAAGTTTCTAAAAGCTGTTTACAGTTGTCTTGCAACATACTGAGTTCCTGGGAAGATTCATGGAACTGAGACAATCTGAGTAGTTAACACTTTCTAAGACTGTGAACTTGCAAATTTTCTGTCAAAATCCATTGCAGCAAATATGTCAGCAGCTTCCTTCAATTTTACCTCAACCACATATACTAAATGCACAATCTTTTTTTTTTCTTTTGTCCTATGCAGAACCACCAATGTTACTAATTCTAATATACAATGTTAATGTCCAACTAAAAGTCTTCAAGAAAGATACCATCTGACTGGCACCACAATCAAATATCTTTTGAATGTCATTGAGTGATAAGTAAAATGACCACTGCATTTGTCTCCTTCCCAGCTTGTTTGTTGGCATCTGGCTTTTATATTATTCATAGAATGGCTACTACCTGAATTTTCATGTATGCAGTACAAAACCTTAAGCTCTAGTCAAAAGCTGTTTAATTTACAATCTGAAGTCTGAGCCATTGATTTCAGGTCAGTACTCCTGCTGAATAAGCCCCTCTATTACGAAAGTGACACACAGGAGACTTTACCAATAACAGATGGATAACACTAAGATCTATAAGGTCACAGTAATAATGCTACACAGTGATGCAAATCTCAAGTTTCTCTGACATAACATAGATCAGGCTACTCAGATAACCTATTTCTTCCCACCTTTTCCAAACATAACAGCTTCTGCCTGCATCTCTCTTCTGGTTTTCTGTTATTTCCCCTTTTCCTTTTCCTAGCCCTGGCTCTGCTGTTCTACTCCCTACCTTGCACGGTCAGCCTGTTTAATTCATTAACCTCACAGAAAACTAGATGCTTTTTGGTTTTCCTGGCACATAGTATTTTCTCAGTGCTCTGTCATCTGTGCAAAGGCTCCTGCACACCAATCTTGCAGTGCACAAGGACTACACATTCACCTCCACGTGAAAGCAGTGGCAATCACAGCAGCGTGAGGCAGGTCTCGCACTTTCACCTTTTCACTACCAAGCACAGTGTTGACACAGAAAGTATTAGTAACTAACTTAATAAAACACAGCTCTCAAAGAGTGTAAAAATTACAGAGAACTGAACTAAAGATTAGATATTCCCTTTTCTTAATAAAATAATCCCTGGTTATCTGAATAATTTGTGGTCAAACTCTACCCATAGCTATGAACATACCAGCTGCACTGCCCACAGCGAGATGTGCCCCTCTGTGTGTCTCTTGAATACAGACTTTAATGTGAAAGAAATTCTACTAACACTCCAAGTTAATACAATTGAAAAATACATTTTTTGCTTAATATGTGGACATGGCAAATCCAGTAGCACTGAGCAGAACAAAACTATCATTCATCTCAATAGTTCAGCCTGCCATGACAGAGGAGCTCAGGATGTTTGTGAAAGCAGTGAGAACACCTTGAGACTGAAAGAAAACCACAAACTTCACAAGATTGGCCATGTTTTTCTTGAAAAAAAGATAAGTATTTTTTCTGGAATAACTCTCAACCCACACCAGTGACAGGAGACAAGCTTGATATGAAAAAAAAAAAAGTTCAACATGTAGCTGAAACAGAAAAACCTGTAGTACGTTACGAGAACTGTAAGAAAAGTTAAGCTGGGTAGTCCCTAGAAGACAATCTATTACCTGTAAATCCTATATTATATGTTACGGGTAACAGCTAAATTCCAGCAAAGTTTGCATTTCATTTTGTGCAGGTTCTCCTTTTACATAATGCATGATGTCAGCAATCGTTCTCTGTTTAATATGCACAGCAATTCTTCTTCTGTGTCACTTACTCAATAATTTGTCCCTTTCTAAAAAGAAAAGGAATGCAAAGTCCTAATCTTGCTCTGGGTAGTGCAGGCAGAGAGGTGGGAGGCCAAATAACTGTGTCCTCTAGTAAAGAAACCCAGACAAGCAGAAGATCCACAGAGAGAGTGAGGTACACTGAAGATCATAATGGTCTGCACCAGCTGCGAGTAGGAGTACATTTGCAAGGGAATGAGCCACACCTAAAGCTGGTCATCACCATCATCAAAGTTACGATGCATGCATTACTCTTTACTTGCCTAAAATTCTCCATGATACAAAACCACAGTTTTCTCCATCTCCTCAATGTTGTATTACACCTACCTTTGGAGAGACGGGAACTGATGCGGGAAATTTTTTTTATTTATTTGTAGCTACAAAAGCCATTGCCTGACTGCAAACATGAGCTGCCATTCAATTAGATACTAAAATACATGCCAAAGTACAAGCTCTTTAGTAGAACCAATGAACCCATTTTAAGTCAGGCATGTAGCACGACAGCTATGCTGGATCCAGCCAAAGAGCAGAAATTCTTTCTGTTCTGAAGGTCATGGCCATTTCAGTGATACGCTGCATTTCCTGCTTTGCTCACTGCTGATATTCTGGCTTATTTTTGTTAAAATAAAAGTTATGGTACTGGTGACTTAAGAGGGGAGGTTTTATTTCAAAAGCCAAGATACCACCAAAAAGAACGTGGATTTTTCAGTGTGAATAACCTTTCCTGTAGGAAGAAGAGATTTAACATAAAAAATATCATGTATCTTCTATCTGAATATAGCAGGTATTAGTAAACATTATTGCGCCAGTAAGCTAATACTTGTGAAGATAATGCATAAAAAGTTCCAAAGCTTTACCTCAGGACTGTAGGAAGCAAGAGATAACTGCAGTACTGAAAAAACAGCTATTGAGCTTGATACTTTTCTTGCTAAGAACAGCCATGATGGAATTTTACCCTTCCCCTTCTTAATTTTTTTACTCCCATAAATCAAAAAAGTCTTACATTAAAAAAACTGGCAAGCAATCAGTCAGAGCAGACTAATTGCTTTTGCTATTTAAAAAGAACCTAATTTTAAATGGCTAAAGTGTTGTGGTTTAAAGTAGCTATTGTACATGTGCATTAATTAATTTCCTAAGGATTTTTATTACATCCCCATGACACAGTCTAATTATCTGATAATGCTTTTTCCCATGTATATGAGAACGACATTGCTACAGCATGTACTTCAACTGTACTCAAAGAGCCTGCGAAGTGTGAAACCAAAGGACTTGAGGTCTGTCTGCTCTGCTAAATAACACCTCAGGAAGCCCTACTGCAAAATCTTTTCATTCCAAAAGGATACAAGAGATAATCTGTCAAACATCATTGTCCAACTTATGCATTTTTCATACTCTTTCAAAGACGCAGAGGAAGAGAAAAAGTGAGAGAAAGCGTGTACACAGTATTTTGTTAAACATTCCTCTTCTTGAACGAAAATCTAAACACTGCTTTCTTAAACTGGTCAGCATAAAGAATGAAAAGAGTGCTGGCTGGCAGTCTCTTACCCTCTACTTCCATCTACTTCTAATAGTTAAAATGCTTTTTTTGGTAAGTCTAACTCCACACCACTGGAAGGATGTTCTGTCATGTTCTTAAATTCAGGTCTAGCAGCTGGCCAAGTAACTTGTCACAACCAGGACACGGGGCAGACCAACTTTCCCTCCCAATATCCTGAAGTAGTTTACAAAACCTGAAGAATAAGTCTCACAATGAGTAGGAGACATGCAGAACATAAAAATGTAGCCTGCTCTCTGGAAAGTACCAAATAGATTTGACCCACGATATGACAAAGGACTTTGCAGTTTTCCTCTGTGCTGCTATTCCACAACGAATCAAGATAAGGGTTGGAAATGACCACAGTGAAGACCCATGCTAGGGAGAGGTTCCAGTGGGACTCTCATTACTTACAATGCACTGCAAAGAGTCTGCTCTCCACACTATAGGAGAGACAGTCCCAATTTGGAACGAACAGAAGGGTATATACATATAGACCAGCCCCTGATGCAATTTCCATTACCTAGAAGGAGAAATCAAAGTCTATCAATATCAAAATGAGAAATATACAAATGTCAGATTGAAAATAAGGAACAGATAAAGGCCCAGGAGTCCGCTTATTGAGTACGTCACTGCAGCTGGTAGGTGAAAGAGCTTGGATCTCGACTCCAGCAAAGGCAATGGGGAACCCAGCAAAATGATAAATATAGGCCTCGGGAAAAAAGAACTTCTCAATGTTTTTCTTAATTTTCATTCTGTTTATTAAAAACTCCAGTGAACTCAAAACTTGGCAATCTTAGACTAACTTCAAATTAATTTAGACTAAATATACCAGGTAACTGTAGTGGAGGGCTTACCTGTCAAAGTAACAGTAATTGCTACAGTAATAGGTATCCATCTGGGCAGGTTTCAGTGGAGAATGGCTATTGAGTAACAAGAGTTCAGTCTCACCTCAGACTGCATTTAGCTTGCCTCATGTTAAATCATTCGCATCCTATGTATATACTGAGAGACTCAACATTGAAAATATGATCTACTTGCTGTAGACTAGAAACCAAGCCACAAATGAACACACCACTGTTGGCCTAAGCACTACAGAGACTGCTTCACTGAGTTTGTGTGGGTACAAATCAAACAAAATACTGCACAGCATATGGAATATAACCTGGGGGAGGGAAAGCTGGAGAGACAGCAAACTAATTTGTAAAGTCTAAGCTGTGTTTGATGCATACAAGTAACTCCCATTAATGTGAAATCAAGTAATATCACACCAGAAAGAGACTACACTCCAAAAATGGCTAGCTGCTGCCCACTACAACCCACTCCTCTGCAGTGCCTGCTGTACATTCTGCAGTAGCACAACCTTCTGCTAGCTGCTTCTGCTGAATTTAAGTAGTTCAGCTTGTGCCAAAGACTGGCTTCAGGGTGAGCTTGGCACCATTACTAGGTGAGAAATACACACAAATATTCAGACACATTTCGAGCTTAGTTCTTGGGCTTCTTGGCCCTAACTTCTAGCTTAAAGAAACTTTGAATCCAGCAGATAAGTCAACAAATCATATCCCCAGTCCAGCAGTGTAAGGCCATTTCTCACATGCTTGAATTCTATACCCACCTTTTCCCAGCAACCACCGTAAGGAGATGTCTGGATATCACTTTCTTCTCTGCAGCTGTCAGTATGCAGCAATGAGGCTACAATCATATATTGTAGGGATCTGGATGGTATTACAGCCTCTTGAAGAAGATGTACACGTGTGAGTATACACACTCAAACGCACTACTCTGTTGCAATAATACTGGTTAAACAATACTTGCGAAGTTAAGGTCCAAACCTTACAGACACTGAACACCCTTAGAGAAATTCTTGCTCCCTGGGGAGATAAAGCAGCTCAGTACTTTGCCAGAGAAGGATGTAAAACACAGGAAGAAAAAAGAACATGAACTGCGCATCATTTGTATATATCATCTTTGTTTCCTTGTACTACGTGTGCTTAGCATGGACACGTGCCCTCTCTGGCAGAGAAAAGACTATAGAGCGAAAATGGAAGAGCAATAAGACATTGCACTTGAGGGGAAACTGCAAGCAATTTCCATTCTATTGATCTTCTCTGGACATCAACGACACACTGAGTTTATTTGGAAAACTAAATTCTAGAGCATGTTGCATGAAGATGCTCTAGTTAAGCTTGTTTGACTGAGTGACTAAAATTGAATTACAATTATTATTGCACTCTAAGATACAGCAAGGAAATACACATTCACAACTAAATAACCATATAAATTGCCATACTTTGTAAATGTGGCATATCGATACAAAACTTTCTGGAATAAAAAGATGCATTCTTTTTTAGTGGTTTATAAGATTAACACTTCATCGTAAATTATTATCAAAACTATAGCATTACAAAATTAAATTTTGGCTAAGTTAGAATTCCCTTAATTGTAAAACCTTTAGGATTTGAGCACTTAACTCATGCAGCTTCATATGCTATATAACACTTTCCAAAATATTTCCCCAAAGAAAGAAATAGAAAAATTGATATTTAAAAAAATCATTACGTAAAACCAGGTTTTTAGTACTATCTGTCTGTAATATGAAATTCCTGGCAATAGTAAAATCCAGATATTAATTTGCTTCTTTTCATAATGTACACTGCTGCTCAAGTAATTTTTGCTGACAACAAAGGTGCCAAGGAACTTTCATGGAAGTTATTTTGAATGAAGACAATTCTTACCCAGCTCCTTCCCTTGCTTATAAAATAAGGCAACATTGGCAGACATACTGGGTGTGTCAGCAGTATTTGACAAAAGTGCCTGGGCTCCCTTGAGTGGAGAAATGTCATTATAGCAAAGGAGAAAATCATTATCTGATCCATGAACGATTATCTGGTGGTGGGATTTTGTCACTCCGTTCACCACTGTTTGCAAAATCTGTGTTTTAAAACAATCCTGAAAAAAGCCATTCTGCCCTTCGAAGTATCAACCAGGAACCTGGATCAGCCTCTCTTGCATACACATATCTTTGTTACACACCTTCAAAGTGTCAAGACTGTTCTGCTGCATCAAGGACTATAACATCGGTCCTTCAGTCCAGGAAAACTTGCTTTCCAAAACACTACGTGGACTATCTGTAAGCACTGACTCATTAACTTACATTGTAAGACTTTGGTCCCACCCTGCTGTAAACAGGTCAGTTATCTGACATTCTAGTTTTCAATCATACATTTTAAATAATTTTTAAGAGAGCTCCTGTCTTCTGAAATATGCTCAAAATATTTCTTTGATTCTTCAGACTCCTTAACATTAAGACTATATTTTCTACTTTTTTTGTGAACTTCTCAGTTAGTTTTTTGGCCATTACAGGGAGATCCATATAAAGTACAGCAGCACTTTCCTATTCCAGTTCTGCCCAAGGTTATACTGACTATCCAAAATAGCATTCACATGATCTTGAGCAGATGACCACAGTCTTTTTCTTTCTTCTCTGGCACAAACGTGTATGCATATCAGTTTGGCTCTTCTGCTACTACCATAATGCTCTTCAGACAACCAAGTACAATCAAGTACACAGGTAGGTGATGATTCCCAGGTATACCTACAAATGTTGTTTAGGGAGCATCTTGAATTCAAATCCTCTGTGTCCTGATCTCCCTGAGTATGGCAGAGTTTAGATAAGAATACAGAGTTTAGATAAGAATACATTAAAGATGATGTATGAATCAAGGTCCGAATCTTTGAATATGTGTTTTCAAGATGAGTGAGCTATTTAAATGGATTACTTTACAGAAGAAAAGACTTAATGCTGTGTTATCATAAATCCATATTTCCATGGCAGAGACACTGTAATTTAATAATGTTGTTTAGCTTCTATAGGTATAAGGCACAACCTTGTCTCCTATCAAATCTATATAGACAAACATCTTTTCTACATCAAGGAATATTCCCATGTAATTCAGAAAAGTATTGTATAGGAAAAAGCAGAATACTAAGCAGCAAACGTGAAAGAAGTGCATTTTACTAAGAAAAGGATCAAAATAAGCAGCCAGGAGGCACTTGACATGACAAGTAACAGGCACTTACTTCAAGCAAGTGGTATGAGTTTTGTAATAATACTATTTGAACATTACATCCGTTGGCAAAACAAAATCTTACTGATTAGGAGCTGCCTTGAAGAAAAAGACTCTTTTTAGCCATTTTTTATTATCCATCATCTCCCTTGGTTGAAGAGGAACAAGTTAGGCATCCATTAAGTAAACTGGATACCCACAAGTCCATGGGTCCTAATGGGATGCACCCGCAAGTGCTGAGGGAGGTGGCAGAAGTCATTGCTGGGCCACTCTCCATTATCTTTGAAAGGTCCTGGAGAACAGGTAAGGTGCCTGAGGACTGGAGGAAAGCCAATGGCACTCCAGTCTTGAAAAAGGGCAAGAAGGAAGACCCAAGAAACTACAGGCCGGTCAGCCTCACCTCCATCACTGGAAAGATGATGGAAGAACTTGTTCTGGGCATCATCTCCAAGTATCTGGAGGAAAAGAAGGTTATCGGAAGTAGTCAACATGGATTCACCAAGGGGAAGTCATGTCTGACTAATCTGACAGCCTTCTACAATGGCGTGACTGGATAGGTGGATGAGGGGAGGGCAGTGGATGTTGTCTACCTTGACTTCAGCAAGGCTATTGACACCATATACCACACCATCCTCCCAGGCAAGCTTAGGAAGTGTGGGTTAGATGAATGGACAGTGCGGTGGATTGAAAAATGGCTGGCAGAGCTCAGAGAATTGTGGTTAGTGGCGCAGAGTCTAGTTGGAGGTCAGTAACAAGTGGTGTTGCCCAGGAGTCAGTACTGGGTCCAGTCCTGTTCAATACATTCACCAATGGATAGAGTGTACCCTCAGCAAGTTTGCTGGTGACACAAAACTGGGAGGGGTGGCTGACATGTTGGAAGGCTGTGCTGCCATACAGCGTGAGCTGAACAGGCTAGAGGGTTGGGTGGAGAGAAACCTTATGAAATTCTACAAAGGCAAGTGTAGGGTACTGTATCTGGGGAGGAATAACCCATGCACCGGTTCAGGTTGGGGGCTGACCTACTGGAGAGCAGCTCTGTGGAAAGGGACCTGGGAATCCTGGGGGACAACGGATGCCCATGAGCCAGCAATGTGACCTGGTGGCCAAGAAGGCCAGTGACACCCTGGGGTGCATCAAGAAGAGCATGGCCAGTAGGTCAAGGGAGGTCATCCTCCCCCTCTGCTCTGCCCTGGCGAGGCCACATCTGGAGCAATGTGTCCAGTTCTGGGCTCCCCAGTTCAAGAAGGACAGGGAACTGATGGAGAGGGCCCAGCAGAGGGCTACAAAGATGATCAGGGGAATGGAGCATCTTACTTATGAGGAAAGGCTGAGGGACGTGGGTCTTTTTAGTTTAGAGAATAGAAGACTGAGAGGGGATCTTATCAATGCTTATAAATACTTAAAGGGAGGGTGCCAGGGGGATGGGAAGTCTTTTTTCAGTGATGCCCAATGACAGGACAAGGGCCAATGGGGAAAACTTGAACATCGGAAGTTCCATCTAAACATGAGGAAGAACTTCTTTCCTTTGAGGGTGGTAGAGCACTGGCACAAGCTGCCCAGAGAGGTGGGGGAGTCTCCCACTCTGGAGACAATCAAAACGTGCCTGAACGCCATCCTGTACAACCTGCTGTAGCTGACCCTGCTGTAGCTGACCCTGCTCTGGCAGGGGGGTTGGACTAGATGATCTCCTCCAGACAACCCTTCCAACTCTCACCATTTTGTGATCACTGAAGACCGTCTTAAGGCATATGCTTTAAGTTAACTTTATAAGAATAATACCTAATATAGCATGGGGAGGAAAGACTCCTTACTGGAGTCTCCACAGTGGGAATGACACATTCTGGAAGAATGATTTCACACCATGAAAAAGTGAAGAGGCAGAATTTCACTCAGCACAGGTCGCTTTTGTGATTTCCTCAACTGCCAATTGCTGTCGAATTCCTGGTAGACAAATAGAACAAGTAAGTATCTTTATCTGCTTGACTGCAAAATTAAACCTACCTAAAACCACCAGCTGGGCTGTCTAACTTTCTGTAGAGTTAATAGTAAGTTAACACTAAAAAGTATCAATTCATCCAGTTCTGCTCAATGAAGACAGTGTCTTAGAAGCAAGAGAAGTAATATGCTCAACTACTTTGACTACATCTAGAAAGTAAGTCTCTCCAAGGCCTGAAATAAGTGGAAAACAGTGAGCTGATGTAAGCTGCACTGACAACCTTGTTCTTAAGTTGTTTATCCAAACTGAGCCTCAGCAAATGCCAGATGCAAGTAGATTATTTTGGAAAGTTCATAATGATGTGGCCCAGTGTGAACAGTGAGACTCATTTATAGCTGATTGCAATGGAGAAGGGATAATAAGGGTGCCACATGAAAAAAACCTTAATCTCCTGGGATATCACATAAGGCATGCTCTCAGCTGCAACCCAGCGAAAGAGAATAAAGCTGTGGTCATCATTAACCCATGCAATTGTATGCTCTTTGCTCAATGTAAACCCGGGGGGGGGAAGACAAAGCAAAAAGAACATAATTTTTTTTCTATGAAAAATAAATTTTATTTTCCATTAACATGTCACAATCTGAAATTAATCCTTCCTTACTTTATTCTGTTCTCTCATCTGAGGTCTTTATCAAGGCATCAGCATGCTTGAATGGCCCACACAGTGTGAGCTCCATTGACAGTTTATTAGTGGAATTAGGTCTCTGACTGTATACTACTCAACCATCCTGAGTGCGGGGAGCATGTTCCTTTGCTCAGGAAATTTATCATTCTAATCATGTTCCCTGCTTTTTTTTATTGCCTTTACTGACCAGCAAAATGAGCTATCATATTTTAAACCTAAATTATTCAAAAGCTAGCTGTAATGCAACTTGCTAATCTTCTGAATAAATATATTAATTAGATGCCTAATGAAAAATCATTGACCAGACTTTCACATGGGACTTGAAAAAAAATTTCTTATCATAATGTCAGATTGCACTATTTTCTTTTTATTGTTGTTCAGTTGATTTTATTTCCTGTTTCCTTCATAGCTTCTTTCATTCCTTTTAGGTAGAATTCCAGTGGGACAGATGGGAGAACTCTAGCCAGCAACTCAATCAGCATAGGACTCACAGTACCCAGTTTAGCTCAGAGAAGTAGGAAATTCAATTGTAATTTTTCCTGTCTTAGGAGAAAAAAAATCAACTTAAAGCCTAGTCTTTCACACATTTCCACACTGACTACTTGTGTCAGTAGAATTCACTGCCGAGCAACTTACAATCTGTAACTTTTTCTTAGCAAGTTTGGCTAACAGCCATTAGATGAAATGGTCACATGTACATGAGAACTAACAGTAAATTGCTGAGAAGACAGTTGGGGACTAATGATTGAGAAGATATTAGACTACTAATACCCATTTTAAAATTTAATCAGAGTGACTTTTTTTGTAAATGTAGTATTGGACTGGAAAGCCCCCACCACAGCACCATCCCATGTTTCCAATGCTTAGAGGTGAAAAATAATACATATTATGGATTTTACCCAAAAAACATTTAAATCAATGAAAATTTGCCCATTGATTCCAACTGGCTAGGGATCAAGCCTTTAATGTTTTTATACATAAGGGAAAACAATATGCAAAAGGCAACACACTACCTGTATGTTAGGACTGATCCTCTTAAGACATGGAGCACACGTGCATGTCTTTCTGCCTAAGACATTCCAGACAGAAATAAGGAAGCTGTTTTCTCCAGTGGTCAGTGCTAAAGCAGAAATTTCACATTCCCTCCATGTATAGGAAAAGGTCAAAGAATTGTAGAGGAAATAAGGTCCCACTGACTGATTCATTTTGCAGGACAAGACGCAGACAGCAGCTGCAGTAAATCTGCATTTCAGTCACTGCAGAGATGTGCTCCAGGTAATCCTTCACGCAGCCTGAGTCCAAAGTTAAGTCATGAATTTGCAGTCTCTGTTCCACGAGATCTGTGCCGTAGTTCACATGCTAATTCTACTACAAGCCTAAAACTAAAGCTCCTAAGATTTGCTCCAAACCCTAAACTTGGCAATTCAACTTTTCATACTATGTTCCTAGACACAAGATCTCAAGGTGGTTTTATTGTCTTATTTATTGTTTTATTGGTTTGGGTTTTTTCTTGGTCCTTTAATAATGTGCATGTGTGGCTACTAGATCATCCTACTCAAAACAAGCTTATAGTAGCATCAGCAAAAAACTGGGACTCAAGAACAAAAGATAGATTTTGTCTCCAGGAGGAAGAGGGAGAAGTTCATGCCCGTTGTTATGCCTGGCCAGTGCTCAGCCATGGCCCTCCTGGCTCCCTCTTTGCTATCAGAGGCACCATTGAGTATGGGGCATTTAGAACCTGAAAAGAACTGAACAAAGCTTGCCCCAAGGTACTTCCCTGTGCAGAAGTAAACCACAGAGATAATCTTTTTGCTGTTCAGAGAATCTATTTTAAGATATTGGCATTTGACTTAAATAAAACAAAAGCTGTTTGGGATTCATTGTTCTGTCTGCTGAGTAGTGAACACCAACATGATAATTACATCAAAATTGATTGGTTTAAAAATGTCCACTTTAATTAATTTATTTTAATACTTATAGAACAGTTTCAGACAAGGTCTAATGCACCAAGGATTAAATGTCATTCACTTGCAATGCCTGGAGGGCGGACACACCCATTCGCAAAGAACATTCCCCATGTTAGCCAATGCAGAACATGTTTGTGAAGGATTCTTCCCTTCAGGCTGTGATGTTGCTTCACATGCCATGTGCGTTCAGCATTGCAACTTGACATTAAATTCTCATATTAAAATACACACATATTAAAAACAATTCCTCCAGACCAATTTTTTTTTACATCACTTTAGACTCCATGTTGGAAAATCTTGAAAGAATCAGCAAATAGTTACAGTTCTTTGTCCACAGCTAAGTTTAAAACAAAAACAGAAGTAGACTTCAATAGGAGTAACGCAAACCCAGATCACTCATCAGAGAGCAGTACTTCCCTTTTTGCCACCTTGCATTAACAAGGCAATAGTTTGCTACAATCCATACTAGTAAATTATAAGAAATCAGAAGGGGATTTGCAATCTCAGTCATGCTGTCTGGAGTATTTCAGGCATAAGGGAGGGGTACTTTCTCCAATTCTTCATGCATATCCAGTGTATCTGCACACAGGGGAGTCACAGGCAACCATGAACAAGGTACACATATCCCTGGGAAGGTGACGGAACAAATAATCCTGGAAACCACTTCACAACATGCGCAGGACAAGAAGGTGATTGGGAGTAGTCAGCATGGATTTTTGAAGGTGAAATCGTGCCTAATCAACCTGGTCACATTTTATGATGACATGACTGGCTTACTGGACAAAAGAACAGCGGCTGTTGTTTATCCCAACTTTAGTAAGGCTTCACTCTGTTTCTCTCAGCATCCCAGCATAAAGGGTCCATCCTTGCAGCTATTCAAAATCCAAGTAGACAAGCTCCTGAGCAACTTGCTCTAGATGACCCCGGGAGGGGGCTGAACTAGATAATCTCACGAGGACCCTTCCAACCTCAACTGTTCTATGATTCGATAACATCCATCATGAACGGCTTATTTACATCCAGTCAGAAGGATGGATGAGATGACCTTTTGACGTCCTTTCCATCTCTACTGGCTATATCAATATCTGTACGCAAAGCAGCATCCACAAAAAATATCACAAATCTTTCTTCCATTCCTTCCTTTTTGCCTAGACAAGGACTTATGATGTGTTCTAGATATTAAATAGTTAAGGACAGCACTACTAGTAATTAAGGCTGCTACCCTAGATATACTGTTAAATTTGTCCCCAAACTAAATCACTTTCTGATTGCTTCAAAGATGTCCTTCAGTAGTCTCCTTCCATTACCCTTAGCTAGCAAGACTGATTTGTGGACCAATGTGTCCAGTGCATTTTCCAGGCTTACGTCAGTTACTTTGCTTCCCGTTGTGTGTGAAGTTGTCCCCAATTCTCTGATCAGGAATTAGAACTAGCTGGCTATTACACTGGATCATGGCCTTCACTTGAAGACTGCTGATGTTTGTATTTTTCAAATCACTCCAAACCACAATTTTAAGCACAATTTGCTGGCTGAGGATACTTGAAGTGAGAAATAACTTAGTTAGATGTTTAACATTTAGAAAGTGCTAAGCACTTATAAATTACAGCATTTTTTCCTGTCCAAGTCATGTTAAAAAGTGAGTTGCCAAGCAAAAGATCCCAGTTGAGGAAATCCTTAGAACTCGTACTACTTAGACCACACAGAAACCAGAGGTTCACAAAAGCAAAGCTGTCATCCTTCACAAGCCAGGGAGATCTCACAGCTCACAGCTGCAAGGAGAAAACTCCATACTCAGAAACTGAGCCTGTACTCAACCCTCTGCCTGTAAACCAGGTTCCGCCAACGGTGGCACGTAGACATTGCAACACTTGGCTTACACCTTCATGCTCCTGTTAGCGTGTTGGTCCCATTGCAACTTTTGAATGAACCACTGACATGAAACCAGCCTAACTGTTTATGTAATTTCCAAAACAGAGAACAATCTTTAAGATTAAGGTAGGATTAGGAATTTAAAAAAAATATATATAAAAAACCAGCTTTGAGTTAACAAACATTTCAAGAATATTTTACTTGGTAACTGAAAAAAAATCAGAAACTAAACATCAACACATTTAGAAATTATGTGAAATTTAAAAGAAAATCAGATGTTTAAAACCAGTCTGGCAGTAGAAGCTGGTTGATCCAAATATCAGAATGGCTGGTCTGATCTAAAAACTCGAACAGGAAGATCATTTTCATGTTTCAGTTTTCCAGGCAGATGGAACTTCTGTGAATAAAACAATGTCCTATCTGCTAAGATTTTTATTTAAGGTTTTCAGGTAAGCCTCTATTTCATTTTTCTTTTCAAACAAAGCAAAGCAGCACATTGCTTTTAAAAATAAATCCCTTTTTACTTTTTTTAAAATCTTTTGTATTACTTTCAGAACTCTCTAAGTGATTTAGGAGAGTACTGCCTATATTAGAAACTATCACAGGCATTTAGGGAAGTGTTAATACTGGCATTTTCAAAGACTCTACTTCAAATCTTAGACACCTGAAAAATAGGAAGTGTTCTCCTTTGCAACAAGCCATGAAAACAATATGTGAAGGAGAAAAGACTTTTTTACAATGCTTTCATTATGTCCTCTTGCAAGAGAAATATTCTTATTTGCAGATTTTCTGTTTCAAGGCAATATATATTGCAACTGATCAATCTGATAGCATGAAAATTCATTGTACAAGAACACAAATTAGTTTAACATTTTTATTTCCTGATCCTTATTTTCTTTGCTTTTAGTATTATGTGAAAGTATTTTATATTTCACTTTCTCCTTTTTTACCTTTTTTAAGAAAGGAAAGGGAAAAGATGACAGATCTCTGAAATCTCAGCTCATAATCTTCTCTTCTTATTATTCTGCCTGATGGAAAACCTGGTTAGGGATTTTACTGTTTATCCAGATTGTGGGAAGGACAGCTCTGCTCCTATGAGCTGGGAGTTTAAACACATGAATTAGCTAGAAAGATTTTTAAAAACAGCAAATAATTGAAGCATGTTGATTTCTTAATTTTCAGCTACTTTCCCTAATAATTTAGGCCACAAGAGTAAGTTTTTTGCATTAGTATTTATGTGCTCCAGCTGTGACTTGATCACATTGACCTAGGCTTTTCACAAACAAATACTTAATTCTAGATCTGAGTCATCAGGCCACCCATCCCAATTGCTGACATCATAAGGTTTCATTTACAGAGTATAAATATGCCCTTCTACTCAAATATATTGGCTGAAAAATACTGGACAAGTGTTTTAACTATAGATACAAAAAAAAAAAAAAAAGTATTAATCAGAATCCTCAGAATATTTGGTAATTTTTCAGATTCTTAAAATAAAATTTGGTAACCTCTACTCAGTTTGGAAAGCTTAACTGTGCAACCCACTGTGAGGGCAAGAGTTTTCTTTTTAAAGAAAGTCAGTTTACATTTCATCAACTGAACACAGCTTTATTTCTTTTTTGTTTAAAAGCAGGAAAGCGTAATGCCACAAAGACCAAAAGCCCTCTGTTGGTATATAAAAAACTGCTGTGCTATTAAGTAAAAGCTTGGCCTGAGTTGGAGTCCATTAATAGCTATCTGTACTAGAAAGACATTCATTTTTTTTGTTTGTTTCTGTTCTCCAATTCCTACCCTCCTAAAGAGAGCCAAAGGCTAAATTGTGCTGCTTCTAGTAAAGATTAAATAGCAAGCAATTCAACTTCTGGCACTACACTTTCAAATATGAACGAGGTTATGTCACGCAAAAAGAAAAGGGTTTTCTTTGGAATTGTGCATTATTCTTCTTTCACAACATAATGAAAGCAAAAGGTTGCATTTTAAAACCCTGCAACATTATCAAACTTTGCCACAGTCACACGGTTTGAAAGATGCCCAGGACATCACCAAAGCTATGTAGATACCTAAAATGATAATTAAAAAAAAAAGCATTAATTGCTCATATAGTCAGTGTATATTACATCCAGGTATACAAATAACTGCACAGATGCGTCTCATTATTTCATGGCACTGGTGAAAGAAAAGTCACTTTCACACACTGGTTGTTTACTACAAAGACTTACTCAGTGAATAGTAAGAAGAATCTGAGGCAAGTCAGCAAACACCACAATTGGCAGTTTTTTTTATTTCAGTCACACTGTGGTAAATTAAAATAATTTTAATGAAGTCAATTGTGCTACTCCAGACTGACCCACCATTAAGCAGAGTGGGACAATCAGTGTTAATTTAGCAAACTGAAAAGACACATTGAAATATTTTTGCAGATATGGTAATATATAACTTACATCCTTCATTAATAGTTTCTACTCAAGGTATTTAATTAGCATTAAAATAAAAGTAACCAAACCGCATACAGTGCAATGAACAATCTAAATTGACTTTGCAGGCTGAACAGTTACGTCACTGAGCAGTCTCTGACAGCTATGTGACCGCTTGCAATTCCAATGGCTGGTCTAGCAATTAACATTCTCTCATTAATCACTACTAATTAACTTCATTGATCCTTAACACTGGGATTTCCACACTAAAGCATGCTGCAAGAAGCATCACATTTGTTATGATATAATATTCAGAGGAAATGAAATAAAAGCAGCACCGTGTCAGGGGACAAAAACACCATTAAGGCCAGGATGTTGTTACACCTAAAACTATGCATTGATCTTGGCTTGCTTTTTTTTAAACTAAGTCTGCAGATAACAATAAACTCTGTCACTTCAAATATGGAGCCCGAAATCCCCACATGTCCTGATGCTGTTACTGCTAACTATTGCCATTGCAGCTCATACTGAGTAGGGCTCAGCGCATCACTGTGCAAGACACAATTGTGATAAGCAACACCACCACCACGGTCACTGCCCTGACTGCCACAGTCGTAGCTGAGCTGCAATAAAGACAGGCGTTTGACTCCTGATAATACTGTGAAACTACTCACTTAAGCACAGCTGGCTACCAGCCTGGTTAGTGACACGCTGCAGTTAGTTGGAAGGACCACGTTGAAGGTAAGTAATGTTTTTAAGTAAGGATTTAAAAGATGTTAAGGTTTGCATCTGTCAAATGGGGGGGGAGGGGGAGCAGAGATAGAGGTTTTGTACATTTTCTCTAACTGCAGGTATCTGAACTTTAAATCATAAAATGCATATGAAAAGGTAATATAAGAATTACAATACTAACCAGGCATGAAGACTGATTCTCTGAAGATAGTATAGCTAGTCAAGAAAGAACAAACTCTCAAAAGGAATTAAAGTTACACTGTACTGTTAAACTAGCATGTGCAGTTAGGTCAATATAGCATGGCAACATATGTCTACACCAGGAACATAAAACAAAAGCATGTGCTTTCATTGCAGCTGGATGTTCTCAATAATATATAAGCCATCATACTGCAAAGAACTGAAGGAAAAGATATCATGCTTATTTCTTAAAACAATATTGTAATAAAATAATGACCCGAACTAATTCTAGAGGATCCAAGTGGTCCTACTTGCACTTGACACTGATTAACTATGCGGACTTGAGCAAATCATATTCCCCACATAAGACTCAGGCTTTCCTCCACTTATAAATTTGAAAACTTCTCTTAGAGATTTTTCTTTTTATGAAGAGCTTGAGAAGGGAGTACAGTATTCCAGGGTGCAAATGAGGACATTTTACTGCATAATAAATCATCAATAAATGCAAAAATAAATTGCGTGAGAAAAAAGTTCTGTATCTGGCAAAGTTTTTCATCTTTTTCCACAGCCTAGCTACAAATGGTTTGAAGGTGACACCATAAAGCACATAAAAGAAGAACATCCTTTCTCCTGAACTTCAGCTTAAAACACCAGTTGAAAAAGTAGCAAATTCATGGTGTACAGGAGCCACCGAAGTGCATCCAAATCTTCCATGAAGTTTCTGCTTTGCTTTCTAAACAGGGAAAAAACCTAAGAGGATGTACTGCATACAGAGCAACTCAGTGATGCTGTGGCAGCCAGAAAAGTCCATTAAGAGTTCTATGAATTAAAACATACAAAGATTTTTCAAGATCAAAAGTTGTTCATTTGTGAAGTAAATGCCCAGTATTGTCTCTCAACTTCCTGCCTCATGCCTTTGGATGAGACAATCAACAAGGCTTCCTTTGTATTTTAAGTTCTGCTTGATTGTACATTAATGCACTAGATGATAGTACTGAATCATGTGGTCTTGTCTGCAAGTAGTGTTGAGGATTTATAGCTATACAGCGGGAAGTTAGAAGTGCCATGTATGGGCAAAGTTGAAAAGAAGAAAGACAAGGTCATCATCAAACAGCATTCCTGAAAAAAAATGAACAAGTAATATTTTAAAGGGAATTAATTATGGGAAAGATATTAATAAACATATCACAGAGTTTCCATTGTATTCTGATCATTAAATCTGTTATCAGGCAGGGAATAGAAAGGTTTTGGTCTATTATCACTAGCTCAGTATTTGATGCATAATTTCAGTATTAATTTCTTTAGCATCCAAGAACTATCTCAGCCATAACCCCCTCCCTTTCTCAGCAGAGGCTCCAGCATTCACTGCTAGAATGGCCTGGGGAGTTTATAACTCAAGGCCGGGCGTACGGAGCAATGCAGCAGAGCTCTCCTCAGTTCCTTTCAGTGTGTAAGGTACAAAGCAGGGAACATGTTGAAACAAGGGGAATGTGAAGTCACAAATGAGCGTCCTTTCAACACGAAGAGAGAGAGATTTTGCAGAAAGCTGCTTTTTATCATATTGTGCTCAAATAAATCATCAGATCCTGAGTAACTGTTTTTTGGATACCATGTGTGAAACAAAGGATAAACAAAGTTCAGCTAGCAGTGTGATGATGCAGTTGCCATCATTCAGTTAAGACTGAGATATTGTGATTTTAAAACTACATCTTTTGCAAATCTTCTATGTGGCCTTGGGATTTCTATATGTGTTTCAGATGGCTCAGCTTGCAAAGATCTCTCTAAAGTTAGATGCTGTATAAATCAGAGTTCAGTTCAGGAGTTGACAACTTACAACACGCTCTTCCCATTGAAATCAATGGGACTTATAGGTCTAATTAAAAACAGACACATTGAAGTGCTTTCTTGTAGACCTACAATTTGCAAAGTATTGCCAAAAATCCACACCAGCAAAGTCTCCTTGTGTTCACACTCCTGTTTTAGTCACTCAGACGGCCCTCCTCAGAACCTGTATGGGCTAACCTGGGAGTGACTCAGTACTCCCCATTTTGTAATGGAAAATAAGACTGAGAACATCTGCTGAAGAAGATAAAGAAAAAAAATCACTGTTTTTTTCAGTTACACTTCTTCCCCTGAGCTGCTGCCTCAGTGCAAGTTTTGCCCCAGTGTAAATTAAGATGCACTAAATCCATTTCTTCTATCCTTGTTTCAAGATTAAAAAACCTCATGGGACATCCTATCTCATCCCAATCTCAGAGATTCATGTCATATCCAGACTGCTGTACCATATCTGCATTGCTTTGGCTATTCTTTTGTTCTCATGAAAGGCATTTCTAGGTAGCTTCTACTATAAAAAGAAACAGAACAATGGTACATCTTTGACAGACTGGAAACCAGCAGAGGGTAGGATGAGCAATGCCTGCTAGCTAGAGAGGTGGACAAAACAGGAGTTTTTGCCAATTCTACAGAATGTGGTACATTTGCCCCAGGAAAAAAAGATGCTTCAAAACAACATAGTGCAATCTTTGTCGTGCAATGAACTGAATAAAGATCTGATATTGAATGACATTCCATCAAGAGCAGGAGAAGCAAAGAACTGACTTAACCAGGCAGTGCCTACTCAGCCTTCTTAGTAAGTAGCAAACATCCTACTGTGATTACCACCAGAGGAGGCATCTTTCTCTAATAATATAAGTCCATCAGCTGAATATAAAATCCTTCAGATAGCATTATTTTGGCCTATTTCAGTGCAACACTGGCTGTCACATCGTTCTTCATATAAGTGTTCGAGGGCTTGTTCCGCAAAAACTTACTGGGTGTGGTGGTCAAGAGATACTGATAGAGAATGCTTTAGATATTAACCTAATCCAATTAGCAACTTCAAAGAAGTAGCTTTGGTAACAAAATAAACCTTTTCAAGACCAAAGCACAGATATGTGATATAAATATTCTCAATTTGATCTGAAATTATTTGACAAGGTTGTCATGGGCAAATTTACCTTTGTAACAATACTCTGCTGCTTGAGAAAAGCACACTACAAAGGTCACCAATTCCTGACTACAAAAGACACACAGATGTTAAAAAGGTCTCCAAACCTACTGTGTATTCCTACTGTACCCCAGCAGTAGCCATTTAAATTACTGGGTTTGCGCCTGATTTCACAAGGTTCACAATCCGAGTCTGTATTTGATATGCACATTCTGGTATTACTTTGTGTATGTAGAACATGAACTAGAACTGTTGTGATTTCCAAGTGCTAGAAACAGAAGTTAAAAAAAAATAAAATAAATTAAAAAACACTTGCCCAAACTTTGTCCCCTTCAATCTGTTTAGATAAAGATTTTTTACCCGCTTCTGATCAGAAGTAACTATTCCTACATCTTTATCATCCACAATTCGCAACAAGAATTAATAATTTGATATCTAACACTAACTTGTCCCCATCAAGCAGACAATAATAGAAGAACAGATCTAGTGAATACTGGGTTTGTAACACATTGCAAATTAAATCAATCATACCACCTGGAACTGGTGCCGTCACCAACATTTTTTTTTCTGCCTAAGACACATTGCCCTCAAATAGATGGCCTGATCCTCAACTGTAATACACACAAGGACTTGATACAGAATATACAGCCTATTCCCATAATTAATAAGCAATATGAAGTAGAAAACCTATCAGTAAATACAAATATTCTATATCAGGCAGCCTAACCATATCTAAAACTAATGCCATTTTTGTTTTCTAGATTATTATTCCCTCCACAAAGCTTTCCATATTAATTAGTAATATATATGTTCTATATTCTTTTCATTCCCTTTTTCTATCTCCAGTTTTATTGTCCTTTTTCTACACCTTCTGTAATGAGTTTGGTACTTATAGGTACTTTTGTGTGTTTTGTTGTTTTTTATTCTGCTATGGGCTTAGAAAAAGACACATGAATTTAAATTAATGCTAAAACTCCCATTACCTTTTTTATAAACTGAATACTGATCCAAAGATCTAAAAGAGGCTGCTCATATTCCACTTGCTGTCATGTATGCTGTACCACCTGATATACCTATCTAAATATATACCTACTATGAAAACTTTTGTCAGCAACATGGAAAAAATTGGCCTTTCTTTAACTAAATGAAATAAATACCTATGGAAGCAAAACCTCAGAAAATAAAATCTATTGAATATTCAAGTTTTTATGTGTATACACACACATGCAGGCACAGAGCTTTTCTGTGTACGTATCTATCTCATGGGCCATTAATATTTCTGTCTGAACTCCCATGCTCACAGACCTGAGAACAGTCCTTCTAATTACATGAAGAACTATACAAGAGTGTAATTTTCCTAAAGATTTCTCTCATATAATGGAGGATTTCAATATGAAATAGTTCTTAACAGTGAACAGGACAGCATCATTTAAAGTATTCCAAAGTTTCAGAGGATGGTTCCAAGATAATTCACTGTAAATTATCCCTGCAAAACATGCCCTCATTTTCAAAACAGGATACAAATGATGTAAACCTGATGTGCTCAGTAAATCTGATCTTGTCAGTCAGTTCTACATTTATATCCAAATAACCAGTTGTTTCCTAAAAATATGAGGGTCAATGCAGCCAGCAGGTACACCCATGTATGGTTTGACTAATGTATTTTAAATGACTTGAAAATATGCTTTTCCATGTTCTGACAATGGATACACACATGTACACCTGCTACAGGAATGTATTTCTTAATGTGCAAGCTGAGGCTTTGAGAGCACATATTTTCTTCTTGATGTACTGATGCATTAAAAGGAATTATGCATGTAAACTTGGCCACAGGAAGAACAGACCTTATGTCTTATACTGGGCTAAATTTAATTATTCAGTTAAAGTTTGTAATAAAATGAAAGCTGTGACGGGGAAAAAAAATTGTAACTCCAAAGAAGAGCAAGATCTTCAGTAATGAAATGTTTCCACCTGGAATCTTACACCAAAAGCATTTTGAATGGTCAATAAAGCACAGTTCTAACTAGTTCATAAATAGAGCAGATGTATTAATGCCTGCCTTTGTTTCCTTCGCCCTAGTACTGGCTTACAGGCATTTCAATCATTCAAGCAAAAGAACAAGGGTACTAGCATTGAGGGGGACTCTATTTCATCTCATCATTTAAACTGCTATATAGTAAAAGGAGCCTGACATTCACATATTACAAACCAAATTAAAATACTGTTCCCACAATGGTGCTGCTGAGAGTGGGTTCAAGCAGCAAAGAGAAACTTTGGAAGAAAGTCATATTCAAGTTGAGAAAGGAAAAGAGAAGGAATAGACTGACAAAGAGACTGACAGGTGAAAAGTGCTGAAACAAGGCACATAGAATTATGCATGCCACTACTTCATCACAAGACCTGCTGTCAGATATACGGAGCAGAACTTGCTTAAAGCTGGAGTCATATTATTCAAAAACAACTGGGAGGTAAGTTTCTGTCTTCTCAAAAACAGTAAAACACATTTAACGTGTCTTCATTTCAATGAAGCCGTCCTTACTTTCTGTCCTAAATGCTCGTGCCCTGTGTGTCACTGAAGGAGTCCATGAAGCAATAAAATTATCAAATTATACCAGGAGAAATTCTAACTTGTAAAGAACATTGTAATGCCTGGAAGCGAAGGGGCGCAGGCTGTAGAGGACACATGGTGCTGTAGCTCTGGAAGGAGGCGTACCTGGAGACATAACCAGTTTGCGAATACATACAACTTCTTTTGACAAACTTCCACTAATGGCCTGAGAATTCATATAAAAAGGAGACAAAAATACAAGCTAAAAATTAGAAACACTTAAAAGGCTTTGCAAGTTTCCGTGAGGAAGTAAATTAAGAGAGGTACTCTCTGAGTTTCAGGTTAAAATTAGTCTATTTTTTGATACAAAATCATAGTAAATTCTTTTACCAGTGGCCCAAAACATGACCCTTGTATGAGGCACAAAATTTCCTCCAGGCACTGGACATTCAGGGGAGGATATTTCTGGCTATTTCTAAGTTAGAAGTTACTCGAACAAAGATTTTGAATTTCATTTGAAGCTGACTGGAAAATGTTATCGAGTTATCTGCTAACCAGATTGAGAATACCGCAGCAAAATCAAATCATGGGATGAGTTTCATGCTCTCTTACAGTAATGGTTTAAATTTGCTAAAGTTAATGGTCTCTCTGTTGAATTACATCAGCTTTTTAGCTCTGAAAGAACATACTAGTATAAACTAAAATATTATCAACTTATCAGCAATCTGCTTTTCAGTGGCTGCAAGGCCAGAGTGGAAGACTATTGTTTTAGACACAGTCCAGTAAACCAAGCAGACTCCTACACTCTCAAGAAGTCACAGCTCACAGTAGTCAAAAGGCCTGAAATCCCACTAGATTCCTTGATACTCCAGGATGTAGTAAATAAAACACAGTCACCAGAAATGACTGCTTTTGTCTCCAAATGTTCTGAAATCTGTGATTATTCTTCTTAAACACTGATCACAGTCAGCTAAATCATACACGTTCCATTTTCTGGCCTATTGCTCTGATTGATGCTGAGATAAAAGATCCCCCTGAAGCACCCTGTATCTGCCCATGGAGCAGACTGAGAGCAGCGAATGCCTTGGTATCCCACTGGCTACCAGTTGGTTTTGGATGGAATTCCTAATGCCAGTTTTCATGGCACAAGCCCTCAACAGTCCCCACTGCAGGTCTCAAACTATCTCTTCTGACTCAGTCAGTGCCATAAATCACAGAGAATTAAGGGCAGGAATCAGAAAATCTTTACATTTAGAATTCCTCTTTCTGGAGTTCCAGCCAGCTATAAGCTTGATGACCAAAGTCTTTGCTTTCCACTGTTGGCAAGCACAGGTTTTCCCTAGAATTTATCCTTGTGCTAACCGCCTTCACAGGATTCCACAAGGAATACAGTAGGCTACTGCAGGGATTTGACACATATGGATTGGGTACCCCAATCGTGGCATTATGCTAGTCTTGCCAAAAACAGAATGCCCCTGGCAATGCAATTCTTTAAAAAGTGAATTTGGAAGGAATGACAAATGGTAATTAATTGCCTCAAATAAATGGCTCTGGCCTGAGTACAAACCAGTTTGATTATATAACAAATAAAACCACTTTCCTAGGTGGTAAAACCCAGTTCATAAAGTTGGGCAGAAAAAAAATTGATAAACAAGTTCTTTGCTGCACTGCACTCTTGTTCCTTGTGAATTGTGTGCCACTCAGCCTATGGCTTTAGCTGATTTAAACATGCAGACAGACAAAAGCCAGCTAAAAAATACCCAACTTTATCTCCCGTTGCTGCAAGCCAGAGGGTACCAACATTGGAACCAATTGCCTTGTGCCTTTCAAAGAGGAGACAGAGAGATGCTCTTTCCCTTTGCTTACATTTCGCAATGAAAAAGACTGTAGGAGTGAACTGACAAAAAGGAGAAAGCCTAATTCCTACCCGCTAAGTAACCGACTGTTGCTTGCAGGTATTTGAAAAGCAGATGAACAAAAGAGGCAGTGGGGACTGGGTTTTGTGCAAATAAGATGGAAACTGAAAAAGTTCAACTGTCTACCTCAATAGGCATGTTGTTACAAAGATTATTTAAACATAAAGTGTCACATAATTCATGTACAGTTTGGCCTTCCTCACGAGCTTCCCTGCGGTCTCACTGACCTCTAATCTCCAAAGTACTGTCACACTCTAACCTGACCGTATGAATACCACATGCCATTGAATTCTGTCAAGCAGCTGCTGTACCCAATCTAATGACTCCCTGTGGTGTGGCTGTAGGATGTCCCACAGATAGTGCCTCACCTTCCTGTGTACCAGTTCTCCGACACTGCATTAGCTTCAATGCAAGCCTCTGCTGGCCAAACAAGTGCTGCAGAAGAGAGCACCTAACAAATCCTGACCTCTTTTACTGCTATTTTCACCCATACTATCCCAGTAAAACCACTGAGTTTACTCAAATTTAAACTCAAATTTATGTAGAAGAGAATTTGGCTCAATCATTTTCTTTTCTATTGAACACGTTTTGTTTGATCATAACAAATCAACACAGTGTGATATAAACTAGCTGAGTTTAATCAGAAGTGTACTAAATACCCATTTGACATCTGCATACGTTGTTACGTTCCTGCCTGCTCTGCGTGCGCAATTTAATTAGATGAGTAATAAATGTGTCAAATTTATCAATGGTGTAAAACATTTGACTGCAGTGAATTTACATCCTTGATTTGTATTGTTCACGGATGGCTTATTTTGGCTAACAGTGTTTACCTATTTATCCTAAAAATATAATAATAACCTTCTTTCATTTACATTGATTTGTCCAATTTTCCAGGCGGGAAATGCAATTAACCACAAATAAGAAGAAAAAATTCAAAGTTGACTGGTGAGATGCTGTTTTAAGACACCCAGTTCAATTATGCTAAAAGCATTCTCTCTTTGTTGCAAAAGCACTTCCAAAATAAAGCCTGAATTTCAACAGGAGTAATATGAAAACTCAACCAGAACTTTGAGGAAGGACTTTCCACGTATTGTAATTTCCACTACTGAGCAGTGATTGAGTATTATACATAGCCAACATAAATTGTTAGAATGTTTTCCTTGGTACAATAATGAAAAATATTAGTACATTCTTAATAAATAAATTTTCCCAAAACTTTGGGGGTTTTGTTGTTTTGTGGTGTTTGATTTTTTTTTTTTAAACAGAATTGAAAAACTTGAGTCTTAGATATTGAAGTGATTGTGAAATTCATGCTAGCAAAAAGGGAATACACAAAGGCAAACTGCAGTTTAAAAAGGCAGTATTACACACAATATCAAAGCTAGTCTTCTCTTTCAACTCAGCCACTAGAGCAGTCTCCCTTTCTCTGCACCAACGGTAGAAAGATCCCAGGAAAACTGAAACAGGAAAATATTCAGGGAAGTATTGCTGTGGGCTTGCCACTGCTATGCGCTACAGCTGAAGACTTGAACACTGGAGTAGAAGAATTTTTGATCTGACCCAACACGGCCATTTCTACGTTGTTACGTTCTGGTATAGTGTTCCTTAGTGGGAGATAGCCTTGCTGAATTACTTCTTTCCTATCTCCCCAGGAATCAAGTTGTATGCTAATATGTTTGAAAGTCTGTGCTTAGGTTCCTAAAATGTTAATCCAAAATGCACTAACTGAAAAGTTCCTTTGAATTGAAATACGTTGGAATTAGGCCCAATAAACCTCTATACTTTCAAAAATCGTGAGAGAATAGAATTGACTAGCACCAAGTTTATTACACAGCCACTGGACACAAATGCATTCAATATAATCAAGTTGTTACTTCTCATATTTTAATTATAGGAAAAGCATTGTAAAAGTCAGATTTCCATTAAAAACAGGCAGTTTAACAAGACCTAATAATAAAATTTTTATCAATAGGAATATTCAGAATTAACTTTCTGTGTACAAATTAGATTTTAAATAGCAGCTTCATTTCTCTGGTGATCTAATTTAGGCTTTGGTATCAAACAATGTTTCAAACACATAAAAAACCTCCTATGGTAAATTTTTATCCCTAATGTTTTCCAGCTGGTCTCTAATAACTATTCCTAATTGTACTTGTTAAAAAGTGGATTTATGAATCTCAATTATCCTGGTTTTACTTATCCTGCAGCAATTTTCAGTACCAACCAAGACTATTTCAAGATAGAAAAAAAGTTTTATGTGGGTGACAGAATAATTATGAAAATAAAAAAGAAAATGCCTTTTATACAACTTAATTCTCAGTAATTCTATTTCAATAAACCAAAACAGAAAATACGGCATGTAATAACCATTTGGGGAACTTTGTTCATTCCACAAGTTGCAAGGTACTTTTATTACTAGGATATTCAGCTTTGCTTGTGTGCCCTACTGTGAACATAAAGATTTACATTATTCTCAGTGAATCTATTTTAATTTTCTTTGCAAACTTCATATCCTGATTCAGCAAAGTATTGAGAAACAAGCTTACTCTAAGCACACACTGAAGACCCCAGTCAATGTAAATTTTCCAGAAATTCATGCAGGGCAGCTTCAGCAAAGTTGTTAAGTGTATGCTTATTTTTAAAGTTTAATGTGACTAAATCTTCAGCAGGCAGCTACTTTGCTCACCAATGTCCAGTGTTGGGAAATAAAAGTTACAATGTCTCCTTGCAAAAAAATGGCTTCCCTCCCATGGCTAATACATACTCTAATACCAGTTCTCACTTGTCCTCAGTATAAACATACGCTATATAAAATTTTCCATCATCTTTCTGTGAAATGTATTCTTATAGAGACCCTTTACCTCACCTCAGTTGCAGGAGTTATGAGAGGGCTTTGCAGTTAGGATTCAGATATTAAGAGTATCAGCCACATCTTTGCATGAGTGTTATCCATCTCCCACAGAAACGTAAGGATAATCAGTAAACATGACTATGTGCCTGCCATGCCGTGTTTACGAGAAAACAAAGCTTCCACAGTTTAATAGGAGAAAAAAAAAAACCTGACATAAACTGTTTTAGACCAAAATATATCCCATATATATGAAGAAACTTCTGCTACAAACACATTTTTTTTATTACAGTCTCCTACAACTTTCCCAGATGGCCAGGTAGTGGCTATTCCTCGGGGGTCACCATATGCTCTACAATTAGTGAGTCATGTCTCTTATTAACATTCAAATCTCTGACAAATGCCCATGAAACCAGAGCTGGAGACCAAGACCCTTATGCATTAAGGAAGGAAAAAGAAGCTCTTCCATGGTAAATTCTGAAAGTCAAAGTCATTATACCTAATGTAATAGTCATGAACATTCTCCTTGAACACCACTTCTAGCCAAGACAATGGAGAAGGCTCTTCTGCAAGTTTCTATCATTGCTAGGCTGAATATAAACACAAGGAAGCTATTTTTACAACATTACATTACAACATGGTCTGTTGTTGCAGCCAAACACTTTGGCTTGAAAATCTAACTTCAGATAGGTGTTAAGTAATGCACAATAAATTCCCATCCAAAGGAGAAAAAGAAAAAGAAATGCTAGAGTGCATGTGAAGCTGTGCTCTGGGCACAGAATAGTTAACACGTGCCTGCTGTCCACTCGACATTTTCCTTAAAAGCTGCTGTGAAAAAAACAGATTTCTCCCCAGAAGTACTATGATTGAAAGTAGCAACTTGAAAACAGCAATGTTTTTATGGGCTCCTGTGAAGAGGATTCTCCAGTGCTCAGTAGGGCGAAACCAACTTTCTCAAAAATACTGATCCCATTATTCAGTTTTGGTAATTAAAATGTTTTCTAAATGATTGTTCCCCAGCAGGAGGAAATTGATTAATTTTAATGCATTATTGTATTTTAGCACGGAAAAACTTTTTTATTTCCCCCCCTCCTCCTCTTGTTCCCACCATTTGCAGATGAATTATTTAGAAGTGAAGATTTGTCTACTGTATTTGACATGAAGCTTTAGGGAGTAAGCAGAGAAACCCAAGGAGTGCCTCATCATTTGCAAGTTCAATTTCTTTCTATTTGGACATTGATTAGCAGAATATATATCTTGAGGAAGTAGCTTGACTAAGGGAACCTAGATCTAAACGTGATTTTAACAGAGTTTACATATTTAAAAATGCATTTAGGGGTTTCATTATATGCTGCTTTTTTAAAAAAGGTTTTTTTTTTAATCAGGCCATAGAATCTTATTTAATTTAAATACATTTGAATAACAGTATGAGTACGATTTACAGATGTAGGGGCTCTTATTTAGGCCCCAAATTCTAAGTCCTTTAAAACATATCCATTGACTTCAATTGGCTTTGGGTTAAGCTGTTAGTTACTCCCATGCGTGTTACAAAAGTTGAAGAGGCAGACACCTGGATAGCTGACACTGGTTCAAAACCAGATCCTGTCCCATCTGAAGAGATGCGTGTATCTTACAATTCTATCACAGCGAGCAATATTTTAAATAATTAAAATTATTTTGTGCTTGTGTTCATCTTTTGCAGTACTTTTAATTTCAGCAGAATCAATGCTGACACAGATGACCTAACATTAAATAGTTTCTTGAAACAGTGTTTCTCCTGCTCCTAACAATTTTTTCCTTTTTACAAAGGCTTCTGCTTGATTAGAAATTAGAAGGAAAGTCCAGTATGATTTTATCAGACAACAAAAGTTTGCTTACATATCCAGATCTACTTTCAAGCAGACTTCAGATAGATGAGAAAGCTAATATATAATCAGATCTTCTGCAATAGAACTATTATCATCTGATTGCACAAAATATAGCACCAAACTGGAACAGAACTAATTGACTTTGGACTTAGTAGCAGTCACCTCCATAAAATTAAGAGAAATGAGCAGGGTAGACTGGTCTATAGCTAATCACAGAATGGCAGGGGTTGGAAGGGACCTCTGGAGATCCTTTAGTCCAACCCCCCTGCCAGAGCAGGGTCGACTACAGCAGGTTGGACAGGAATGCTTGCAGGCAGGTTTTTAATATCTCCAGAGAAGGAGACTCCCCAACTTCTCTGAGCAGCCTGTTCCTGTGCTCTGTCACCCTCAAAGTAAAGAAGTTTTTCCTCATGTTGAGATGGAATTTCCCGTGTCCCAGTTTGTGCCCATTGGCCCTTGTCCTGTCACTGGGCACCACTGAAAAGAGTATCACCCCATCCTCTTGACAACTGTCCTTTAGGTATTTATAAGCATTGATGAGTTCCTCTCTCAGCCTTCTCTTCACCAGGCTAAACAGACCCAGGGTGCTCAGCCTTTCCTCAGCAGACAGGTGCTCCATTCCCCTGATCATCTCTGTAGCCCTCTGCTGGACACTCTCAAGTAGTTCCTTGTTTTTCTTGAACTGGAAAGCCCTGAACTGGACACAGTGCTCCAGATGTGGCCTCACCAGGACAGAGCAGAGGGGGAGGATAACTTCCTTCAACCTGCTGGCCACACTCTTTTTAATGCACCCCCAGGATACCAGTGGCCGCCTTGGCCACCAGGGCACATTGCTGGCTCATGGTCAACTTGTCCACCAGGACTGCCAGGACCTTCTCCACAGAGCTGGTTTCCAGCAGGTCAACCCCTAACCCTTACCGGTGCATGGGGTTATTCCTCCCTAGGTGCAGGACCCTACACTTGCCTCTGTTGAACTTCATTATGTTCTTCTCTGCCCAACCCTCTAGCCTGTCCAGGTCTTGGTGTATGGTGGCACAGCTTTCTGGTGTGTCAGCCACTCCTCCCAGTTTTGTGTCACCAGCAAACTTTTTGAGGGTACACTCTGTCCCCTCATCCAGGTCATTGATGAATATGTTGAACAAGACTGGACTCAGTACTGACCCCTGGAGAACACCTCTAATTACAGGCCTCCAACTAGAACCCGCGCTGCTGATCACAACCCTCTGAGCTCTGCCAGTCAACCAGTTTTCAATCCACCTCACTGTCCACTCATCTAATCCCCACTTCTTCAGCTATGAGAATGTTATGGGAGACAGTGTCAAAAGCCTTGCTACAGTCAAGGTAGACAACACCCACTGCTCTCCCCTCATCTACCCAGCCAGTTATGCTATTGTAGAAGACTATCAGGTTGGTCAAGCATGATTTCTCCTTGGTGAATCCATGTTGACCACTCCCAATAACCTCTTCTTCCATGTGCTTTCAGATGACATCCAGAATGAGCTGTTCCATCACCTTTAATTAAAGCAAGACTAATTCACCTAGGGATGCACACAGTACTCACAAGAACTTTGCACAGGATCTTGGAGCACTCTACAAATATGTTAAGATTAAAAAAAAAAAATATCAGGAGCATTAGTATTCCCAGAAAACAGAAGGCACCGATATTGGAGGCAATCTTTGACGAAGCCAAGAGCAGGCTTCACCTTTCCTGATTTTGCAACACATCTTTTTTTCCGGCAGTAGATTTATCCAATAAACAACAGTAACCATAACATTTATTACTTAATATCAAATTTACTAAAGTGCTCAAAGGTCCCAAGCAGAATGAAGGCCTATATATTATGTAAAGACATCCAAAGAAACTGTTTGTCCTGAAAAACTTACTGTCCTACATATCTCTGATGAAAGTCTCATCTTCAAAAGAACAGCAAGTTCAGCACAGTTGAATATCCCAACTGCTAGCACTTTCCATCATTATGGACTTAGTTTGAGTTCAGATTTGAAACTCAGCTCTGAGAGAGACTGAAAACTGTAAAAACTGATGTCCTTCATACAGTAAAGTTGTGAGCGTGTGTTACAATACACCGGTGAGCAACACAGAGGCTACATAATATTTTTGGCATACACTATAGATTTAAGTCTTGTGTACAATTAAAAAAAGAATATTACAGTATGAAGGAGAATGAAACAGAAAGACCACCTTATCCTATGTCCAAACAGCCTAGTATCTGATCCCTTTGAATAATTAGTTTTAACTAGATGAGGAGAATTCTTTGTCCATTATGAATTCCTATATAATGAAGAACAAGCTATTATGCTGATGCAAGAAAATACTTATTTGTATCGAGAGTATATCTGTTTGGGTTTTTTTCGTATGACAGGCAACATGCAACACAAGACTTCTTTTAATTCATACACAGATATCCAAGATGGTAGCTGGAAAGAAAGAAAGAGTCTGACTAGCAGCTGGGGTTTCAGTACAAAATGCAAACACTCAAGCACTGCTTGCTCTTTGAGTGGATCAGATGTTCTAAATGGGGATATCTGCTCATCAGAAGATCTTTCTCACTGCAGCTTAAGAATTTACCTGAAGTGACGTAACTTTTTAAGACTGCATTCTTCACACTGCTAACCAGAATGATTCACAAGAGCAGATATACTAACCCTCACACACAAGTTCAAGCTTATAACTTACAACATTGACTCCTAACAGTGATATTTTTATGCATACCAACTTACACAATTTCTTCTCCAGAACTCTTAACGCAATAGTTAAGAATTTATATTACTTTTTTATTTTTCCCCACACAACGTAATAAACACGTGGTATGCAAACACCCCAGAATATGGAAAACAGACACTTTTAAACAAAAAAAAAAAAATAACCTTTTTATAAAGAGAGTCAATGTTCCTAAACGGGTTCAATGAAGTAAATCCAGTGCTAACAAACATATAATGCTCTGTTAACAATGGCAAAAAGAAAAAAAAAAAAGGGAAAAAAAAAAAACAAAACAAAACAAACCAAGACAGAAGCATTAACAAGAACTCTAGTAATGTCTTCTAGTGATTCCAGCATCCCTGAAAGTACTGGGCAGGTTTGTTCACTTTTCAGTGACAACTTCTAAGTATTTAATTCATCTCAGTTTCACACAAATACAGAATGGTTGAGGTTGGAAGAGACCTCCAGAGGTCATCTGCTCCAAACCCCCTACTTAAGCAGGGCCACCTTGAGCCAGTTGCCCAGGACAGCATCTGGGCTACAAGGATGGAGACTCCACATCCATAAGAGTTTTGTAAGATTACACGCTTGTTTTGTATGATTACATTCCCAGCTTTATGAAATGTTTAAGAGCCTAAAGATACATCGACATACCCAAATATTGTCCTTGCAGAGTTTTATGTCCTCCTTTTGTACTACTATATCTTCCAGAATTAAATTGAATTCCTTTCACTCTCTCTAATTATTCTCTTTGGTACTGTCACCAGTAAACTTCCAAACTCCTATTGTTCCAAACACCAGTGAGCTATCTGTTGACTACCAGATCCTCAAAAAAACCCACCTGGAAAGCCACAACTGAAAGGGGATTGCACTGCTGAAGCCAGACACAGACAAATTTGCTGAATACCAGGCAGGTGGTAGCAGTCCACAGTAGAGTGGGAGCATGCAGACAGCAGTTCTGCTAAGTTTACAACAATGGCCAAACCAAGGCCATATTCCATCACAAAGGACAAAAGCAGCACTGAGATATCAGTCCTTCCCCTTTCTAGGTGCTGCTTCACACACAATTCAGCAGGACAGAACAATCAGATCCTAACAACTTTTAGGTATCCCTTCAGATTAATAGAGTGTGCTATATTACCAAAAATTTATGCCACAACAGCACTTTTGCAAGTTCAGAATATACATTTGCTTTCACCTTCAGTAGTCTGCACATCAGTAGGTTGTGTGTAAAAGTCAGAGCCTATTTCATTCTAGAGTACCTGTGCAAACATGTTTTTTTTACAAAAGTCAACAGAACTATGAGTCTGCTTCCAATGTACATTATTTTAAATAGGTCTTCTGTTTTTTGAATGCCTGCATACAGAAGAAACAACCTGAACTTAGCTCTACTACACAGGAAACACAGATCCCAAAATTGTCCTCTGCTTAATGTTGTATCAAGCTGCCCTTCAAGTGGAAAACTTAATCCTTAAACAAAGCCGAAAAGAATGCTGGAGAGGATAAGACAAAAGAAAGACCTGCAGGAAAATAAGAGAGAAGGGAAAAAACAGCTGCTGAAAAAAAATGGTGAGGATGCTTGGATTATCTAGAAACCATCAGCATTAAATGCTGGACATTAATCAGTGCAGCAGCATCCTGCTAACTATTTTTCTTTGTCTCTCTCTCTCTTTCTGTCAAGCAAAGGATTTTGCAGACCATACACAGATGTGATTCCTCACTTTACCATTCTCATTTAACTCAAAAATTTCTGGGTGAGCCTTTTATCTGTTGCTGAATTTTATTTAGTTGTTTCTTTGTCTCCTCTTGTTTATTTTCCCAATTGTGTTTCTTTTTCTTGCTCTTTTCTATATTTAAAAGTGACTTTCTGTATCATTCCTATCCACACACCTCTGTCTGCCAAGCTATTTGCCGTTGCCTTTCTTGTTTAACATTGTTTGCTCCTTATTCAGAGTTCCCACACTTTTTGCATTTTACAGATCAGTGCAAGAGGAATAAGCTCAGTTTCCAGGCTGCACTCCAGTCATCCAAACAATCTCGTGGAACATATTTTGAGAAATAAATTTCAATTGCATATTTATCAGTCAAAGTGGTACAACACAAATCAAAAAGCAAGATTAAGAAATATGAAACTTTTCAAAATTCCCGTGGATTGGAATGGACACAGCAGCTGCCTCAACTGTTAAGAGCATCCACTGCATTTGTTAACTAATACTTCACTATCTTCTGACCACAAACAGCAGATGGTATTTTGTCATTCAATAGTACACATACATCACAACCTCTGCCCTGAAGAGTTTATAATCCAGTGCTAGGTATCAAGTGGACGGATCCTCTCCTACAACAGGCAGTACCATGCATTTGAGTCTCCTTCCATTTGCAGCATACAAATCTTTCTGTATATTTGAAATCTTTCTGTATATTTGACCATCATTATTTACTGTAAATGAGTATTTTGTAAATGTAATTTACCACTACTGTAATTTCTGTGACTTATTCCCAGTAGCCCTCACTACAGAGACTGCATCTAATCAATCCTCAATTACTATACAAATACATCCTATAGGCTACTGATGTCTTTCCTTTCAAACATGAAATACATAACTAATGACAGCTATAATGGCACCAAAGTCTCCAAACCAAAAGAACTTCTCACTGTAATTTACACTTACCGCGGCTAAAGACGACTGATTTGTTGGAGTACTTATTATTCAAGATTTTTGCAGTCTTCTGGAAAAGTGGTTACTAGTAGTACTAGTCAGTGACTGCAGCTACTGTACTTTGCTCCTCAAAACAAAATTCTACATAACTATGTACAATGTTATTTTCTGTCATAACATTACCTGGTAATAGTTAGGGCTACATCCAAAAAGCCTCATTGAGGGAAAGCTTACAGTAAAATCGCAAAAATATCACTCTAAGATACATGCACCACTCTGTCCTGCTTTACCACTATAGCTATCAAAACCCATCACACCTAAACTAAAGCTCAAAGTTACAAATTATCATCTTCAAATTTGTTCATTCATTCATTTACAATGAAGTTTTTAGTCTTTTTACGTTTCTTTGCAAGTAAAATTGAAGCCGGGCATTATTAAGAAAGGGTGGGATTTATCTCACCAGATTTGAGTAAACCAAAAGTTAGATGCCTGGCCTGGTCTGGTCTGCTAGTCCACCTTGAGGGCCAGCAAACTACTTGGGACTACCCCGATTTCCTTGGAGGAAGGGGGCAGGCATCCTATCCAGAAGGATATTTGCATCCTAAAGGTGATACCATCTGCAAAAACAAGCCTTCAAACATCTGCTAATCCCTTTGCAAAGAAACACTGGTATAAAACTCTTCTTTCCCTAGCGTTTCAGTGCATGACTAGTCACACGGTGCTTTGTAGAAGGCAATGCATAATAACACTGAGAAGTAAATTTTCTGATGCTTGAATTGTATCTGTAAAATAACCAATTGGCCCTGTTTGGTTGATAAAATGCCTACTTGAAATATACAGAAAAAAGGAAATTAGAAGAGGAGAAAGGATGAAGAACATTGCTACATTGGACATTTTTACTAAGTTTGAGAAATGGTAGGTGTTATAACTTTAATGGTTTTGATTTGCCTTATCCATTTTAACACACAGAAGTTAATACGATTTCAAATTAATCAGCCAGCACTTCTTTAAAGTGATATTTACAGCTTTTACATTTAAATGAAGGCAAACAAAAGTATAATTTATGCTATAATAATGACATATAAAGTATCATTGTTTTAATTCTTTAATAGAATTAAGCTAGCTGAGGCAAGTAGATAAAACCCCTTTGAATAGTGAAACTTTGCCATAGTTTGTCTTGTCAAGGCTCCTGCTTCTAAGAATATTTATGATTTTACCATTCCTTGAGAACCATAAATGACACAGCATGTCAATGAGACAGTTTCAATCTCAGTCTGGATATTTCCATCCCAAACTAGAGTATAATTCAGTCTCCATCCCCAGATAGCCCCAGCCTTTCTCCTTAACCTGCTAACAAAGGGCTTAATACTGGACTTCCTCCTGAGAAACAAATTCTATACCTTGTGCTAACCCCCATGACTTCACTGAGACTGCATGGAATGAAAATGAATACAGCATTTCACTGTGAATTAAGAAAGCACGAATCAGACCCCAATGTACAAAGTGCAATGGCAGTTTTCTGGAGTGACTGCCTGTCAAGTAGGTACTAGACAATGATGCACAACTCATTTGATAAACTGAGTGTCATTGAGGTCACCTACCAGTGTCCTATCCTGCTACCAGAAGCATGTTGGCTGCTAAATGACTTTACATTCTTTTTTCTTTTTCTACCGAGCTTATTTTAGAAAGGTTGTATATCAATCTGGAAAGTGCTGTGAACATGATGTTATCATAATGGTACCATATGCCAGTCGACTACTTACAAATCATCCATGCTTCCCTCACTTGGTAGATTATAAAAGCATGATAAAGAACTTGATTCTCCTCATGCTTACACTGGCTTTATATCAGTATACTTCCATGTTTTACACTGGTAAAAAAAAAAGTGAGAAAAATTTGTACCAAACCCTCTAAAAACCTTTAAAGGCTATTAAAATGGCTGCATCAAAAGATAGTTTCTACTGTTCAAGCATTTGCCTCAAAAACAGATGTGAGTATTAAAGATTGAAATCAATGAAAAGTAGAATATGCTCCCAAATCACCGTATCTAGCCATACAATCTATAGAAATAGGTTACATTCTTTAACAAAAAAGCTTTGGAGCTTTTAATTTACCTTCCTGTTTTGGCCCCTTAAGGAGGTAACTGTGAATTCCAATACTCCACCTCATAGTATTTTGATAGCTTTTTCCTACTTTCTGTGTTCCAGAGAAAGCAGATTTTCATGTGTTCACAAGACTCCACAAACCTTGCAAAATATCATGTACCGTAAGACTTGTGATAAAAACAGGAGGTTAGCAAAAGTCTAGGAAAGTAAAGGAATCCAAGAAAAAAGGCTAAGGAAAACTTCAGCTGCATATCTGAACTTAAGAGAACCTAGACCCATTTCCACTCATATCTATCAGTTAAATAAAAATTTATAAAAAAAAAAAAATTGTTCACAAATTTCACACTTGGCTAACCTTTAAGCTGTCAAATTCTGGCTGTTCTCTGGTGCCTTATTAACTCTTTAAAGTATTCTTCAGAGTGACTATTAATGCTCATAAAATGCATTGGGTTGAAAAAACCTAGAAAATGAAGTATGTGAAGTTAGAGCACAGAACTGTTTTCACTTAGCTACTGTGTCTTACTCCCCTTCCAGGCAAAGCATATCTCTAGCAGTGAATCTGATTCCAGGCTCATGCCTATTCATTCATTAGCCTTTATAGTCAGGCTGTTACTAGGAGAAATTCTCAGTGCCAGTTCTTACGGCAAAGGAAGAATTTAGGCCTACCAGTTCTGGTCTTGTTTGCAATCTGGTGCAAATGGATGTGCTCCTCTTTCCTGATGCATTTCTGTGAGCTGGTGACCTTCATCTTGTATTTTTCTCCCTCTCTCAGAAAGAAGCTTTCATACAAATTTCAGTACTTTCCCTTTAGAGCAGCAGTCAGGCAGGAGAAACAGCCTGAAGGGCTTAGCACTACTGTTCATATACAAGTGTTTGTAAACACACTTATCTTAGAGAATTCTGGACCTGCCTTTGGAGATCCTGACTGAATACCTCTGAGCTATAGCCCACTGTTTCACAGCTACTGAGTCTGATCTTCACAAGGGTGTGGAAAACTGCCTCTTGATGAATTTGGTACACAATCTTTAATTCCTGAGGTAAGGATCACATTTTGTAATTCTTAAACAAAATTCCTCCTCTCTATATGCATACACCAATTGTACATCACAAAGAAATCACAGAAGTATCATATGGCAGAATTCATCTGGCAATCCTTAAAACTGATCCTATCTGGGATTTGTCTCCTTTGAGAATAGCTCTTTTAATTCTCCACAAGCTTTTTCATCTCTCTTTCCTTAACATACAGAACTTTCTCACTGAGGTTTCAATCAGTTTTGTGCAAAGAAAAGTACCAATCGCTACTGCTGCACAGTCAGCCTGCATAGTACAGAACAATGAGGTTGAATTTTTTTCATCTTTTCCATTAACATCTGAACAAGTCTTTCTAGGAGTAACTCATTTATTCACAATGGTAATTGTAACTACTTCCTCCGTCCCAGGTTTTACATATTAGTCATACGTGAGACAGTCAGGGAAGGACTCAGTTGCCTAAACATGGATGCCAAGTGCTATTTGAGACACCCTAGAAAAATCAAGATATCTGTATACGGCACCAGATACAATGTATGGCTCACAGGACAACTGAATGCTGGTGGACCAGCACGTAGAGAACAGGTAGGATACCATAGAGAACCTAAGATGACTGTGAAACCTGGATCCTACCTGCAACTACAGCGTGGCCTAAAGTCCATTACCATCAGTGGAGAAATTCCCAGTGGCTTCGGCTTTGAATTGGAACTGGACTCTGACTCCTGCAGTGTCACAGTTTCCTTTGCACAGATGTGCAAGGGAGCAAGGGGCAGTGTAAGTAACCCCATGCCTCCCAGCACTCCTCTGCAAGACGCAACCAGAATTGACATATTTGCATAAAATGACAATAAGAACCAAGTGTGTAAAAGGTAATTCAAACCCAAAGTGGTACAGATGGATAGTTTGTGAGAACCCATCACCACACACACTGTACACACCTGGAAGTACAGGAAGGCCAACGGCAAGCATACATGTTACAATAATTAAAATGCAAAAACTAGTGCAGGCACCATGTTTCCACACTCCCCAATGCTTGCAGCCCCCGTGTTTCAAAAAAAAAAAGCTTATAGCTTTTACATAAAGTAACAGTGAACTGTATAAAGTCTCCATTTAAATTCCTGCCCCAGAGATTCGCACAGCAGTACTACAAAAAGTAGTAATTATAGAGAAGCTTTTTAGTATGCAATAGTACGCAGCACTTCTCTTTTTAAGCTGAACAACCAAAGTAGTGTCATAAATATTATGTTTAAATAGTAGCTAAAACCACATGGTTTTGAAAACAATAACCAAACACATGCTTTGCAGGAGCACAGAATTAGAAATGATTTCACAGACAAGGACAAAAGGTTTGCAAGAATTGTGATCACACTACAGAGAAATAGTTTATACAGGCTGTACTTGAAGGTACATTCATGGTTCCAATATAATTAACTGTTTTCAGAGATTTATAGTTTTGCTGTATGCATTTGCTTAAGTATTAATTCTGCTGCCTAGCATTTAAAGCACGATGGATTATTCAAAGTAAAAATGGCTGAATGCCCCATTCATAGTAAATATGCTTACAGACATGCAACTTATTAAAAGAGAACACTGGCTTCTATCTGATACTTTTGACTACTAATGTATTTTTACTTGTAAAAACAACAGATCAAATTGGTCCTTTTTCAATAAGTAAAAACAGAAGCAACATAATGCATTCTTAATACTGTGTATTTTACCTCAGCCAAATTTTTTTTTTAATTAAAATTATGAATTTTTATAAAGTAGATGACTGGGTGACTGGAAAGAACGACAACACCAAAATTTTATTTTGAAAAATAGATAGTGACCACGTGGCCATTTTCAATGTTTCGTATGTTGAAATGCTTTCACCATAAAACTTTTACAATGCTGTAACAAATTTACACAGATATTAACAAGAAGCAGAAAGAAAACTAAGTTCAACAGTTTGAACATTGAAGAAGCCTCCAGAGACTGTTACTCACAAATAAGAACTCGTGTACTTGAAACTAATTTTGCAAATATATATCATTATCCTTAAACACCTGTGCTTCTAGTATCTATTGCCCTAACGCAAAGCCAGTTCAGGTGCCTCACATTAACTTTAATAGACTCCAGACCAGGTGCCATGAATGTAAACTTGTTTGTAAGCTTTTGAAAGATCAGATACTCAGTCTGTAAAAGATCACATAAAATCAAATCCTATGATGAGACTGTTTAGTTGGTTTACTCACCTTTATTTAGCACTACCATAAGCAAGGTAATACACCTAAAAGAATCCATCCATCAGGCATTACTCTAAGAAGGAAAACTTGTATGATTTAATAACAGAGTCGACATATAAGGAAGGTCCAAAAAGAGAGAGGGACGGAAAAGCTCTGGCTGCACTCTAAGAGAAGTCTAACAGAACGGGAAGGATTCAGACTGAGACTTGGATATCCCAGAAAAAAAATCCATAGAATTAATTAGCCCCATTGATGTGAAATTAAGAGACATAACATCCAATCACCTGACTTTAGGTTTCTATTACTAAAATACAGGACTGAGCACGACCAGGGGACAGGGGTCTCCCCCGTTTGACAGAATGAGGAAGGCAGATGGGCTGCTACATTCTAGTTAATTCGTATGTTACATATTTATGTCCCAAACCAGGAGGTCATAAGGATACTAACCGTAGACTTCCTTTTAGTTACCTCTGGACATTCTATCTGCTGGGGGGGAGGGCAGGGGCTAACCCCAGCCTTCACAGTATTCTGTAATCACAGGGTTTATCTAAATCTCCAACCCCTGTGACACTTTGAGAGATGGCTGCCTTGGTTTCACAAAATATCAAACCTCTGCCCACCTCTCTGGGCCAACCAGATGCCCAGTGCTTGCAGATGAATATTAATAAACACAGGCATCAGAACTGTGTGCTGTCACTCGAGGATCTTAGCTGAGCATTGAATTTTGGAGCTGATATCCTGACACCTCCAAACTTCTTTGTTAAGAACCATCTGGCAGGGTGGCCGGAGTCCTTCCAAGGCAAAAGGGAATGTTTGGCAACAGCGAGTAGCAAGAATGAGATTCCACCTGCTCCCCAGCCTCAAGAAACTGAGGTATCACTTACACTCTGCACATCCTACAACTTCTCCCGTGTGCCTCTCCCTATCCCAAAGATTCTCTTCATCAGGAGCCCCGTTAAGAGCAGACAAGGAAAGCCGCTACGACCCGCGCAGCGCAGCACCAGCCCGATACTACACCCGCCCACGCAGAGCAGCAGCCCGAGGACGGGGACACGCAGGGACCAAATCTGCCTCCTGCGACCAGAAGAAAGTTCGTGCCGACACAACACCCCAGTAAACCATGCGGGGAGGGGGGGGCGGCTTCTGAGAGAAGCGCTGATAGGAGAAAGTCCTAATAAAGCCATAAGATCTCACCCACGCACATATCTCCTAGACCAGCACTTCCAAAATCACCAACGAGAATCCAAAGAAAGATCGAGGGAAGGGACAGGAGCGGGAGGCTGGAGAGCGACTGCCTCCGCCCGCCTCATCCTGGATGCCTGGGCAGTTCCCAGAGGAGCAGGGAAGGGGGCTTCCTCCCTTGCAGCCACAGGGTGCAGAGGAAGCTCCTTGCCCCGCAGCAGCAACGACAAGAACAACCGGGGCGTGGGGGGCCGCGGTTGCAGACATAGGGGCTCTGGCGCCGCGTTCTCCGCAGCGCCCAGCCCCTGTCCCGACTCGCACCTACCTCGGCGGGACGCGGAGCCGGATCCGCGGGGCTGCGGCGGCGGCAGCGCGACGCTGCGAGAGGCGGCGGCGGGAGGCGGCGAGCGGCAGCCCGGGCTGCAACGGCCGAGCCGGGGCCGCTCGCACGGGTGCACCGCGCTGGTGTCGCTGCCCAGGACGGGGAGGCGATGGTACTGCGGGGGACTCCGAGCGCCTCTTTGGCTCTGTTAGGAAAGTTACCGCGGCCACACGACCCACCTTAAACCCGCCTCCCCGCAGGACCCGGGGGAGGGGGAAGGAGGAGGAGGGAGGGAGGAGACGGGGGTGGGAGCTCGCAGCCGTTCATTTCCCAGCGCAGAACCAAGTCACAGCAGCATCTCTCGGGTTGTCGCTCCGGGATGCAGGGCTGGGCGCACCGGAGCAGCCCCAGCTCCCGCAGGCGCCGGGCCGGGGCCGCGCTCCGCTCCGCTCCCCCGGATTCTCGCATTTACGCGTGGTACCACGGGGCCAGCTTCAGAGCGCAGAAACTTTCCCGTTTCCTGCGGCGCTGACGCTGATTTTTGGCTTATTCGTTTCGTGATGGTTAGTTTGACATCTCGTTATTTATTTAACCATTTGTCGTTCAGGGGAAGGGGGATCTAGTCCTGAAGCCTTGGTGTTTGGGTATGTGTTTGGTTTTTTTTCTCCGCCCAATTCAATTAAAATACCTTAAACGGATAAAAGGACAAAGAATCAGACCGGCACCCCAAGGCTGCCGACCGAACAGTGCATGTGGGAAGGAGGAAACAAACTCTGTAGCTAAGGCAGAAACACTTGGCGGCTCAGCGGAAGGGGTGGGGGGGGAAGTCTCCCTGCCTCCTGCAGCTGAAAGAACGGGATCTCCAAAGCAGAGACCTATCAAACTCCACGGATGTGCTTAGCGGGAGATCATGCAAACTTCTGGACCCGTTTCAAGGTGCCCCGGTTTGCAGCTACACGCGCACACGCAGTTGTAGGGACATGAAGACATAGGCAAACAGACGCAGCTCTGACTGCCTAAAGCAGCCCCTGGATGGAGATAAGCTGGCTAGAGCTGATACCAGGCAAGACAGAGGGGACGCTAATAGTCAGAGAAAAGCACGATGGAAAATTTACCTCTTCTCTAGCATCCTCTACCGTCCAGAGCATCTGCCCTTCTATTGTGAAATCGACTGCACCACTGCTGCTTTTTAGGGTGGCTCAGTGCCACTGGATGCTCAGAGAGACATCAGACAGGGAACAAATTGCACCTCATGACTGTAATTTTCTTCCTGAAAGACATACCAGAAGTTACAAATGTATGATGATAAAAATCATTAGACCAAAATGCTCATGACAGGTGATTTGAACAGCTGCATTAACTTAGCCAGCAATCTTATGCTTGCACAGTCTTTTCACAATGAAATGCTCTGTTATGTACTATTACTGATTATTTTCTAATTAGAATAATAATGTTGGCTGAGTTCCTGCTTTTTTATCATCTCAGTAGGTAAGAAACACAAGACTAAGTCCCTTTTTGATAATGTACCAAAATGGCTAATAGAACATTTTTGTCATTGTAGCTGCACCATGAATCCCCACATTGTACAATATTTTATGTACATATGAGGCTGCCAAAATCCTTTGTCCTGCACTGTGTGTTTCTTGGTAACATGCCAGTACATGACCGCAGGTGATGGCAGAATTTCAAAATGGATAAAGATAGTTTGAGCCAGAATTGGTACACTGTTTCCACAAGGGACTCCCTGCAATCTCCCAGCCTCCCAAAAAAATACTTCACTCCCACCACAACTTTCGTGCGTCCAGGTTCCCAGCCTTCCCCTTGCTGCATTGTCCTGGTTTGCAGCTTTCCCAAGACCTTGCACCAGCCACCTGAGCCAGGAGAATGGGGCAGTGGGGAATACATGTGTGCCAGAGTGACCGCTGGCTTCCCCACCTCTTTTTTGCAAACCCAGCTCTCCACTCGGCTGTTTTTTCTTCATTAGCTATAGTTAAGGCAACCTAACCAGGATCTGCAGCACTGCTGGTGTCTTAGGTGAATTCATTCCCATCTTTCCCAACCTGTTTTTAATTATTTATACAAACATCCTAATAATTAATATCAATAATAAATTAGCAATCATGTTTATTTATTAAATTATTTTCAATATTTAATAGATCCAATTTGAACTAGATTCATTGAATAAATAAAGATAATTAGGTTTTGTTGTTTGTTTAAGAATATTAAAAACACCAGTTGCTCTATACTGATGGCATTGTTTATGACTCAGTTTTGTCACCAGTTTCCAGTTGGGGAACTACTTAGCCTCCCTGATTTTCCTTTTCAAAAGGTAAGATGCTGTCTGAAACGCATGGAGACTGCTTAAAATAAATTAGGCCAGCTTGATGCTATATTTTTTTTTTGTCTTTCAGAATTCTCTTTAAAACTTGCCAAAAGGAGTGTCCTGTCAAACTGTGACTGCCTTGAACATCAAAAAAAACCCCAAGATATTACACTGTTGAAGGACTATTTACAGATGTTTGAGACAAAGCATTCAGCCCAGCTCCTCCTTCTCATGTAAAATCACATCCCACTTAGTAATTTCATTTGGAAAGTGTAGTTCTGGTATTCTCTGCAATATGGTTGTCTACTTGAAGAGTAGTAGACCTTAGTAAATGTCAATGAATCTGGTTATGGATGCGTTTTACATTTAAGGGTAACTACTATAATAGTCATTTATTATTGGTCTCTATCTAGATGCAACCCCCCTCTAAAAAGACATTCAGTATAAACAGCATTAGATTGCATCACTGATTCTGGTTCAGCAGTTCTGTTTTTAAAATGCACAGCTTACAAATAAAGATATAAAAAGATGGTTTGGCTTTTTTCTTATTATTGTTGACTCAATGAGTCTAGCCTAGAGTTACAACTCTGTAAAGTCAAGCTGAATCTTCAAGCTTAGCTAGATTCTTTCATAAATCAGAATGAGTTGTTGAAATTCAGAAGGACAAAATAACTTTCAGTTATGGGTGCACAACCTCAGTTTGGTGAAATGATGTCTTTGCTTATGTCCATGCAACTTAAGCACCAACATGAAACTGAGAAAAGAATTTGGGAAAAAAAAAAAAAAGGCAAGAGTACATTACAGGAGTGACTCTGCAACACAAAACTGCTTAATAATTCTGCTGATAAAGCATGAGCTAGAGAAGAATTAATTTCCCTCTCCCAGAGCTCAGCTGGGGTGACAGGAGTTTAAAGAAGTGCAGCTCTTTCATAAAGGTAAGCAGGTAAGTCCTTCGGTACAGACAATGGAAGTTTGAGAAGACTGAAGTCACTGGGAGCTTTGCCATTGAATTTTGGGGGAGGCAGAATTTTACCCTGGGAGAAGACCTGCTGAGTAAGAAACAGCCCCTTGTATGTACTTTCTCTTCATAGTCAAATCACCTTTCAAGAGCATTTTTACTGCTTTTATTTGCTTGCTTCTACATGTCCAATTCCAAACGAGTTCCTATCCGCTTTTTCATTTTCCCTATGTTCTTTTTTCTTAAAGGGGAATTGGGCCTCAGAAAATAACAGCATACTGAATCACGTTATTGTCTGTAAAAGCATCAGTTTTCAACACTCTAAAATTATTACACATTTAATATTAAAGCTCAAGAAATTAAATATGCATAATTTGTGTCTGAAAGAACAAATTATTAGTGAAAATAATGCTTGAAAAATAAAAACAAAGCTTTTCAGACATAACATGAATTTTAACTTGTTTTTTATAAAACCAATCAGGGTTTTAGTTTATGCATCATTCTGTTCCCCACAATAATATGCTGTCTGTGCAATCAGTGATGATAAATGGTACATAATTCTAAACTTGATATTGGTTTTCAATATTGAATTCATCATTCTGTCCTCTTAACACATATTAAATACTTTAAAGAATTTATATATTTGTTTGATTTATCTGTGATTTTTTTCAATATGTAAAATTTATTAGTTTTCTAGTTTTTGAGAAAGTAAGAGTAGACAACATCATTAATAATACTGAATAATAGTGTTTGCTTCGTTTATGCATGGCTCCCTTCTACCAATACAAAGTATCCAAATCAAATACAAACATATTAGTTGCAGGCAGTGTAGAAAATACAGTCTTAACTAGAGCCACTTCTGTTTTGTTTGACTTCTCTGATCTATCCAAATAACAATTGCAAGAATTTACTCTCATTTAGAAAGGCAACTCCTGCATTCATAGGAACTATGAAACTTGCGTTTCACTCTCTTCTATGTCAGAATTGTTGACTAAGCTACCAAGTTTGAAGAAGTGCAATACCTCAATCCAAAAGGTGAAAAAGCTTAGATATCCTTCAGAGTTTGGGTCCACTCCAGAGACAACATTAATTTACTTTTTTCCATATCATGGCCCCATTCTCCCAAACACAAAGGTTTGTTCAAATTGTCCCAGTACTCTTAATGAATACGTAATGAAAAAAAATAATCAGAAAATATTAATCCTGCATAACACTAGCAAAAGTATACAGAAACTATTCATCTAATTCAAATAGGCACTAAGCATATAAGCATGAGACCCCACCTGGAGTACTGCGACCCCACCTGGAGTACTGCATCCAGCTCTGGAGTCCCCAGCATAAGAAGGACATGGACCTACTGCAGTGTGTCCAGAGGAGGGCCACGAGGACGATCCGAGGGCTGGAGCACCTCCCCTATAAGGAGAGGCTGAAAGAGTTGGGGCTGTTCAGCCTGGAGAAGAGAAGGCTCCAGGGAGATCTTATTGTGGCCTTCCAGTACCTAAAGGGGGCCTACAGGAGAGCTGGGGAAGGACTTTTTACTAAGGCACATAGCAATAGGACAAGGGGGAATGGCTTTAAACTGGAAGAGGGCAGGTTTAGATTAAACATTAGGAAGAAGTTTTTCAGTTTTTTTGAGGGTGGTAAGGCACTGGAACAGGTTGCCCACAGAGGTTGTTGAGGCCCCATCCCTGGAGGTGTTCAAGGCCAGGCTGGACATGGTCTTGGGCAACCTGGGCTGGTGGGAGGTGTCCCTGCCTATGGCAGGGGGGTTGGAACTCGATGATCTTCAAGGTCCTTTCCAACCTAAACCATTCTATGATTCTATGATATAGGGCCTGATTCAATCGTGTCAATTGGATTTTCCATTAACACAGCTTTTAAGTCTGTTCCCCATACACAATATAAAGGGCATTCAAAGTGAGTTAAGAACTGGCCAGTGACTAGGGGTTTTGTGTAAATCTTATCCTATATGAGGTCAAATGCTGCTCTTTATCATGTGTGTATGACCATCATTCTTAGTAACTGCTATTTTTCTTAATCAAGGCATCTCCACTGACCGGGGCATTAAATTATTTTTGTTTACTATGATGTAAATTTAAAAATAAAAAAAAAGGATTTGGTAAAGCTGAAGAAAATAGTTATGCAATGATGCAAATGTAAGAAATAACATTCATTCAACTGAACTGTAGCTGGTTATTGCAGGGAGAAATTTGGTCCACTAACAAAAACAGCAAAAGAAAGTCAGTTGTACACAGCTATTACTGCTTTTATTATAAAGGAAACAGGATAAAAGACAAGTCTTTCACAAAACTTACGAGTGGAATTCCCTGCTGCAGGATAGCTGCGACAGCTTTGTTGTATAAAAAGATCAGCTATTTTGATGAATCAGAATACCCTAAGCAGTTAAAATAGCTTGGATGTATTACAGTCTCCAAGCTTCATTGCAAAAATGGTTTGCTATCTGGAACATAGAAAAGCAGTTTCAGTGCGTAACTCTATATGAATCATATCAGGATCCTCAAGTACATGCTGGCAACAAGAATGACATTCTGCCTTTATAAGAAGCACATGATACTGGTAAGTATTGGAGAAGGATATCAAAATAGATCGACAATCACTCTACAACACCTAAATTCTTATTAATGAGAGTTATGCATATGAACTGAGATGCAAAGAGGCCCCTCACAAAGGAAAAAAAAATATGAAAAGCAGCATATATAATGCATAATTAATAGCAATGTCATATATGTCACCAGCAACTGTTGTCTTTCTTGTGAAAATTCCTACGTGGACAGCCTCAAAGACTAGATATTTTTCTGTCAAGAAGACACACGCTGCAACTGAAGCAAGAAACCGATTGCTTCCAACCACATCTTCACCTTCGGTTTTTGAGAGCTAAAGGACAATTTATCTGTCAGGCTCACGCGTGTCTCCAGGACATTCCTCTTGGTACTGGCTGAGGTAGAATCAAGGGTATGGGAGGTATTTAACCGATTCCCAACTTCACACCACCAAACATACATCTACAGGTTGGACATTATCAGCTATATTTGTAATAGAGTTAAAAGCTGCATAGACTATTACCAATCTCTTGAGTTTTTCCAGTCATTCAGAGAGCCATTATTTAAAGACTATACATTCACATTTCCTTAAATTGAGGTTGGACCAAATTGTAAACCTACTGGTACCAATGTAAAGCAGTAGCACTGCAAGAGGTCCTCTGTGAAGAAATGTAGTGATATTAAGCACCAGAATTTCTCCTTCACCAAAGCCCAAAGGCTGGAACAGCCACAAGCAAGTCCAGACCAAAAAAGGAGATAGAATCAGCAGCTAAAGAAGAATGCTGATGCACTTCCTCTGCCTACACCATTGCAGTGAGGTCCCCAAAGTTCTGCTCCTTCACACAAAAACCCAAGAGACTGCTCTCCCTTAGGAAATTCCCCTCTGGAGAAAGCTGACCAGAATTCCAAGTGATAGCAAACCAGATAATAAAGTTAAAATAAGGACTGAAGCAGATAGAAATTCATGTGGTTGGCATTCTGAGACAAGTCCATACAATATCTTCATTTATACCTTATTTACAAGTACTTCTAAATATGCTGGGGCAAATTTATCATCAAGCTTAGCTGGTTTTCTTCAAACGGCTGTCTCCAGACAGACATAACATTAAAGACAGAACTTAAATCTGTATGAAACGTACTGTTACAGCAACTGGCATTATTTGGACACACTGTGGAAGGCACATTGCTCTGCTATGTTTCTATCAAAAGAAATTTTGAGTTCACTGATCTTGTATTCAGTGAGGAATGTGTTTTATTACAGAAAGAAGAGACAAGCTGAAAGAAGCTGTGAATTTATCTTTATGATAGATTTCTAAATGAGTTTTTACCCTGAAATTTTAGGAATTATTTGAATGTAAACACTAAATATAAACATTCTCTTAACTGTACCCCTTTTCTATGACCATATTTATCTTTAACTATTATAATTCATTTGCATAAAGGTAGCATCCTTGTCTTAATCAAGACAAGGACTTCATTTGATTCCCATATATTCACAGTAATATACAATCCTCCCAAAAATGCAAGGAAGAGTGAAGGCAAAAGAAAAGGAACTGCTTACGGTTGCAATGACTAAGCAGGGAATAAACCTGGGAATCCTGATTCCAAGTCCAAAACTCTGCCAACTGGACTTACGTATCTCAGTGCTGTGGTCTACTATCTTTATCTTCAACAGGCTGAGCATGGGAACTTTGGAAAGAGGATAATCTGAATTTTTATCTGCACTGAGATTTTTTTGTTACTGCTTTTATTCATCATTGCAGAGATAAGCAGCCTACAAAGCTAGTCCATTCTGCATAAGGCCTCATCCTGTCAGAGTGAGATCTAAAGATACACTTTTAGATTGATTGTAATGACTATTGGATGGTACCACGGATTATTCTATGCCTCACCTTCCTACCTGTAAAAATAGAAATAGCGTTGCATGAGCTGATTAAAATTAACTTCTGTACAGAATCTAGGTCTGTACTGCATATGCTACAGATATGAAAATTATAATGGACATTTTCAAATTTTGGGATTTCAAGGAATTATGTTCATCAATATTTCAAATGTGAAAAGAAAACAAGCAAATCTTAACAGAAATTTACACAAATTTTATTTCAGTTTTCAAAGAAAAACTAAGAAAACTTGACTGTAAATATTTCTTTTCATTTTCATCCAGCTCAATAGGCATTCATAGAATTTAAAAAGTCAGAATCTGCCAGAAGTTTATTTGCAAAATGACAGTATGCTGCAATGCATTTATTTCTCCATTTTGCCACTTTACAAGGGAAAAAAATATATTTCTAAGATATTTTTGGTAACGTATGACTAAGTAGCAAAATTAAAACTAGGAAATTAATAACTACATGGCATTTAAATCCCATCAACTCTAATCAACATAAATCCATTCTAATTAAAACCTGCAAATCCTAAGGATACCAAACAGATAGCCCTCTGTTATAGGGAGATGGCAACAACAGACACATTACGTACAAATGGAGAGTATGGAAATCTGAAAGAGGCAAAGAGGAAGCAGTACTAAAAGTATTCCTATATTTTTAGAATACCATTAGCCCCCAGTGATCTCTAATTGGTGAAAACAAACATAAATTTTGTCCTTTAAAACTTAAAAAGCACTTTTACAAGCTAAACGAAGGATCTGAAGGAAGCGTACAACTTCACAGGCTGAAAAAGGTTACTAAGTTTATCACAATCATCAAACCAGAAATAGTAGTGATGCAGAGCATGTTCTGATCAGCATGATGTATAATACACATCAGTTGAAATGAGAATAATAGCAATTATGTAATGGCACCAGAACCGTTGTTTCAAAATCAAAACATCTTAAGTCTTGACTCTGTCCTTAGGACTTAATCAAAAGCCCACTAACGTTAACAAGAACCTTTGCACTGACTCCCTTGAGCCTTGCGTACACCCTTTTTACGGAAGTCCTATATACTGTCCACTGGCTCCACATATCTTAAATCAATTGAGGAAGTTCCTCATGTCTCCTATATTCCATTCAATCTTGCACTTTCAATTGGCATCAGCTTTGAAGTACATCACTATGGATGTCAAATCCACCTGGTTCTGCTAAACTTTTCATCTCATACTGAGATCAATAGTTCTCCTCTCCTACTACTGCACTGTCAGGTAAAGGGATCCAAACTGAGCTTGGATGTATATCATTTTTACGCATCTACAGCAGCTAATACTGATACTTTGGGACTTAAGGGGAGAACCCACTCAGCTCTCAATTAGTTCTTTAAAAAAAAAAAAAAGGCATCTTTTGTCTATTGGTGGGTTTTATCCACAACCAAGAGAGATTAAACAAATGCATTTGCTTGGCAGGCAGCAGTTGTCACCCTGCCAATTAGCTCAACAGGAAGCAAACAACCTGCTGACCTTCCTGGGCAAGCAGTCTCTCTGCGGCAAGCAAATGAGATTGTAGTAAGGGCTGCAGCTCAGACAGTTGTTATTATCATATATCATCACAAACTTACTCTACCATTGCCCTGGAATTATGGCAACAATACAGAACCACAGAAGTACAAAGCTGGAGGGAACCAAAGCTGTTATTATGTCTAGTGGTTTCCAAACTGTAATTCATGAAATCATAGCGAGCATTGTCTTTGTTATGTTTTCAACAACCACTGACACTAAAGGGGTCTGGTGGTCTGTAGAGAAGTCCTGACAATGGTTTGCTAGACTAGAAAGCTTGGGAACCACTGATTTGATTATTGTGGCAAGGAGCAAGTTATACCTAGACTACTCCTAACAGACAATTTAACTTTTTCTTACAAAATTCCAGTGAATGATATTCCACAATCTCTTTAAGCAAACTGTGCCAGAACTTAATACAATAAAGTTGTTGAAGAATACTTAGTACTAGTTGTAGTTTCCTTTTCAAAACTGCCAGTTGTGGTTTAGGGTTTTCTTTTTTCCATTTAATGAAGTAGAAGAAAAATGGAACATTGCATATATAAATGCTTGGAGAACATTATATTTAGAAAAGCAAGAAAATAAAATCAATCATTACTCTTCATCTTAGCCTATTGTGATGCCCACTGGTACTAGTTTAGTAAAATAACTACTCCTATGTTTTCAGTGTGAAGCAACAGTTATAATTAGCCTTTGCTTTAATATGGCATGCTCTGGAAGCATTATCTGGAACAGCAAGAGGACTTTGGTGAATAATGATGAAGGCAGCTTTCGTAAAGTTCCTCAGCTATGAGCAGACATACTCTTCAGGTGAAACTTTAATCTAAGTCTCCCCTGTATGTCATACCATTGGATCAAATAAACAGCAGAAGCTGAAAAGTAGACCGAGATAAAAATGTGTTGGGACACAGAAAGACACTTTAATAGATAAAAAGCTACAATCTCTTCTAGAAAGGATTTTTCCACTTTGTGTTCCTATTGTCTGAAATCAGGCCTGAATAGAAGAAGCTAACTTGATAAAATATAGGCAAAAATATCATATAAAAAAATAATGGAAATGCTGTTATGGACTTTTGTGAGTATAAATAGTTTCGGAAATGAAACTGTCAAGCCCAGCTTCTGAAATGCTGTAGAAATGAAGTCATTTTAATGGTCATCCTGCTGCAACCACATAAACATTCTCTAGTTCCTTTCACGGCCCAGCATCTTGTAATTTATTTTTTTTTTAGTCTGACATATGGGGAGACATTAGTTGGAGACTCAAGGGGACAGAAGGACAGAATCTAAGAGAGAAGCAGACACGGATCAAGGGAAGATAAGGAACAGAAATCATCAACGGGAGATATTAAATTCCAAAAATGAAACTGAAGGCACAGGGCATACCAGCAGGAAAAAAAAAAAAAAAAAAAAAGGAGGGGCAGTGAGATAAGATGGCAAATAACATGCTGAACTCAATTTTGAGCAAAAATTAGATTGAAATAATCCAAGGTTCTCCCTCCATCTTCTTATATGCTTCTAAAGGCATAGGCTGCCATATCTGAAAGAGTATTCATGTCACCTGACTCTAAATACAGAACTGTTCTGCCGCAGAATTGGGTCTGCTCTTTTACCTTCAGTTTGCACCAGAAGAAAAACTTTCTCTTACCTGCAGCTGCTCTCGCTAGTCCAGCATGTGGGATACCTCCTCATACTGGTGCTTTGCACTTCCTCAGTAGCACATACTACATACAGGACTAGAGAAAGAGTGGAAAAAATATTCAAAATAAGCATGAACATGAAAAATATAAAAAAATCAGGCACTCTTTCACTAGATTGAATGAGCATCTTGGTATCTGATGGGCATTCTGATGTCCTTCATCTCCCCAGAAAGTTCCATGTCATATCAGCTGCCACATAAAGTAGCTCCGTTTCTAAAGCTACACACAAAGTTCTGAAGAGGATGTGTTGAAATGCTGTCTTATTACTCATCTATATTTATAATATCTTAGGCAACCTGCAGCAGCCTCTTTACACCAGGGAAGCACAAGCTCAAATGATTCTGTTTGGACCATGCATAACATCAGTCACTTTCTTCCCTGTGACCTGTAAAGGGAGGACATGCAATGTGTTTGGCAATCTCTTTACATTGTCAGTTGTACAGGCCTGGATTGAACTCTGAGTGGGAAGAAGATCACTATAAAGTGGGCAGTGCTGTACCTGAAAGAGGATTCATGTCACCTATTTCTAAGCACAACAGTCTTTTGCTGTGTTCACTAGAAAGAAGCGAGGTCAGACTACTTCCTTAACTTTAGATATCTACCTAAAGTGCTGAAATTAAGTGCTGTATCTTACCGTATCCATGGTGGATTTTCAGACTGCCTGATTGTGCAACCCATACTGGTGTCCCCAGGGAAACCCTTTATCCTGGTCCAGACTATTTAACAGAAGAATAAACCACCAGTCCAAGGTTTAATTTCTTCCTCTGACAATATTTTTTGTCTTGTTTTTTCTTAACTTTTTATTAGCTTATTAGACTATTTCCTCATTGTAATGGCAGCTCAGTCTCTTTCAGAAACTTATAAAACATTATGCTACCTGCCTAATATCTTCATAAACCAGAATGAAACCTACCATTAAAAGTTAAGGGTGATGAACCAAGAGAATGGATCTTTGGCTCAAATCCTGGCTAAGCCACTCAGTTGACATGTGACCCCAGGAAAATAATTTGATCTTCTTTGCTTTAGTTCAAGCAGTTATAAATTTGCCTAAGAAGCAAGACCTTTCTGAAAAGCACTAGCCTTTGACCTCAGCTTGCATGAGTAAATGCATCTCCAAAACCTCAGGCTGAATGATGCAGCAAATTCTTTTTCAGTTATCTACCCCTAGAAACCATGCAGTTGCTCACATAACTTTAACTCTCCAACATAATAGGGAATTATGAAACATAACTGTTGCACTATTTAACTATAGTACAAAGCTTATAGCCCATATTTTAACACTTGTTCTTCATTTAGAAATTATGGTAAACAAAGAGTATTACTATAGGCTCACATGTGAAGGCTATTGCAACTTGCTTTGTTAAAAAAAAGAGCAACTACTTATATTATTCTTTACTATTGGACTTCAGATCAATTTTATTTCTATATTTATATCAATCTGTAATGAAAATAATTCTTAACTGCCATCCAGGAGAACAAAAACCAAAACTGTCTTTTCTCAATTTCATTTTAAGTCTATCCCTCCAGGAAGTTCTAGGAGGTAGCTTAATGTATGATAATAGAGTAGCTAGGACTGTTTAGTCCTGAGAAGAGAAAGCTCAAGGGGGATTTTATCAGTGTGCATATAGTCCCATCAGAGGGAGTAAAGACAGACTCAGACTCTTCTCACTGGTGCCCAGTGACAGGATGAAAAGCAATGGGCAGAAAATGAAAAACAGGAAATTCCAATCAAAACTAAGAAAAATCTGTTCTATTGTGAGGGTGGTCAGGCATGATGTTTCCAAGAGAGGCTGTGGAGTCTCCATCCTTGGAAATATTCAAAACCCAAATGGACACGGTCTTAGCCAACCTGCTCAATGAGGAAGGTCTAAAGACCTCCCGAGTTCCCTTCTACCCTCAACTACTCATGATTCAGCTCACAAAGGTCCAGGTGATGTATTGAAAACAACACTGGTATGCACTAAGCTGCAGAATCTGACACCTTAGCCACAGTTATTATCCCATCACATTGCTATCTGTGATCCAAACGCGATCAGAGATGTCATACCATTTTGTGAAGTGTTAACAAGTAGCACCCTGGCAGTGGTATCAAATGCTTGGGTCTTGGAGGACAGGCATTGATCATCTTTCTTTTACTTCAATTAGGCCTTGTAGGTGAAAGCGGTGGAGAGAAAAGAACCATAAATACATCCTGCTCCCATGAAAGCAAGCAAAGAAAAAAGATGCAACTTAGCATACAGGAGCTCAGCGTAAGTAGAAAATAAACAGCAGTTACTGCTTTTTGCTCTCACAGTTGATGATCCAGATTCTTCCCATCACTAGGTCAGTATTTTTTCTACATAGGGGGGATAACTGGAGTCCCTGAGACTAGTATGAGCAAGACCATTGGAAGTAATGTCTCAGCTTTTAACAAGGATGACAACCTGAGTTTCTTCAACTCTACCACATTTAAACTCAGTATCACAACAAATAAGCTTTGAACTAATTTGAAAAAGGAGCAGCCACATGGTGAACACACTCTCACCTAGCATCACTCTAACAGAACCATTTTAGCAGTATCAAGAACAAATTTTGCATAATGACTGCAATATGAAGTAATAACAAAACTATCTAACATTTGTGATGAAAGCCTTAAGGACAATGACAAAGGCACCCATTAATAAGACATTCAGCGGCAGAGTATACCCAATAGAGTTGGGCAAATACCGCAATCCATTTCCCTTGGATATTCATTTGAATTTTTAAATGGATTTCTTTTGACTGTTCACATCCCTTTTGTGCTCATTCTCCATGAATAGCAAATGAGCTTTAATAAGGGGAATAATCATGAAAAACACATTCTAAGCTTGAACATTTGCCAAATGAAAACCTCAAATTGCACAAACGATGGTTAGCAGTACATATGTCATTTTATGACTTTTACACTAAATTCAAAATATTCATTATTGGTCAGTTTTCACACACTTACAGTAAGGAAACACAAATAATATCGTTACACACAGAACTGGGCAGCAAAGGTTAAAGTATTACTATATACAATTAGGTATACCTGAATTATTTGCTGGCTAAGACTTAGTTCTTGACAATAATTATGACAAAAGAATGTATTTTGAAATTTTGCATTTTTTACTTTGTAAACAATTAAAGAGTAAACTGTTATTTACCCAGCCCTGCTAGGCAATATGATTTGCCAGAGGATAGAGCAGCTATGGGTATAAAATCTTTACTCATAGCCTTCTAGTGAGAAAAACATAAAGCACCTAAGATGCACAGCTGCAGACCAGAAATACAGTATGGTATATTTTCCTTTCGTTTCAATATACATCTCTGAGCTCTCAAAGAAAATCTTTTGTATCTCATTTGTAGAGCAAATCACAACAGCAGAGTTCCCCACAGGTCAACCCCATTTAATTTCTTATGATAGTAGCCTAAGAGGAAATTAATCAATTTCACCCAGAAACTTCTCCTTGTGATTTTGAAAGCAGAGGTAAAAAAGTCACCCTTGCAATTCTGTTTTCTATTTACTGTGGCATATAAATAAATAAACCTTAGACCATTATATTGTGCAGCACTGCACAATATCAAGCTTGAGCTAGATATACTACAGGGAGCAATCCCAATTTGGTAGTGGGTGGAAAAGGTGACCTGTTAGGTCTTTCCATCTCTAACAGCGATTATACTTTGAACCATACAGGAGCTCCTCCAGAGGCCGAGGCACCACAGAGCATCATTTCAATGTAAAGGCTCCCAACAAACCAAATGCATTTTGATGACAAAAAGAATACTATCATGGACTCCTCCTTTGATCTATCTAAACTGTTTTCATAATTTCTAGAATAACAAGTATAAACATATTTTATGAAAGCAGAAATACTGGAATTCACCAAATTATTCTGATCTACAAATAACCTAAACCTCCTTAATCAGCTTAAGCTTAACATTGTAATGATGTCAGTATACAGGCTCTTTTCCTTTCAATATTTGAGATCTCTCATCAGTAAATATAGTAAAAAACCCAGAATAAACAAAGTAAAGGTACAGAATACAAGTGAAACAAAATAGTATACAACTTTGCAATTCAGTAATGTAGTGAATTTTTGAATGGCATCCAAGGAGGAAAAAGGTGGTGGGAAGAAAACAAAATGCATACCATAGCAAAAATCAGGTATTGTGATAAATAAATTGCTTTTATGCTGCCAATAATTGAAACTACATGACGTTAACACATTCCTGACATGCTTGAAGAGATCTGCAAGTCTTTTTTTTTTTCTTTTGTATTACAGAACAGCATCAGTTTCTAGTTTATTTTGGAGAAGAAATTTGTCTAGTTATGTTATAAGCAACTCAAAGCAGTTTGCTCACAGAAGCTGAAAGGTTGAATTTTAGCCTATTAGACACGGTAATGGAAGCGAAAGTTAACATTTCAACTCAAAATCAATTAAATAGTGTCTCCCAGTGGTAATAACTGGTATTGCAAACTTAAAAGTACTAAAATGGTTGATGACTAACTGAAATCCAGGGAGAAAAATTGGAAGCCTAACAATGCACGAATACAACATCATTTCCTTTTCACTAAAATAAAAAGAACATCAGCATGTTCTTTGTAATGCTGTATAAAAAAATTTAAAGCATAAATGCGATAATCCAGGTAATTATAGGCTTGTCAGTCAAAGTGCAATCCCAAGCGAAATAACAGAAAGTGTAATTAATACGGGATTCAATAAAAATAATTAAAGCAGAGTGTTATAATTAATGCCAGTTGACACAGGATTACAGAAGATAGACCTCGTTAAAAAAAAAACCTTGATATCTTTCGTTGGTAAGGTTATAGTTTTGTTGAGTAAAAGCAATATTGCCACTGTAATAAAAATTCTGCTAGGAATTTAAAGATTTTGGAAAACTAGCTGTTTGTCAGCATATACACAGCTTTTCTTGAAAGCTGCAAATCAGCATGGCATATATTAAATTGACTAAGGAAAGTTTAACTAATAAGTGTTAAATAAATGTTATCTTTAGATTTCCTCCTAGGGTCATTGTGGAGATTTCTTTTGCGTACTCTTGTGACTGGCGCACCAGACAGAGGACAGGCCACTGACCTACATCACTTCATAAACTGGGTCCCAGATAGATAAAAATTAAGATAAAGTTTAAACTTCAAGCAACAAAGGATGTAAGCCATGCTTACATAGCAGGGATCCTGTCTAGGAAGTACTGACTCTTAAGAATATTTGAGAACAATGATAGATGAATAACTGAACCTGAGCCATCAGCACAATGCTAATACAAAAAAGAAAAAAAAAAGTCTAATTCTAAGATGCATATACAGGAGAACAAGAAGTAGGAAGATTTTTCCATAGTATCTGTTTCACACCACGGTGCAGTTTTCAATTCTAGTACACACAATGAAATGAGGATTTTAAGCAATGGTATTTTCTTCAGAAATGAAACACAAAAAGATTATAAAGTTGCAAAACATGAAAAATGAAGAGTTCAACCTGTTTAAGTTATCAAAGAAAAAAGCAAAAGAAGTCATTAGATGACAGCGTAAAAGCAGAAGAGGAAAAGGAAATTGATGGGAGATAGCTTTCCAGTTTTACAAATACATCATGAGGCAAAAACCAAGGTAGTAAAATCTGACTAGAAATTAAGTCATTTTTTTCCAACAATAAACATAATTAACCTTGGTACAGCTCCTTTAAGTAGAAAGAGATTTCCAACTGGGAATATTGGTGAAAAACAGAGTAATATAAAAGCATGTGCTACATCAGTTAGACTAAGCTTCATTGACATGCTGACCATTCTGACCTAATGGAATAAAACTCCCAGACCTTCAGCTGTGACATCACCACATATTTCATCACTCTTGCTAACAAATGCAGGAAGTTTTCACATACTTTCTCACAAATAAAGACAAAGAATTCTACTACAGAAATGCAGCTACAAGTAACGGAGCCATGGATACTGGTCTTGATTTTACATTCTTTTGTTCAGAAAACACAGGCAGCTTCCCTTATCAGCTGCTTATCTCTGCTGCATAGTAGGAAGGAGACTAAATCTCTAAGACACTAAGTATTGGCATCCAGAGTGCAACTAGGCAAGAACTGTGCATTATACTTTTTTTATGAGTGCAAGGAACAGCATATTAATCCTGAGACCATTCTAGATGTGGGTACTATTTTTTACAATATTTAGCTTTTACTGAGCCAGCAATCCAGGAGAAGGAATCTCCAAGAGAAAAGAAAGCATTTATTCAGTTTCATATGAGTTAGAAGCAGATGCTGAAGTGCCAGTTGCTCCAAAATTGCTTTGAGAATGGAAGAACCAACTTCAAAGATATGCTATAAGATAATCATAGAATCATAGGGTTGGAAGGGACCTCTGGAGATCATCTAGTCCAACCCCCCTGCCAGAGCAGGGACACCTTAGAGCAGGTTGCACAGGAACGCGTCCAGGCGGGTTTTGAATGTCTCCAGAGATGAAGACTCCACCACCTCCCTGGGCAGCCTGTTCCAGTGCTCCGCCACCCTCAAGGTAAAGAAGTTCCTCCTCATGTTTAGGTGGAACTTCCTATACTCAAGTTTGTGCCCATTACCTCTTGTCCTGTCACTGGGCACCACCAAAAAGAGCCTGGCCCCATCCTCCTGGCACCCACCCTTTAAGTATTTATAAGCATTGATCAGGTCCCCCCTCAACTGTCTTTTTTCCAGACTAAAGAGACCCAATTCCCTCAGTCTTTCTTCATAAGAGAGGTGTTCCAGTCCCCTAATCATCTTGGTAGCCCTATGCTGCACCCTCTCCAGCAGTTCCCTGTCCTTCTTGAGCTGGGGAGCCCAGAACTGGACACAGTACTCCAGGTGCGGCCTCACCAAGGCAGAGTAGAGGGGGAGGATGACCTCCCTTGACCTGCTGGCCACACTCTCCTCTATCTCAGTGATGGAGTTCTTGGAGGGGAAAAAAAAAAAAACTTTTTCAAAAGAGAAGATACAATTTCTATTGATTCCATGACTGTGTGGATCCCAGACTTTAATAGTCTCTTCTTTGTGTTACTCCATCTTTTTTTCTTCAGACAGCCTGTATTGGACCTCATAGCTTACATAACCTCATCTTTTAGGCTGTCTACTGCAGAGTTGTTTATAAACACAGTAGCCAACCAGAATATAATTTGCTATATAACATTTCTATTTACTTTTCTGTCACCATCTTAAACACAAACTTGGCTGATGAAGCCAAATTTAGCAATGCAGCCTACCTCACAACAGGAGGGAGGGAGAAGGGTATAATAACAGACCTTACAAACACAAGGAAGAAATCCCTTTGCAAGAAGAAAACCCAGTAGTTGCTTTGCCAGGGCAGGAGAAGTGAGGTCTATCAAGAGATATATCCAGGTTGTGCTAACTGACAAATACTGGTAAGCAGGGGAACATTAAATGGTCAACAATGTATCACTCCTATATTTGAATACCTGCTTTTGCTTTGTGCACGTTCCATTTCCACATATACATGCCTAATAGCCTACATAATACATTTTTACTTTTGCATTCAGAATGAGTCTCTTAGGTCATACTGTTTTCAGGCATTTGTCAGATGAGTCAGGCTTCAAGCTTGGGAAACTTGAGCCAAAATCTGGTATACTCCAATGACCTGAAACATTTCTTTGTCAAAATATTAAGCAACTTCTATCAAAAGGTACTACATTGAAATTCTGCACTGCATCTCCTGACATGTTTTTCCAAACAGGGAGACCTCCTGAGAGGCTCACTCTTCCCAACAGAGGCAAGAACAAACATGCAATTGAACTTTAAAAGAATTATCTCACTCATTTAAAATAAAAGCTTCTCTAGCACTCACTGGTGTTATCCAAGAGACCACTGTATGAAGGAAGGAATACACTATGAAAAGAATATTTGTACTGCTTTCTTTCTGTTCTGCCATGTTTTGTTTCTCAAGCGCTTAGTGAAGGAAAATTGCAATGAAGAAATGTATGTGTCATGGTTTGGGCCCTCATCATTCTGCAGCAGTGCTGCGCTCCACCTTCCTTCTTCAACATTTGATGAGATCTTCTGACACTTAGAACATTTTTGCAGCTTTTATTTTAAAATAATAAAGATGCTCTTGTTATCTCGTTAGTTTTGTCTCTCCCTGCACAAACTCCTTGCCATGTATAAAACCAATTACCAGATGAGCATGAAAGCTTGTCTCTGATCTCATTGGGACAAACTCAGTTGTTAGATAAAGTGTAAACAGTTCTCTTTGGCTTTAGTGACTCAGCCTTTGACTGACTTTTACTCATAAGAGGTTGTTCTCCAAGAAAACAAGGAAGGGAGAGGGGAAACTGTGAGAATTTTAAAAATTTTCCAACTATTATAAATAAGCATGCAGCTACTCAACAGTATCAGCAATGCATGAACTTAGCCAAAAGTCCATATTTTTCTCTGTGAAACAGTGAACAAATAAGAGCAGTGATCTCACTCACCTCCATTTAATTAACCTTCATTTTATTGCAGTCATTGAATGACATTGAGTAAACACACTGGTCCGTGTTCATCACTGTGTCAGCAATCAGCATCCACTACATTTTAAATGGAATTAAATGTCTTTTCTCCCAAATATTGTGTTTTTCTTTCCCTTTTCCATCACCGCTGATTTTTTCATCTTTGTTCCTGCTGAACAAGAGTTCCAACATTTTGGTCTCTCTTTCCCCCTTTCCTCTCACATCCTGCTTACATAATATGTCTAAAATCATCTTGACTACCAAAACCAAGTCTACACTTTGGTTGTCTCTCACTAAGTTATAACACCTCCTCCTCCCCATATGTTTGAGAACTTGGCTTCTGCAAATCAGTTTCTTACAGATGGTACTCCCATTTACTGGCACCAATTGGTTACTTAGAAGTATTAGTCATTGGAGATACACATTTTATAAAACATGTGAAAAATAAGAAAGTAGAATAAACAGGAACATACAGTGACATACTGCCTTGGCTCTTTCCCAGTCTTTTTTCCTCATAAGGACAAATACTAGATAGTTTGCACCAAGTATTTGTGTTCAAGTGAGGTTATGATGTAGGCAATTAATTAATATTGAGAAAGTATTAATGCTTTTTTAATAGTCAAAATAACCATCCCCCAAATGCCATACTAACAATGTTACAGCCTTATTTACAGAGCACTGACTCAGATCCAGAACCAATGGACTCACGACCTTCCACTGCTTTTCTTGTGCAAGACTTAATCTTCCAGTGCCTTTATCTACCCCTCCATAAATATGAATAATATTGGTGCCTACTGTAAATTAGCTGACACTACGGCTTGCCTGCACTCCTCACACACCCTATCCCCCTTCCCCACCTCAGCTCCCTGAGCGCTGGCAGGTGATCACACAAAACCCAACAATCTGAGGAACGGACCTGGGATTTCTCCTGGAAGATGCCATGAAAGACCATGGAGGTTCACACACATGCATTTATGGAGGACTACGGCTTAGCCACCGCGAGACAGCCTTGTTCTGTTCTTGTTCTTCCCTGGACCCCTTTTCAATCCTCCAGTGCCTCCAACACGAAAAACCACATCACTGCCTTTGTAATAAGAAGCCTAAAAACAAACAGAAAACCCTACATGTATTTTCACCACAACAACCCCAACCTAATGCTACTGCAGCCTAACAGTCTTCAACAGGTTCTTCTCATTTGCCTTCCATGGACACCCCAACCACTTTTTCAGCATTTCCTCCACCGTCCCCCAAACCTCTCAGGTTTCCCTCACTGAAAGGGAACGTGTCCTCTCTGCTCACCCGGCCGCACAAACTAGGGCTCTCCCAGCGCTCAGAACCTGACCATGACCGCTCTCCCTCTCAGCCCCCATCTCCTCAGAGCCGCTTCCCCTCAGCCGCGACTCCGGTTCCCTCAGCTCGCTCCCGCCTGGCCCTCAGCACGTCCCCTCTGCTGCCACCCCCAGTTCCCTCAGCTCGTTCCCGCCTGTCTCTCGACGCTTCTTCTCAGCTTGTGCCCCGGTTCCCTCAGTCAGCTCACTCCCGCCTGCTACCACCTCCAGTTCCCTCAGCACGTTCCCGCCTGCCCCTCAGCTGCGGCCCCGGTTCCCTCAGCTCCGGCTCCAGTTCCCTCAGCTCCCGCCCCGCTTCCCTCAGCGCGCCCCCTCTGCTGCCGCCCCGTTCCTCAGCTCGTTCCCGCCTGTCCCTCGACGCTTCCTCTCAGGGATGGCGCCGACTACCTCAGCTCGCACCCGCCTGTTCCTCGGCTGCGGCTCCGCTTCCCTCAGCTGCGGCTCCGCTTCCCTCAGCTCGTTCCCGCCTGCCCCTCAGCACGTACCCTCAGCTGCGCCGCCGGCTACCTCAGCTAGCTCCTGCCTGCCCCTCAGCTGCTGCCCCGCTTCCCTCAGCTCGCTCCCGCCTGCCCCTCAGCTGCTGCCCTGCTTCCCTCAGCTGCGCCGCCGGCTACCTCAGCTCGCTCCCGCCTGCCCCTCGGCGCGTCCCTTCTGCTGCCGCCCCCAGTCCCCTCAGCTCGCTTCTGCCGGTCCCTCAGCTGCGGCCCCGGTTCCCTCCGTTGGATGCCGCCTGCCCCTCAGAGTCGCCCCTCAGCTACAACCCCGGTTCGCCCCACCGGCACCGGCGGTACCACCACCACCAGCGCGATCTTTTCCCGCCCCCCCGCTGAGGCCCTGCCTCGTACGGTTGCACCGCCCCCCCGCGCCGTGCGCAAGCGCCCTGGGAGCAGCGGGCCTGGCCGAGGGGCCGCAGCTTCCCGCCGTGCCAATGCTCCGCACGGAGAAAGTGCTGCAGCTGCGGGGCCAGCAGGGCCGCTCGGTGCGCGTCGTGCGGGAGCACTATCTCCGGCCCGACGTGCCGTGCCGCAGCGCCCTGTGCCGGGCCGCTTGTCCTCGCGGTGAGGGGGGCTGATGGCGGGAGGCTGCGGGGAGGGGAGGCGGGGTAACCCGGGCTGCCGGGAGGGGGCCGAGCTGGAGCGGTGGGCAGCTTCTCCCCGGCTGGCCCTGTGCCTCGGCTGGGCGCGGAGGGTGATCCCTGGGCGGAGGGTGATCCGCACGGCCTGCAGGGACGGGGCGGGAAGCCTGGCGGGACGCGGTGCGGAGGGCGGCGGAGGGTGGCAGCGAGCGGGACCAGACCTCCCCTCTGCCGCCCCGGGCCGGGCACGGCCCCTCCTGAACAACGGCGTGTGGAGAAACCCACCGGTACCAAATGGGGGAGTACCAGAGGTACTCGCGCAGAGCAGAATCGTTCAGAAACAAACGAGGCGTTGAGGAAAGAGAAAAAAGAATGGAGAGGTTGGTTGTTACAGGATTGGACTGCGAACAGTTTACAGACAGCGATAAAAGGTTAAAGGATAATGCAAGTTTCACGCTTCCGTTTTTTAAAAGATATTTTTAAATTTCTGCAGAGTGGTGGTTCATAGCGTCAATTAAATTCTATACGTACCTGTGTTCTTTATAATGGGGCCAGGCTCTTGTCCTGAAGCGATTGTAATTCTGCATCAGCAGTTATTTCTGTTAAGCAATTAAATGTGATTGCCTGTATTATATCTGGCCCTCTCAGCCATGGGAAGGCTGCCAGCCTCTGTGATCTCTAGATTTGTTGTTGTTTTTACATACTGTGGTGCAGTTATGTGCATCATAGATCATCATGTGACCTTTGGGTGATATTTCAGGGTTGGTGTTTTTGTTGTTGTTAAATAGGAGAATTTATTTGGTGCAAGAAACTGGCAAATAACTAACATAATATCCAATTTAAATCGACCAAATTATTTGCTTACCTAAAAGAAAAAGTTGAGAATTTTAACTCACTTTTTTTTTTTTTTTTTCCTGCTGAACTGTAATGGATACAGATGATGTCACTTCTGGTTTACGTGCCTGTTGCAATAGAAGGTGGTGCAGTATATTACTGGTATCTAGGATGTCAGGACTAGTGATCGTTACTGCTCCCTAATGTATTGCATTTGGTTATGAATTCCTTCAGGATAAGTTACAGGCATATACCGGAAAAAAAAGTCTTACTTCTCTCGCCATGCCTAACTTCCCCTCTTCTGGACTTCAACCTAAATTGTGCTGTAGATGAGTATCAGAGTATGTCTCTCTCTAATTATTGTAGGTAACTCAGAGGTGAGGTGAACATTTGTTTTCATTCCTGACTCTACACAAGGTGCTGAGCAAACTTATTTCATGCAGTGTGAGAGACAGCCTGCATAAATCACATCTACAGATACTTGTAACGGTGTGCTGTGCCTGCTTAGAAGTTACTCTAATCTAGATGTATAGGTTAGGCAAGGATAGCTTAATATGGGCAGATTACATAAATCTTCAAGTGACATATCACTTTCAATGGTCTTCTGAATTATTAATAAATATTAGCTTTCTTGTATGCATTCTGCCATCATCCATTATATGCCTTCAGTGTCAGATACAGCTGTGTTACTGTATGCAGAATTGTGCCGACTGGATTCACACTTCTAGTGATCGCGGTTAATAGACAGATTGTCCTGTGTCACCTTCTAAGAAATACATGAAAATAACCTGACTTGTCAAGATCTATATACACTTATATATAATTGGCCTGCACTACGGAAGTTCAGCAGTTCAGTGGTTATAATATTATAAAGGATAAATTGAGAGAAAATACAGTGGAGATCCCCCCTGCCTGAAAGTTTATTGGGTAATCTTTGAAATATCTAAAGTAATTCAACTCATTATTTTTGAGGTACGTTTTAAGAGGTCATCTGTGATGGGTTGGTTGTGGTATTTTGATGGCACATTCCTAAGGGATGGAGTCTCTTTAGGGAAAATTAGCAATGATGGTTAATAGCTTAGATTCAAGAACATCTTCTCTTTGCAGTAGCATTGCTTTTCTCCACGTGTACCCTTATCTGTGTTCTTTTATGTAAAGATGTAGCAAAAGAGCCTGCCGTAAACGGATAGTGTTGAATAGAGAGATCTGTGGAAGCAGTGTAACAGAAGTACCAGTAATTCTACACCCTTTGAAAATTCCATGAAAAGATTTTCTGTGACAGACGTATAGTCTCTTTTTTTGTGTGGAAGTAGAGAAAATCAGACTGTTACCTGCACTCTTTAAATTTCATCCTTTTCATAACGAAAGTGGATCTTTTTCACTCATTTGGATAGAATTTGCACTGAATTTTGACATCAGTGGATGTGAAAGGGTTCTGTCACAAATTTTAGAGGTTGTACCACAGAATTGTACCATAGTAGTCATAATTTTGTTCATCAGAAAAAGAGATATGTATACCTTTGAGGATACACAACTCTAATTTCTTGACATCTGAAAGTATTTTTGAGAAACCAGTACAGCAACTGAAAGTTTAAACCTTTAAACTCTGAATTATATTTTAGATGGCAAATTGTTATCAGATGATGTTACACATTATGTTGTCCCTGACTGCAAGGTTGTTCAAGATTACCTTGAGATTCTCGAGTTTCCGGAGTTGAAAGGGATTATTTTCATGCAAACAGCATGTCAAGCTGTGCAACATCAAAAAGGACGAAGGTACTTACCCTATAATAACTTATTTTTAATTTAGATTGAAGTAAAGATACTAAATTTGTAAAATGTATATTTAAGCACAGTAACCCAAAGTCAGCAAATATACTGTGCTTAATTTGTTTTTAGGTCTTTCAGGCGTCTTAATGTAATTTTACAGAAGAGAAAGAACTGTGATCCTTTGTGATCCATGGACATCAATGCCTGTTGTAGTTTTCATTTGGTAGGAATGATGTTACACCTGTAGCGTTATTAACTCATCAGATGGCTTGTGACAGGAATTAAGGAGACTTTGCAGTAACAATGTATCATGTGCCACAACTAGATTGTGGACATGCTTTTGATTTGCTGTATTGAACACTGAGTGCTTGTCTTTGGGGAACAATTAATACTATTATATGGTACTTACCTCACTAGACACCTTGAGTTTTTCAGCTGTATTTTCATCTGGAGTTAAAATAGCATTATCAAAAGAAAGTTCAAGACTATATTTATCTTTTTCGTATTCCAGACAGTACAACAAGTTACGAAATCTAGTAAAGGATGCCCGACATGACTGTACTGTGTTTGCTAATGAATTCCACCAGCATTCTTATTTGCCAAGAGAGAAGGGAGAATCCATGGAGAAATGGCAGACCAGGTTTGTTTTGACTTACGTGGTACTGTGGTGGACAACATTGTGACACTGTATTTAGGAATATTAGCATGCATTGGGTACATAAGAGCTTAGCTCTGGAAGAGTTCACCATAACTGAAAGTCTAGATTGTCATTTTGCGGTTAAGAAAGTATCAATGTTGTTTCCTTAGGAAAATAGACAAAAGTACTTAATTAAATGCAGTAATGCTAAAAAAACCTGGATCACTTTAAAGCTGCACAGCCGTTTTAAAGAATGCTTTAGCATAATAAGTAGATCAAGCACACCTTATTGGACTGTTAGATGTAGCATTTGATAGCCTGCAAACACCATGGTGTTGGAGTCTTGGCAGTTCCAACTTGCTTTTTACAAACTTTCACTCAGAGGAAAAATATGTTATGTTCCATCTAGGGCACAAGTGGATGTATTGGGGAGGAAACGTTTTATTTTCCTCTGTTCTCTTGGTGCTTATGTATGGCATATAAAAAAATTTGCAGATATAAGGCTTATGTAGCTTGGAGTATATATCTCAAAAGTATGCATGTTAAACCAAAATCTCGTTTCTACAAAGCCTGCAAATGTCTTGCAAGTAACAAATGAGATATGCCAGAAATCTTATTTCAAACTTTGCTCTTCTAGGAGTATTTACAATGCAGCAGTCTGGTATTTTAATCACTGCTTGGGTCAGATGCCAGTTGTTATGGTAACAGAAGATGAAGATGCTATCAAGCAGTACGGAAATGAAACAGAAGGAGTGTTTGTGATTTCCTTCAAGGTAACATGCCAGAAAAATCAAAGAAGGTTTCCTTTATGCTGCATCAGAATGATGAAGCAAGTACATTAAAGCCCAATGTATAGTGCAAATCATTTCAGAGTTTACATTTAAGAAACCTATGATGCTATCTCATGTCTTCATTTATCAAAGAAAGCAAAGATGTCAGTCATGGGAATGTCATAAAAAATGGTGGCAGTGAGCAAACCAGAGAACTGAAAAGGAAAACATTAGCTCTAAAGATAGAGGTCATCCTTCTTCGGAACCCTTTTCATTGCTTTCCTTGTTTTTAAAGAATTTGGCATTGGTGAACAGTGATCAGTTACCTCAGCCAGCTGTCTAAAATCTATAGGGCAAGCAGTCCACAAACAGCTTAGCCTAAGTATCCATCAGCATTATTTTGCCAGTTTCCTTTAGCCTTGACTACTTAGGATACAGTGAGACATGAGAAGATAATTAATTCTTCATTTAGTTGTTGATCTCTGATACCGCTTGTATTCAGCGGGATATGTGGATGGGATGTTTATGTTTAGCTGTGAAAGGATGTTGAGTAAAAACAGGACCAAACAGATTTACCTTGAAGCTATATAAAAATGATGGTGCTTGTTTTATTTAATTGTTATGAGGCGACAGAAAATGGCCTAAATGTAGCATATAAAATCATATAAAAAGTGTACGCAATAATAGTGGGTTGCAAGTTTGACTTTTTTCCTGTTGTGCTTTACAAGAACTGTGTAGCCTGGGTGGGGTATATTGGTAGTAAAAGTTCGTGGATCTTTAGTTCAGGACGTTGTCGTAACAGTCATGCCTCCTTTGTTGTATTTAGCAAATGAGTTAGGTTGAATCTGGAACAGATCTGTAAAGCAGACACGTCATTACCGCTTGGAAGTGCTGTTTGAGTATAGCATATGAGACAGCTCTTGTCCATTATGGGCTTTCCAACTGCATTATTAGAAGAACAGAGACCTCTCAATGCTTTCATGTTTGTTTATCTGTTTGCATACAGAATTACTTGGATAACTTTTGGCCTGACTTAAAGGCTGCTCATGAACTCTTTGACTCTATACTTCAAGCTCGGCGTGAACGGGAGATTGAAAGCCAGGAAAACAATGGAAAAGAATATCCTGAGCACTTACCTGTGGAAATATTGGAGGCTGGGATCAAATCTGGAAGATACATACAGGTAATTTGCTATCAATAGAGCATACACAGAACAATGCCGTCTTGTGCTTGGTCCCTTGAGTTGTTTGCGTAAGACTGATTAGATAAAGAAATATTGCTACAGTGGGAAGAGGGAAAGAAAACAAAAAAGCAAGAGTAAGAGGATGGAAGGGATTAGGACTTTCAAAATATTTCCACTACTTCATCTTGTGAACATGTAGGAGTTTTTTCTCTTGGAGAAGGAAAAACAACAATTTGTTATCGAGGATCTTAAATTTGCTATGGATTTTTCTTCAGGTTGATATGTGATATACCTGTAAATTGAGAAACTGGATGTAATGTGAAGCAGCTATATCATATTCTTAAACATAAATAATGCTGTACAAGGGCAGCATTTCTTACTTCGTTTGCACAGAGATCTGCCAGTCAGTGAAATTAATTTACAGTTTTATTGCTGTTCAGGGCCTTAATATGGATTGTTGGTGAACAAGTGTCCTTCTCTTAAAAATAATTTAAAGAATTAGAGGTAGTATTTTTTCCTTTCTCAACAATTTCAGCAGTGAGGTGAGAATAGAATGTGAACAGAAAGACTGAGGTTTTTCATTCTTGTAGGAATAACTCCAGGTTCCGCATTAAGGCAGGCAGCAAAAGGGACTTTTTAATAAAAGGACCTTTACCAGCTTACAGTGAAATTAAGCGTTTAAAAGAACTTACTGTTCTTTTCCAAAAGTGAGTTCTGCATTGTACATTCTCTTACTAGACGGAGAACAGATATGTTCAAAATAACCTACATATCAATAAAAATTACTAATTTATCGAAAAATAACTGTAAACCCCAAAATTGGCTATTTAGTGGTATGACGCATTCTGTTTATCGGCTTGTTATTTTCTTTTAGGGTACACTGAATGTCAATAAGCATAGAGCACAACTGGAAGCTTTTGTTCGACTTCAGGGATTTGGCAGCAAAGAAACAGGTGAAAAGATGATGAGAGGATTTACTCAATGCCTTGTTGACGCTGCAATTTTTACATGAAGCCGTGTAGCCATATGTATGTAGCTGTTCAGTTATTTAACAAGCTGAAAGCTAAGATACTCCAATGCTTGGGTTATTTTCGTGGGCCGGAAAGGAGGCTGAAGATTAACTCAGAGGGTGGGCCTCATGAGGAAACAATAGGCTCTATGTCCTCCTTCCTCTTTCTTAGTACCTTGGGCCATGTTTTTGGACTGTTGTGGTGTCCCTAGACCCTTTCTGAAGTTGAATACTGATGCAGATTATCTCTGTGTTTTGTTCTAACTTCAGATGACCGCTCATTTGACTGAAATAACTGTTTGCATAGGTGTTGACAGGATTAGGAAGCTGGTCATTGCGAACATAATAGGAAAAATGGCTTTTGGATCAGATTGGAACACCAGTATTGTCTTTCTGGTGTGAGTTAGTATTAAATAGCTTTGAAAGAACAGCGCATTATCCTTGCGCAGATATATTGTCCCAGCTTTCACAAATAAGTACTTTCAATGTTCTTGTGACAGACCCTGCAGTCAAACCAGATTTCAATATACTAATCTTTTTTTTAAAACTTGTTTAATTCTGGACCCTGCCCAGAATCCTCTGGCAGTGGTTTCCTCAATTTGACTGTGTTGTGTGTTTTTAAAGCTGCTGCATAAGAACAATGAACTCATCCTAGTATATGCTGCTTTTTATCCAAGAAATTACTTACAGAATTGCTTAATATCTCCTTTAAAAAAAAAACGAGGGAAAGGTTTTAATTTTCTTGCAATATTAATTACTTGCCAATAGTCCGTTTTGGAAGAAATCATATTGCAAATGTAACTTTCTGTTATTTCGGCAGAATGCTTCTAGGAGCGTCAGGATTTGCATTTTTTAGCAGTTTATAGTTCTGTTTCTTCTTATTTCAAATATAGAACTTCAAAGTGACATCCTTATTTATGGGGCCAGAGCTCGAAATCGTGCAATCCATGGTGATGTGGTAGCTGTTGAGTTACTACCTTTGCATGAATGGAAAGGAAGGACTGTTGCCCTTTGTGAAAATGAGACGGAGGATAAAGCACCTGCAGACAACACTGGTGACCCTATGCCCACAGGTAAAGTCGGTAGCGTGATACAATGTTTTGTTAAGATAACCTCACTTCCTTGGTCCAAGCTGTGTTATGCTCTTTATTATATAGTACCTTCCCTTGATTTCTGTGATTGTCACATTTTTTGCACCATAGTAAATTTGATGTGATATCCCAAGTTAAAGCATTCTAGCATAACCCAACAAGAAGGCCACTAGATTCTTTCTATATGTGAACCCCCCCTTTTTTTTTCTCTTCAGTTTCCTTCACAGAAATACCTGAATTATGGTAGTTATCTTCCTAAAATACTGAGTTTGGAATACGTTACTACCCACTCTTCACAGCTCTACAAGAGAGAAACTGTCATTCTAACACAGACCAATTTACCAGAATGTGCACTCAAGTCCTCCACTATCTCTGTGGATTATACAGAAAGATAACAGCACCCTTTTAATTCCTTGATGACAAATAATGTTCAAGATGAAAAATTCTTTTGTTAGGTGAAGAAGTAGCCAGATCCCATTACAATGGGACATGCCTGCGTACCATGAGAGTCTTTTTTGAAAATACTACTCTGCAGATATAGCTACATCTCAAAGGTTTGCTGAGGTCAGAGTTAAAAGTTTTAGGAGGTTAATTCTCTTACTGCAAGAAAATGCTGTTTGATTTTGATCTTTGCTATTTAAAAATTTCTGTATTTTTTTACTAGAATTGGCCACATTTCAGTAGTAGTGGGAATCCCTCTGAATAATTTATGCACTGTATCAATTGAAATCTATACAGTGAGTTAGTCTCCACATAAATAAAAGCTCATTAAAGTCTGGCTGTGCCAACAATAATTTATAACAAACTTGTTATGTTGTCTGCATACCATATGTTGTTAGCAATTGTAATACAGATTTGTGGACATGTAAGTTCATATTACAAAACAATGAATCTTCTGTACCTCCCACATATTTGCTTTCATGTTCCTGTTTAACTCTTTAATATACAGCCAACAATGTTCCTTATTAAAAGGTAAAGTTGTTGGAATCATTCAGAAGAACTGGAGGGATTATGTGGTCACTTTCCCCTCTAAAGAAGAGACCCAGTCCCAGGGCAGAAATGCTCAGAAAATCCTTGTTACACCTTGGGACTACCGAATTCCCAAAATCCGGATCAGTACCCAGCAAGCTGAAGCATTACAGGTAATTTGACAGAAGTGTTTCTCTATTCTGTGTTCCTAGAAAATTGTGCGGGTGTTATATGCTCTAATGATGTTTTCCTTGGCAAAAACATAGGTAAAAACTATTAATAAAGTTAAGTCTGTGAGAGTAGTTCAATTTCTGCCTCGAAGGTATGTGTTCAATTCCTGTCCAAACCACATCAGCTTCAGGTAATAAAACTTTTTTGAGTTCTGAATCTGGGCCACAGTTCAGGTACCCTGACCATTTATACATGACTTGCTTTGTTTTTTTCTGATAAAGGTCATATTAGGGGTATAAATTGTAATAGCCCTTGTGGCTTTGTTGGATCTCTGACTGTATATAACTTTGATGAAAGTAGTGAGAGCTTTTCAACAAGTTGATAATGAATTTTGATGATTAGCTTGCCATTGCTGTAGAAAGAGAAAACATGGGTTTGTTCATTCCTAGCTGCTCTTACCTTGTAACGTTAAGTACTTCTTCACAGCCAAGAAGTAAATTCCAATTGTGTCTTTTCTGGTATAAGAATATTTGTTTACATCTTGGTTTTTATTTTATTTTTTTATACTTTAAGATAGAGATTCTCCATATAATGACCCTAAGTGGGTCTTTGATCGGGAAAGAAATGTAATTCTCAGTATTTGTTTGTATGCTTCTCATTGTGGGTTTCTTTTTCCTTTCTATAAAGTTTTAGAGTTGCCAGCCTCTTTGGAAAGCATTGTTTGCCCCTGAAGGAGTATTTATATTGATTGCTTGTCAGGAGCAGATTGGTATTCTAACAGGATTGTCTTGCTGCAGGAGTATAGAGTTGTTGTGCGTATTGATTCTTGGGAATCAACTTCTGTATACCCAAATGGACACTTCGTGAGAGTTCTAGGAAGAATTGGAGATCTTGAGGGGGAAATTGCAGCTATTTTGGTGGAGAACAGCATTTGTGTTGCCCCTTTCTCAGAAATACAGGTTAGTCTTTGTGATTAGGTACATTCTTTTCTGTTGATTTCCAGGGCCTTGTTTCTCAAAGACGGGGACCCTGTTACAGCCGGATGCCTCAGTTGCCAACAGGTTTTTGAAAGCTGAAAACTATTTATAGGTTATTTTTCTGGAATTACTTTTGGATCGGTGGTTCTAGAGATACTCCGAATTTTAAAGTCAGGAGTGATTTTAAGACAATATGTCTGCTATGAGGAGATGATTACAAACTTAATTCTAATTTGAGGTAGACTTTTAAGATATTACTGTCTTTAATATGTGTTTGTGGTCCTGATCCTAAAGGCCCAGGCCTACTGAAATCATTGTCTTAAATACTTTTGTCTTCAACCAGGAGAGGAGCCAGCTCTCATACATACGTATTTTGATTATACCTACAATTAATTGGAAGAAAAAGAATGTAAAAACCCAATATACAGCAGTGGTCTTTGCCAGAGCTGCAATATCACCACAGTATACCAGTTGTTGATAATATGTGTAGCATTCTTTTCAATTCTGTTTCATACTTTCTGTGAAGTAAATGTAATAGACTGACTTGGAAAATGCAAGGAAAGAACAGTTTGTCTAGGATGAAAAACTACACAAAACAATTAATGGAGCTAAATCTAATTTGTTGGCTTCTTTTTGTAGAGAAGATATAATTGTATGTTCATCCAAAATGTTTTTGTACAGTTGAGTGAAATGCCTGTGAGTTCTTCAAAGAATCCATGGAAAGTGAGTCCAGAGGAGGAAAATAAACGTCTTGACTTGAGAGATACACACTTAATATTCAGCATTGACCCAAAAGGCTGCGAGGATGTGGATGACGCGCTCTCTGTTAGAACTCTGCCTAATGGGAATCTCGAGTTAGGTGTCCACATTGCAGATGTCACCCATTTTGTGGCAGCTAATTCTTACACTGATGTTGAGGCCAGAGCAAGGTAAATTATTTTTAAAAAAATTATGGAGCTTAGAAGTTTGTGATGCTACCTTAAAGAAACATTGAGGAACATTGGAAAGAAGGAAACATTCCTTCTTCTTTTTTCTCTTTTCATGTCATGGAAACAGCTTATTAAAACCAATATCTAACTATATGGTATTGCACTTTTATTTGGATAAAATAGGCCTGTTGGGGAAGAAACTGCTTTATGACCTACTGCTTCACCCTTTTACTATGAAATTGGCTCTTTTCCACAAAGTTATAATTTAAGTTTCTCATTCCCTAATCACTAGTGTTTGCTTTATAGTCTAACATTTGTGATTTGAAGTATTTACAAACCACTTGTTTGCATTCCAAGGGAGATGGATTTTCACACAGAAAGCAGAACTCCCACAAAATTGAATTAAGTCTTACATGAATTTAATTCCAGAGGTATTTGGCAGTCTTACGTTTTAATATTCAATCTTGTGTTTTAATATGCCAAATATTTCCTTCTTTTTCTATTATTGCCACTGTTTTGAACTTAAACTGCTGAATCACTTTATGAAATGTATTCTTTGTAGATGCAAAGAAATGTAAACTGTATAGCCAGCAGAGATGTTAGATATAGCCGTTAAATGACCTCCTTTTAGTCGAGCACATTTTGTACAGCCGTAGCTCTGGTCTTAATGGAAGTTGAAGAGACGGAGGAAGGCAAAATTAGGCTTGTACTGTACAAATAGTTATTGAAATAATTTGACTTTGGTATTGCACATGTGTGGGTTCTGTAAAAATAACCTTTTAAAATCATGCTGTGCGTCATCTTTTGCTGGAGTTGTGCTTATACTGCAAACTGCTTGGGAGACACACACCAATGAGTCCTCGTGAGAAGAACAGTAAATGTATTTTTTTCCACAGGGCAACAACTTATTATTTAGCAGATCGTCGTTATGACATGCTGCCCTCCGTCCTGAGCGCTGACATATGCTCTCTTCTTAGTGGAGTCGATAGGTAAGATTTTGTGTAGTAACTGCTTATGCACTTGCTCTTTTAATTATGTGCCCCTCTTTGTAAGCAAAGTTGTGAGGAGTCACAAAAAGCTGAAATACAGTATTATACAATGACTGTCTCATCCTCCAATAATGTTTACCCATACCCTTAGCAATTTGCTTTAAACAGCAACCTAAGGTGAAGGCGTCTCTGTTCTTCACTTCTCTTTTCACATGGGTTTCAGTCTGGAGTGCATGCGCTCATGCGAATGGTCATGTTTTGTACTATTGTCCTACTCCTCAAACATGCCGTTACCCATTTCACTACAGTTTACAGGGCTGGTCGGCTGGCTGGCGTGAGGATATGCAGGGTGCAGGTATGTTCACTGTGGATGCATCTGACTAATAAAATAAAAATGAATAAAAGTAACTATTGCAGTGTAGCTGTGCTTTCAAATAGATGTGGCCTTATATCTGAGGCGTACTCTTGCCTCAACAGATGGATTGAAAAGACTGCTGACATAGTTGGTCCTCATTTATTAAATTGTGATACACAAGACTGAAAGGCAAGTGCATTAATTAGTTGCATTGCTGAGCACTGGTTTGTTTTATGAAGAAAAAGATGTTTCCCGTAAAAAAAAAACAAAAAAAAAAACAAAAAACAAACAAACAAAAAAAAACAGAATGAAACCTGTAAATTTGTTAACAGATGTATGTGCTTGAAGTGATAGTTTAGGTCAACCAGAACTGTTTATAGAATTGTGATCTTATCTCTCAGGTATGCTGTAAGTGTCTTGTGGGAACTAGAAAGAGAGTCATATGAAGTGCTGAGAGTCTGCTACACCAAAACCATCATTCGATCTGCGTACAAGCTAGTTTACGAAGCAGCACAGGGATTATTAGATGGAGACACAAGTGTTGTTGGCGATATCCTGGAACTGAAAGACTTGGATGAAAGCACTAGACAGAAGAAGCTGGATGAACTGGTTTGGGCAATATCAAAACTCACCGATATAGCACGACACGTTAGAGCTAAGCGGGACAAACGTGGTGCTCTGGAACTAGAAGGGGTAGAAATCAGAGTGCAACTGGATGATAAAAATAATATCCATGATCTCATCCCCAAGCAGCCACTGGAGGTGCATGAGACTGTAGCGGAATGTATGATTCTTGCCAACCACTGGGTGGCAAAAAAGATTGCAGAAGATTTTCCTCATCAAGCTTTGTTGCGTCAACACCCTCCACCACGACAAGAGTTTTTTACTGAACTTCGAGAATGTGCCAGTGCCAAAGGTTTCTCAATAGACACACGGTATCTTTTATTACTTATCTTCGGCACTTTAATTAAAGTTAAGCAATTAACTCTTTGGCTATGTTATCATCACAAAGCATTACATTACTCGGTATCAATGTTAATAAATGCTGTACAGCAATTATTAAAAAAAAATATTACCACAACCTTTCTGTAAGCAGGGGCAGATGTTCTAAATGAGAGAGGCTGCCTGCATTCTGCTGGCTGGACTGAAAATGGCAGTATCTGAATAGTTTCTGACATCCAAAAAGAATTTGTTCAGTCAGTATGAGTGGTTAAGCTCTGTAATAGCCTAGCTTGCACCATATTGCCTGTAATAAGTAGTGTAAGAGACTACTTGTTTAAATCAAGCTGATTCTGTGCAATATAGTCATTTTAAAAAGCTCAAAATAATTCAGAATTACTTTGTCAAGATACTATGAGAAGGCTGTGAGCTTCATCACATGGGGAAGCATCATTTCTCTACATCACAGAGTCTGAAGGGCATCAGTAGTACCTCCTTTTGTTTGGGTGTCCCCTTTGTGGTCTCCTGTACAGACCAGGTTTCGCACCAGCTTGCTGTCTGTTTTGTACTGCACAGAAGTGAGTTTTGCTCCAGTCCTTCTTGGGTCTCCAGGTAGCAGAAGACAGGCCTGTTGGGGGAAAAATGTTTTTTTTTTCCTAAACATTTTTCTAGAGCAGAGCTGTTATTAAACTTTGAAAGTTTTAATATCATTCTACTTGTCATTCATATTTTTATATTAATAATGATTAATAAATTTTTACGTGCTTTTGTATGCTCTTTTCAACTATAGGCTATTGTGATCAGGGATAGTGTAATTTTCTTCAGAATTAACACTTTTTTGACAGGTCTAACAAAGCATTGGCTGAGTCTCTGGATAAAGCAAATGACCCATTGGATCCAATTGTAAATAAACTGTTGCGATCGATGGCCACTCACGCAATGTCTAACGCGCTGTACTTCTCAACTGGCTCTTGTCCTGAGGAAGAGTTTCATCATTATGGTACTGTGTCACTTTTGGTGTTTATGCTATTCCTGTTAGTACTTCGGAACTGTTGGGGAGGAGGCAGTTGATTGCTTTGATTGCTTACCACCGCTTCCTTTTTTATTTGTAGGACTTGCCTTAGATAAGTACACTCACTTCACTTCTCCGATTAGAAGGTACGCTGATATTGTTGTCCACAGACTCTTGATGGCAGTGACTCTGAAGGAAAATAAAGGAGATGTTAAGGATTATGTATTCAGTAATAAGGATCTTCAGGAACTGTGCAGACACATTAATAACAGAAACCGGGTAAGATGGTCATGGTGTGTGTCTCCATATGTTTGTATGTTGCCCAGCAGAATGGGATGCCAGTCCTGGCTGTAGCTTTTGGGTGCTATGATGACAGTATCACTTCATTTTTATTTATAATACTTTGGGGCTTTTTTACTTAAATATCAGTTTTCTTCTGAGAGTGGTAGTAAAAGTGATTTCATATTTCACTTGTACAACATGTAAGATTTCCTTTTAGATGTAATTTTTCTAGGGGACAGGTAACGGAAAAAGGAAACTATGAAAATCAAAGCCAAACAAGCTAATCGAAATATTTATTTAGGTTGTTTTGTCTTCTATTTGTGGGGGGTGTTCGCAGGCAGCCCAGCGTGCTCAGAAACAGTCTACTGAACTCTTCCAGTGCATGTACTTCAAAGACAAAACCCCAGAAACAGATGAGCGCTGCATAGCAGATGGTGTTATTTACTCAGTTCGAACAAATGGTGTACTTGTTTTTGTACCAAGGTGAGTTGATTAAAGCTTGGCCTGAGCTTAAAAACAAGACGTGTTACTAGAATGCCGTGGAGACGGCTCTGGTCCTTGAGAAGTGTTTATAGTGTGGCCTGGTGTTGGCTGATAACTGCACTTTAGATTTTTCTTGTAAAGCATAAGCAGTGCTTTTCTATGCATTGACTCTGAAAAGGAGTTCCTATGAGGAGATGATAGAGACTATGCTGCATAGTATGTATTTATTTCAAAACATTAAAAGGACATTTGTTGCCCAAGCAGCTGCAAGGGCAGAAAAATAACTGGAATATCGCCCCCACCTTAAAAAAACAAACAAACAAAAACCAAAAAAACAACAACAACCCACCACCAACGAAAAAAAAAACACAGTAGGAAGTGAGTGATTTTCAAAATTGCAAAGCCATGCGTTCCTCAGCGCTCTTTTCCATCACTGCAGACCGTAGTTTATGCAGGCTATGAGCACCTTTTGCACACCTGCTCCTCGTAGGCAGCAGGGAAGCACAGAAGAAATGTTTACATGGTGCTGTTTATGGCAATTAGGCTCTTAAAAGTGCCTGTATCTCAGCTTACCCTCTGATTTCTGCTAGTAGAAATCAACTCTTTGCATAAAGCTAACATTGCAGTTTAATTTCTGAGCTTCTAAATCTGTATTTTAAAGTATACTAAATGTGTTCTGTTTGTGGTATAAATTGACTAGTGAATGATGTAGGAAGGCAGCAGTAGCACCACCTCTCATAAGAGTTGTCCAGCTTGAAGAGCTGGACAGAAGAGAACTATCTTTCCTCTCCCTTTCCTGGCTCTGGACGTTCTGGATTTAAGATCTTCATGTTTATGCATTACTAATAGCAACACTGTCTATCTGGCCAGCTAACAGGTACAAATGTAGGGACAAAACCTGTCCTTTAAAACAAAACCCAAAAACCATTCTCCAGGGATGTTAGGTAAAGCAAACGGTTGCATGAACACCTTGGAGTTCCACGAATACAGCCAGGGGCTGCTTGATCCTGCTTGGATATAAACTCCAGCATTCCAGATGGCTGGCCTGGATGCGTGGCTGAAAACCCAACCACAAAAGGCTTCCTTCCAGAGAACCCGGTGCAAATATGCTGCTGGTCGTTAAGTAATTTATGTTAATGGAGAACTATTTCCTCCCTGTGCTGGAATAACCTGTAACACTGCTCTTCTTCCATTTTTGGGCCACTCCAGGCTCCACCCAACACCAAAGATAATGGGTCACAGACTGTATTCTACTTTTGCTTCGCTGCTTTCAATACACTTCAGTCACTATCTTCCTGCCGTTTTCATATACTCTAGGGGTTTCTTTGGCAATGCACATCCGTGTCCCGAAAGCAGGATGATCAGGCTACGGTGTTTGCCCCTTGATGTTGCTTTTATATAACCCTAGCTGGCTGCCTGCTGGTTTCAAGATTAAGAGAACTGATAAGGGTGAAAATTGTTAGAACAGTTTCTGTCTGCTCATCTGCTTTTTTGTAGATACGGAATCAAAGGTGCTGCATACATGAAAAACAAAGAAGGCTTAGTCATCTCTTGTCAAGGTGAGAGGAGCTGTGAGTGGAAGCCTGGATCACTTCATCGCTTTCAGGATAAAATTACTTCCACTACAACCACTGGAGAATCAGTTACATTAAGCCTTTTCGATCATATTACAGTGAGTATTTAATCTAAGGGAAGTAAAAGGAAATAGCACCATCAGAAATAAAGTAGTTTTTATATTGCTTTTAAGGTGAAAATCCTCGTGCAGACTTCCCGCTGCCACGCTGACACAATCAAGCTTGAAATAATCAGGAACGTGCCATACCAGACTTCAGACGCAGAGGTTTCCCAGAAGAATTTTCATGTGGTGAAGTCTGACTTAGTAAAAGAAGTCAGTCAGTCTGCAGAAGCAGCCCAGCGTGCCCAAGAAAAAGCAAGCATTGAAGTAATTGATGAAGACTATCAGGAGTACTGCCAGACCAAGGGAGCAAGCTTATACCAGCTGCTAGAGGAGATCAGGGATTTGGCTCTATTAGATGTTTCAGCTGACATTAGAACTTGAACTATAAGCTAGCAACATCTGCTTGTTGATGGTCTGTGTTATGGGTGTTTTTTTTAAAAGCAATCTATTTAAATATTTGAGAGTCCTTTTAATAAGAAACTAAATGTCTATTTTAAATAAGAATTATTTTTATCAGATTATGAACATGTATGAGTTTTTGAAAGATTTTATACATGATAAATCTCATCTTCCAGACAAGAGTGTTGTGAATTCTTTGAACCATTGTTACTTTCCAGTGTTGTCTCTAAATTCTTAAAACCCAGGTATTTCCTACAGCTGTTGGCTATCTTCCACTATAGTTTGGTGAGTTAAACTAACAGCTACAAGGATATAAAAAGCAAACTCTTTCACACTAATCTAGAGTACAGAATTCTGTTTACTGAAATCCCCTAGCTGCTCATCTGGTGTAAGTTCATGTCAACAGGTGTTATTCTATTTCATCTGCCATAAGTGCTGTTCTTGTCTTAATTCAGTTTCTAGAAATTTACTTTCTCTTATGAACAAGTCCACCCTCTGCAATTGGAGAAGGCGGGCTGGGGGCTTTATATGGTGATTCCGGTGCATTCCACAAAAGGGAAAAGCTATTGCACAAGGAGGAGAAACAAGACTATAAGAAGAGGGCAAAACAGAGCCTCAAGACAGAACAAAATCAGCCAAAGGAAGATAATTTGGTCAAAGGCTAAGCCTCTTCCTCTAAAGCATTTACTTTTCTGTGAAGAGATGTCTGACCTAGCAGGAGGGATGGAGCACGTTGGAGGGTGTGTAGTTGTAACAGTCTCATACAAGACGTTCAGGTTTGACTCTGAAATTTAATAGCTTCTATCTTATAAGAAAAAGATACAGGTACTTGATAAGCAAGTTAAAAAATCCAGGACACCTGTTCAGACATAGCACTACCTGCTGTTATATATACCCTCTATTAAAAAACCCAACCAAACAACACAACTTTAATAGAAACTTCACCTGTCAATATCCTAGTTACTTCAGTTTGACATCAATTGTAAATGAAATTCAAAGTAGGTCGAAAACCTCATTAACATTTCCTAAAAAATGTCGGGGGAGGTGGAAAAGATGCCTCAAACGCAGATGAAGAATTTTTTTCTGTTTTCCCGTGTAGGGAGTTGCTCATCCACAGTTTCAAGAGAAGAATTCTGTCCAACTCTACAGATGTCATGGTGAAGGCTTCGATGAAGCTTCTGGAGTCAGAGTGGAGAGAGCCAGGAACTTCAATATAATCATAGTACATAAAACACGGGGGTCTTTCGGTCAAGAAAGTCATTCAAAGTATGGGGAACGGTTACTGCTTTTCACTGGCACATTTCAATCTGTATCTCCATCTTCAGCTTCTGTAACAGCAATCTTGTTTGTGGTAACTTGAGTGTCTTTGGTAAGGTCAGCGGGATCCTGAGCAACTGGGGTATTTAACTCCTCTTCTGAGTAATGAGCAGAGAGCTCTGTTAAAAAATAAAACAAAAAATAAAAATCACAAAGCAGTTTCCTACCTTGTGAAAACACTATTACTATGTGTTTAACTGCAGTTTCTATAACCAGAATCACAGTCTGTAGGAAAGCCAACTCCAGAGATGGGCAGCAGGTTGAGTTTCTTTTCAAAGCTATGACAACTAGCGAGAGTAGCTCTGACTGAGCTCTAACTGCAGGAACACAGTTTAAATTTGAGTTACATGTTTTGCTACTTACTAGAAAAGTAACCGACTCAGCAGCTCAGTCGTATAAGCTTCTCAGGCAGTTACCAACCTTAACAGTAACAGGTAAGTTAAGGAGTTGATTACCGTTGTGTTGGGACTGGCTGTTACACTGCATCTTTGCTTGCCTACGTTCCAAGGCCAGCTGCCTGTTCTTCCTGATTCGCTGCTGTTGCTCTTCTGTGAGAGTTGTACCAGACAGAGAACCGAGTTCTTCTGCATTTCCAGAGCAGGAACGTACATCTTCAGTGGCTGTATCCAGTCCGTTGCTTTCTCCTCCACCATCTGGTTAAAAATGAGGGGGCGGGAAGGGGAAGAGTGGCATAAATCAATACTTTGAACCCAGAGAGATCTGCTAATTATCTGTCGAGAGTGTTTTTAAAGCATTTCTATGATCTACACTTCAAGTTGTATTGACAGCTGAAGGACATTCTGTAATTTAGTTTTAATGAGCAATTTTCTGCCTAGGTCCACATACCTGATATTCAGAGTATGCAACAAACGCTTATCAGACATCCCAAACACACAACAATAATAAATGCCTGAATTTAGAGAGGCGTAGCTCTGTGTGCTATGTTAGCAATCATGAGCTGTGCTTGAGGGTTAAAAAGAGACACTAAATTCAAGCAATCCTTACTGAAAGGACAGATCATTTTCTTCCCACCCCTACTAATACAACAGTGTCCCTTGGGAAGTGCAGGACTAGTTATGGGAATCAGAAGTTCAACCATAGACATTGAATAGTCAGTTTTGAATTCAGTGTGCTACTATTATGGAATATTTACTCATTTGACAACATTAACACATGCAAAATGGAGACAGTCCAACTCCATTAGACAAACTTCACCCACCAACACAGCAGCAGAGCACTCTTTCAAGAGTGCCCAAGGCCAAGTATGCTTGTGCCTCTGCACCACTTTAAGCCTGTGAATAGAGAAGTTAGCTGACAACAAGGTTTTGGCTTTTAATACAGTACCCTAGCTGCAGTTTTTATTTCAAAACTCTAAGATACCTACTCCAGTTTTTCAACTGAAGACTGACTAGTTGTAGCAGTACACTCATTAACACGGTTCAAGAACAAATCAGCACCGCATTTAAATACGAATGTATGGAACCATCGCACAGAAAAATCTGATAACTCTACAGACCCTGTCGGCAGGAACCATTTGCTTTACTGTCTGTGGCTGCTAACGGCTGCATTCCATTTCTAGCAAATACAGCCAACAGTGAAGACAGCCACATGCCACTAACCACCCAAAGGCCTTCCCCACAGGTGAGGGCAGGTTATACCATTGATTAACTCATCCACTAGAACACCTTTCCCAAGCACTGGCTTGTCAGGAGGCTGAGGATCAAGTGAAGACAAAGTGGACAACAAGTGGATAATTCTTTAAAGAGAGACCCACAGTGAAAGCGTGAACACCTGCAAAGGAGCTTAGGAATAATTACAAAATTCTCTCATTTCTGCTAATAAAGTCCGAAAGAAACTACCAGGTGAACTCTGCTCCCTATTTTTATATAAAAAAAAAATTGTTTATTTCTAGTCTATCTAAAAATCTCATCTGCTTGGAAGAGACTCTTGAATTATCTATTTGTTAAGTGGCTGGATTTTCACATTAGAATACTCAATAGTAGCTATATGCCAATACTGACACAAGACATAGCTGCCCACAAGCATTTATAAGTACTTTGCTGTATAAAGAACACTACAGCCTGACTGCACTGTAACAGCTTGTAGTACAAACAGTGTAACAAGTCTTTTGATTTCTGCATTAGTAAGATCCAAGAGCTTTTCAGTCTGCACACTCAGAGCAAAATACAAACCAATACGTTCACTTTATAATTGCAGTTTTGGGGGTTTTCTTGGAAAAGTGTTGCTAACCGTGTGGGTAATAGTACCCATTTTCCATTTCCTTTCAGTGTATCGCACACTTTTTTTAATTTATGTATGTACATGTAGCATTTTAGTCCCAGTCCCAGTTCAGTTTTGTAATCCTAAGTCTCACAGAAGCTTGGTTTTAAATAGAGGACCACTCAACAATTTCTTCTACATTAGAAAAGTGTATCATGATCATTAACTTCTGGTCAGTAGGAGGTGAAGTAAAGTAAGCATTGAACTACTGAACAAACAGCACAATGAGTATACCTTCATTACTCGCAAAGTCTTCATGTAAAATAGGAAGATCAAGTCTAATCCGCTTTAGGCAGGTCTGCAAATGAGAAATTAAAATACATCTTTTATGCAACACTGATATGTTTTTAATACTACTCCCAATTTCTCTTTACAGTTTGTTACTCTGAAAAAAATATTCTTTCACTACATGTCTGTTTGACCCACAACTTTTAATGCTGTAGATCATATTCCTAGTCCTCCATCTGTCACCTAGCCAGATGAAGCAGCATTCATAACTCTTCTTTTCCAGGTCCAAACATTAAAAAACAAACAAAAATTAAATGAAAAAAAAAAAAACAAACAACAAACAACCACCACACCAAAATTAATCAGAATTTAAGAAAACCCAGACTTTTTGGTATATATCAAATTTCCTAAAAGTACAAGAAAATCTTTGTTCCTTTTCTTGAAAAATCTTTAGCTCTTAGGGCTCAATTCTAATAATTCTATCTTCATGGACTGTAGTGGGATTATTCAAACTATCTCTCTCTCTGTTTTTCTCCTGTTTTTTTTACATTTATTACTCACTTTGGCTTTGCATCAATGTATTTTTTTTAATTATATATTTCTTTTGTCTTTCAGTAAGATGAAAGTAGAAGGAAAATTAAATGAAAATCAAAACTAGGTAAATAAAGGAAAGCAAAGACCTGTGGCTTAAATGGAATGACTTTATCACTAGTCATGTTCACCTCCTATCATGAGATATCCTAAATGTTTTCTAAGAGATCCTTAATTCAGGTTTTAACTCAAAGGGCCTTAAGTGGCTTTGGGTACCCTGAAGCTAAAGCATTGGGCATCCAGTGCTCTTAACCTCTCTAGTTTCAGTGTTCTGTGGAAAATTGAGCAGAAGTTGTTCTACCACGAATGACAGAACACCTTATTTTAAAACTTTTAGGACTTTGAAGATATTTTACTTTAATCTTCCAAACGTTTTCACCTGTTTATTTTCTTAGGCTGGATGATTATTTTTTGAAGCTTCAGTATTACAGAAAAACAGAAACAGAATTTTCCAAAACATGGTGAACAAGCATTTTTTTTTTTTATATATATATATACATTTGGAAACAGCCAAAATATTCAAAATGAGGCAAAATATGAGGGTGGTGAGGTACTGGAAGTGTTCAGGGCCAGGTCGGATGGGGCTTTGAGCAGCCTGGTCTAGTGGGAGGTGTCCCTGCCCACGGCAGGGGGGTTGGAACTAGATGATCTTTCAGATCCCTTTCAACCTAAACCATTCTATGATTCTATGAAAACCCCAAAAAACAAACAGTTCCAGCACTCTTAAGCAAATTACTTTGGTTAAAGTTGTCCCAGAGAAGTCAAAGCCAATTCAAGTACTAGGTCAAATAAAGAAAGGTTATATCTAAATGTAAACTTAAATACTGGAAAGTGTTTGCTTGTTTGTTTTTTAAAAGAGGGAGCAATTAATTTAAATAACATTATACTCCTTAGCAATATGCGGAACTTAAGTTGTCTTTGTTGCATAATTGCTCTCCTAAACCTATTTCTTACACTATTCAGCACAGCACAAAGAAAAACTGAATGGAACAATATGTACCTGAACTTCCTTTTTGTTTCCCAAAGACTCGACTCTGTCAATAAAATCCTCAAACTGCAATTTTGGAAATAGTCTATGAGCCCAGTGTTCCATATGTCGTATGAGTGTCTTCAGGTCCTCTGCCTAAAACATAAAACAAGACATCCAGCTAATAAAAGCTGACTAACTGCAGAGGGAAACAGGACAGTAACATTTATGAAAACATTAAGCATCTGCAGCTTGGAAGTCTCTTGGAAATTTAATTAACATGAACATGTGGGTAACCTTTCCTCCCACAATCAAGTCAATCGCTGTAAGTGCAATTTCAAGTTAAGAACGGTGATCCAAGTTCAGGAAGAGCATTTGTATATACTGTAGAACATCTGACAGGCTTCTGAGAAGTTGCCCTTAAGCAACCCAGATCTGAACCCGGACAGGAAAAAAAAAATTAAAAACACATCCATAGTGGCACAGCCAGCACCTATTTTGATGTTTAGAACACACAGAAAAATGTACATCTAAATAACTTTACCTTGTAAAGATTTGTGCTCAGATCAGCAGTATTGCCTAGTTTCTTTGTGACCCAGTTTTAAAGAGAAAATTTATACCATGAATGTTCACTGTAAGCCAGAGATGCACAGGCATCCTTACATATATGCCAACAGTCTAACAATATTTAAAGAAAAATTAGCTTTGTATGTTTAAGTGTACCCAAGACAATGAGACAGTTTGTAGAGAAAATACTGCTTTCTATTTGCTTAAGTGGTATGTCACACTTTTTGCAATATTAAAGACTTTGGGGTAGAAGTGTCACAAAATCAGGAAGATTCTCATGAACAGAGGAAACTGATCATGAAAGGTATTCCAGATGCAGCAGGCAGTCTTATAAGCCTGTTCCAATAAAAAAAAAAAAAAAAAAAAAACAAACCACAAACAGAACAAACCCAAACATTCTATGGACAATACAAAGCCACAGATGTGATATTCTAGTTTTGAAGTAGAGGAAAACAGTTTTAAGATCAAAACATGGATTTTGTTAAAAGAGTCATGTGTGCTTGTTTTTTTGTTTGCTTTTTTTATTTTTCCAAATTCGCAACTACAAACCCTATCAGGGTACATTCAACTACTGTTAGAAAGCTGGCTAACCAGAGTGTAGTATCAATTCTCCCCATATCAGATGGGCAGCAATCTATCAAGTCTAGACTAACTTCCCAGGAAACAAAACAAAAGCTCACTATGTCTTACCTCGTGCCCCTTACCCTTGAACTTTACATTGTCAAACATGTGTCTTAGGGCTGGAAGTCCTCTTTCTGAAATTAACCTGGTAATAGGAAATGGGTGAAGTTATTTAAAACCCGTACTTTTTCTAATTAAAAACAAACAAAAAACACAACAACCCACAAATGATACAACCTCCCACTCCTTTACATAGCCTAAAGCTACAGAGCTGTATATGAAAGATATACAGAATTAGAAGTTGTTAGAAAAACACACAAAATAGGATAAAGAGTCTGTAAGACCGAAGACTTATTTGGAAAATTAACCATATGCATATTCCTAGTCCAAGGAGCTTTTTTGTTTTGGTTACATGGGAGGTCAGTTCTTGTATCTATATTGACCAAGTAAAACTAGTTAAATGCTTGACCAGAGCATCAACCCGTGGTATCACTAACTTCATCAGTATCTTTGAAACAAAAGAAACTGAAAGCTCAGATTCTTTCCCTTGCTTGTAAAGAACTTACACTAATTTTAGTGATAACAGCAAAGAAAATATTAAACTCAGTATAAAGATAAAGGATTTTATCTGGCTTGTACATAAGTCAGGTGTAAATGTCCTTTAACTAGTACCTTACAGTCACCATTATATCAAAGTTTTATTTTGAAGCACACTTTATTTTATTAAAGAAATCTAAAGTATTATGATGCAAAATAAAGAAAAATCAAGCTCGAAAAGTCCTATGTATGAATAATAAGTATCTCTTAAATTATTAGTCATGTATTAAGTCCCAAAGAGACTTCAAGAAAGTGAGACTAATAGTAGCATTACACAGATAGGCAGAGAATAAAAAGGTTGAGATACGGCACGCAAGAAGCACTTTGATCTCCAAAACCCTTGATCTTTGACTTGGCTGTGACCAAGCAGGGATCACAGTAACCTTAACCATTCCCCCACAGCCACATACCAAATCAATCACAGAAAGAAATATTCTGTAAAAAATTACCTCTGGGCATCTAGTTTAGGCATTGGTCTTTTAACTGCTTTCCGTGGAGCTACAGCAGAATCCTTTGTTTGTGACTGCTGGTTTCCATCTGGTTCTAATAAAGACAATAACATATTTCAAGTATATAAGCCAAATGATATCAACTAGAATTATGTCATGTAAATTTTAAGGTTCTGCCCCATCAAAAAGGCAACAGTCACAAGTATTCCATTGCAGGTACAGTACTCCAAGCTGTCTGCACATTTCACCTTGCTTCTCCCACAAGACAGCCTGGAAATAAATCCGTCTTTTCAAAATATACTGAGGAATCAACTTTTCTAGCAAAATTTTAGAACGTTTATGTTGTATTTCTGATGAGAGGTGTATTGAGAGTAGATACTGCTTCTAAAAAAACCTCAAATTATCAATAAACATAATTTGACAGATGTGTCTCAAAATTTCAACTGACAGAGCTGAAAGACAGACCTAAACCACCAGCAACACCTTCAAAAAACAGAGAAACAGGCGACGTGTGACCGCAATCAATGTGTCTTTTAAGAACCAAAGTCCATATACTTTTTGATTAGGGCCAGTATATATTATTTGACTGCAACAAACAAGGCACCAGTGCCCATCTCATCTCAGAGCTAGCAATCGGTTATCATACTGACTTCTTGGTTTACTTCTTGTAACTGTGAACATCAGGAATTCAGAAGTTGTCATTTTCATTTATCAAGGAACTAAATCTATCCAAAATCCTATTTCCTAGTGAACAGACAGAGCAGGGATCAAAGAAAACATGTTTAACACTACAGACAAATATGAGTAGAAGTACACAATAGTTATAATAAAATCTTTATACTTTCTATTAGCTTGTTCAGTGCACAGTAAGATCTTTTCAAATAAAAATAATTCAGTTTCACTGTCCTGAAATGTCTTGGATTTTTCCTAGGTCACATGCTCTACAAAATCTACCAACACCTCCTTGGAATACTACATTCAATACTCTCACCTTTTCTGAAATACAAGGCATAAAGGATAATTATAGCTGTATAATTACCAACATTTCGTCAGAAGAGCTTGAATTTTATGAAGATTCATTTGTGTGCACATTTTCATGGAATCTACAAAAATCAACTTTTCCCACAAGCTTAGAAGCATAGAAGCGATAATTTAAATTTATGAATTGCTTTCCTGTCTACGCAAGACTATTTTTGTGCAGTAAACTCAAGGTAGTGAAGTACAACACCAATAATATTGATCTCCCAGTATTTCATTGCCTGTACTGCAAAACAGGATATTTAAAGTGTTCACCTCCATTAGCTTGAGCCCATTCAACATCATCTCTTCCCGGAGAGGCAGGAGGTGGAAGAGGTGGGAACGTTTCATCTTCTGTGTTCTCATAATCAGGAAGATCAAACAAGTTGTTCTCTAAAGGATCTATCATTGCCACTGATAAAACTTTTTTCTCCTTCCTGCAGGACCTACCAGAAGCATTTAAAGAGAAACAGCTAAACATCAGTTATACACAATATGTCTACAGCTTTTCCAGAAAGATTTGTCAACCAGAAAACACAAATTAATTAAGACACCGTACAGATGGATAACACAATCTCACCTCACTAGGCTGAATAAAACATGGGTTTGACATGTTTCAACTCATCAAAGTTACCTGGGAGTGGCCGGTACGGGTCACAGGAATAAAACAGAAGAGATGGAATTCCAACCAAAGCACTTATCAAGACAGCTGTTTTCTACTCACATCCTTGACTATCAAAGACTGCAGGGATGGGGTAGGGGGGTGATAATTCCTCCGATTTACAGCTTACCCACTTGGAAACGCGGTCTGGAGGAGGATTCCCCTTTTCCGGCTCCTTAAGCAAAGCTACTTCCAGAGACTTTAGCACATCAGCACAACCGGGTTTAGGATGACCCCGTCTCACCGCGGCTGCCTTCAGGAACAGCTCTATTTTTTTACGGGAAAGTTGTTTCTCAGGCGGTTTTAGTGACACTCCAAGCGGCTCCGTCTACACCGACCTCCGGAGGCGAGCTCCCCACCCCGGGCTGCCAACCTCTCACGGAGCCGGAGGCTGAGGGAGTGGAGAGCGGACACTGAAGGAGGTCGCCCGGGTCTCCCTCCACAGGGAGGGCCGTCCCGCCGGGCGCCACGGAGGCCCCGCTCCCCTCACACCGCCAGAGCAGCCCTGAAGCCTGCAGGCACTGGGGGGGAGGGGAGAAGCGGGGAGCTCTCCCTCTCCCACCGGCGGGAAGCGGGGCGAAGAGAGGGGGTTCTCGCCCGGCTTCTCGGGGCAGCCAGCTCCTCGCCCGCCTTCTCGGGGCAGCCAGCTTCTCACGGCCCAATGACCGGCACCCCAACCCGCCCCCGCCGCCCCCACTTCCCGCCGCACCAGTCGGGCCGCGCGCCGGAGAAGTACCGCGAGAGCTCCACATCTCGCGAGCTCTCGGACGGGTCGGCTGAGGAGAGCGGGCGGCGGCGGCTGCGTGCCAAAGCGCATGCGCAGCAGGTAGGCGGTGGCGCGCTTGCCGCCAAAACGCGATGGGCGGGGCCGCGCGTTGCCTGAGCGGGGGCGGGGCTTTCCCTCACGGCGCGGCGCGTGGGGCTCAGCGCCCCCTCTGTCGGCGACGGCCGCTGGGGATGTGAGTTTTATTGTTCTAACAGTCTAAGGCTGCTAGGCCTCGCCGGGAATGGGGATTAAAATAATGACTGTTGAGCCCTTCCTCACTTTCCTGCCTCTGAGGGAAGGGCTGCCAGGACAGGTAGCGATCCCAGGCTTTTCTCCGTACCAATGCCGGCTACAGCCTTCTGGTAATTTAAAACTAAACCAGTTTGCGATTGCCCAGGCTGTAATAAATACTTCAAGCCCTCTGAGATTTGGCAGCTTGCCGAATTTAAGGACTTGGACTGCACGCTGCAATAGAGGAGCTCCGCAATACGGGCTGCAGTGCTGTTGCATCTGAAAAGTTCTGGTTTTATATTTTTACAGGTCAGTCCATAGAAGTGTATCTGACTTAAATTACAGGCTCTTCATCTAAGCAAAATGAGAGAAAATTTGTCAAATATTAATACATTAAGGGAATTGGTTTTCCCTTATTTCTCTATAAACTCAAATTTGACATAGAATGTTTCTGGTGATTTAATGTATTCCTTCTAATACAACAAAGAAAATCAACTGCAGTTCCTTTCCAGTTAAAAACAAGTATTATTCTTTACCCAAAATTATTTTAACAGTTAATGTCTAAAGTGTATATTCCCAAATGCAGCAGCTTCTTTTATAGTCAAGAATACATTAAATACAGGGATAACAGGTTAATGAATTTGTTAGCATTGAATCTGTTTGTTTTAACTTTTTAGATACAGCCAATTTATTCAATTGACTGAGGCGCATGAAGTATGAAAATAAACAGAAAGATACACTAATAATTATAGATCAAGTGCTGTTGATTTCCAGCTTGAAACACTGTAAAGATTTGTGTCATATAAAATTACTGAAAATCAAATGCCGATGTGATGAACTCTTTGCATTGAAAATAATAGTCACTCTTTATATTAAAAAAATCTTTACAAATTAATTAGGTTTTGGGTGTAGCCCAAATATCTGATTCATAACTATTAGTGTGATGTGTCTTTTCATGTAAATGTTTTCCTTAATATTTAATGGCGTGGGGGGTTGTATGTGAAGTAATTGGATTTTAAATACTTCGCTAATGTCAGCCAAACTTACTAGAGGCGGAAGATTTCAAAATTTCCTTAAGCCCCTCCATATTTTCTGCAAAATCAACTGTTAAGTGAAAAGAAATAGCATAGTAGGGTTCTGCAAGAGCAAAGGCAGGGAGAAGGTAGGATTAATTTACGTGGCTGACCAGTCTCCATATACCCAGGTGAACCGGTCTGCATAAGCAGAGCTCTGTCCTGCGGCGAGTGATTTGTCTTTGCCAGAACGGGTAGAAAACAGATATGAAGAAAGTGCTGGAAAAGGTATAAAAAATACTATACAAAGATTGCTTAAAATCTCTGCAGAGGAGTACAGTGTTACAAAACCTACCATATTTATGCAACTTTGATTAATCAATATTTTGGAAGAGTGTTTAATTAGAGACTGGACTTGATGACCTAGGTGGTTCTTTCCAGTCCTATGTTCCTAATTAAATGAAAAGCATATGCTGGCAGGCATTGATTATTGTTTTTTCCTCAGGAAATGAATAGCCAGCCACATGCTGATAAAATAATAAGTTGGGGAAAAAAAACCCAACCCATAGATTGCCTCTATTCTAGAAAACACTTCTGGCTTCTAGTTTAGGTGAAATGGAAATATTATTTTTTTGTTTCTGTATTGAATAGCATCAATTGCATAAGAAAAACTGCAGAAAATTAGCTTCTTATTTTATATTTCGGTATAATTTCCTGGTTTATGTTACATGTAATAGATGGCAAAGAAAATCCGTAAAATGGATAATTGGCTAGTTAAGCATTTGAAGGGGTTTACTCCTACGGGAGTAACACTTGTTCTGCAAAAACCCTGTAAGTTTTATGTTGGGAAAGCTGTTCATGCAACAGACCCTATGCAAAACTGGTACCATTGTAGCTATGTTACTGGGAGATCGCGTCTATGGATTTAGCAAACTTCAGATATTTGTGATTTATATCTTGCTAATCTAAACTGAATTTTATATTATACAGTCATCTTAAACATTAATTTCTAAGATTTTAGTATATTACTAAACATTCAAGATCGTGTTCGGATGCACAGTGTTCTTTTAAATCCCTGCTTCTTGAGGAAAACAAGATTTGCAAGACAGGTTGGGATCTCTGGCTGTTTGAAAGTCAGTTTGTCATCAACCCACTTCTAATACTTTTTGATCCTGTTGGCCAATTTCAGTCAAATTCGAATCAGGCTTCTTAAATTCCATTGCGTGTGGGACCATTTATTTCCTTAATTTGCTTTGTTAACCACTAAATAGATGAAGAAGTATTAAATCTTAAAATAAAAGTTTGTGTGCGTATGTTTTGGCAGTGAAATACGCAGCTTATGTGGCAATCGAGTTTTAAAAGTTGGGTTAATTTAGTGATGCAATTAATCTATATAGAAATCATCTTTTCCTTTTCATGCAAGACACTGGAAAAAATTCAGGTTTCCATGAGGGAAAACAGCGGTAATGAAGACAAGCTTCTTTGTTCCATTTCTATTTACAAAGACATATTTTAGTTCTATTTTTCCAAGCAGTGCTGGAATCAATAAATCACAAAGTGTCCCTGCTCAGAAGTCTTTCATAGAAATTACACTGCCTTCTATTTTTCCTTCATCTTTTCCTCTGTGATCCACCTTCAGAAATGCCTGTTTGTAAAGCAAAATGCAGTACTTTCCACGGAGAATATTCAAATTCCCAAAACACATGTTTTGTTTTGGCAGGGGAAATATGCTTAATTTTTAGTTGCAAATGCACTGAAGTTAAACCTGTTTGTTTTATGGTATTTCAAACCAATCTGCAACAACCTTGAAACTTTTCAAGTATGCTATGTAATCATAGAAAAGAAAACTGGTCATTCAATAGGTCTATATGGATCGGTGTGACAACCATTACAAAAATCAAAAACAACAACAAAAAAAACCCCCAAGTAACGTGTCTTATGAGGCTTTGAGGAAAGCCCAGAGGCCACCGAGCTCTTGGGTCTCTCTAAGGTTCCAGGGGTACAACAAAGCCTGAGGAATTCAGGGGTGGCATCAGCAGTTACATAGAAATTATTCCCGCGGGTGCATCACTCCATATGCCCGTGGCTTTATTTCTATATTCAGTCGATTCGAAATACCTTTTTTTCGTGCTGTAGGTCAACGGGGCTTCAAAAGAGATGAGTGAATTCAGTAATTTTTCAAAGATTCCCCGTGTCTACAGTGCAAGTACAAAGTGCTCCAGAGGAGGGAGCTATCTCTTAATTACTGGAATTGGATGGAGGGAGCGTGTCTTTGAACGGCAAAACTGTGAAAATAGTAATTTAATCTTTTCTACTTTAGAAACAGCATTTTCACATAATATGTAGGGAAATTTGTTCATAATTTCAATTGCTATAAAAGCATTAATGACTAGTCTGATTAGAAATATTTTACTTTTGCAAACCCCAGAAAATTAAAACATGGAATTCAGAGTGGTTCTTCATACAAAGGATTTACAATATAAGTTTTGTTATGGAATTTACTCTGCACTTTTACTGTCAGCTGAGTCAATCAATGTGATCCACACTTCTTTATTGCTGTGTTTCAAAAATTCTGCATACTGAAACCTCTGTTTTCAGTAGACATGTCCGGTCATTCATCTGTTTGTGTACGATGGTTTTCTGATGGAGAAAAACAAGCAATGTTACAAGGAGAAAAATCACTAAACTCTGTGTGAAAATTCACAATTCACAACTAAAATTTTTCTTTATTCAGTCCAAATATTTAAAAGAAAACAGGACCTTCCCTGCAATCATCTTTTCGGAGAAAAAGAGGCCCTACTTTGTGACATAGTAGAGTAACTATAGTTGTATAACTCGTGGGCAATTATGGCATAGTGCAACTGCAGTTATACCGGGCGTATGTCATAACTGTGCATTCAATACCTGTCTACTATTCCCGTGTTCTCTGCAGAGGAGTTGAGTGTTTCAGACAAAGGAGTCCTTGCATTTCCCCACACACAGTTGTGGAAAGGGACAAACAACCTCAGCTGCAACTCAATGCCTTCTTCAGAAAAAAAGTCTGATTTTAGCATAGAAAGACTTGGAACTTTATGAGTTACTATAAATGCTGGTCATTCGGTTTTACTATAACACCTTAATCCAGTGGAAAACAGAAAGGAAAATAACATACAATTAAAAATTCTCAAAAAAACTATATAAATCCCAATTTCTTATATTTTAATTTGTGGCTGAATCGACTCATTGGAGTATGAAACCTGTCCACAGTTGTAAAGAAGTTATTAATGTAAATGATGTATTTATAGATCTGCATTGTATAGGGAAAAGACCATATCGCTTCAAAAGTTAGGGGAATCTCAGCAAAAATTATGTTTTATGGAATGCGTGATAAAGAGCATGTGGCTGAGAACTGCTTCACAAGACGGAGGTCTCCGCCTTTGCTTGGAAACCGCGGGCATGGTGCTTGTTGCAGGTGTGAAGGCAGCAGGAGCTCTTGAGGAGTTCCCACTCCTCACCCAGACAGAGAGACAGACAGACACGCACACACACAGAGTTCTGAAGCCACCGCTGGGGCAGCTGCCAAGCGAGGGAGAAAGGCATTTCTAGGCATTCATCTTTTCCTGCTCTCAGGCAATAAGGCACAGAAACGGAATACCAGTTATAGTGGTCAGTGCTGGAACTGCCAAAGGAATCGGTTTTTCACTCCTCTACCAAGTCCCCAGCCATTCGCCACCACCTCAGCACCAAGTCACGCGGTACTGCTGCAGTTCTTGGCTCAGCTGTCTCTCAGAGATTTCACTTGCCCCTGAAGCAAATTTATGAGTAACTGTAGAGTCTTTTTTTCTAGGTTTGTCACATTTGTTGACAGATAGAGCACCATCCAGCACACAAACTTACAGTAGTGATGGAGGGAATTTCTCAGCTGTGTCAGAAAGCAGAAGAAATCTGCAAGCCCTTTGTAATGCAGAACTCCTCAGGGCACAGGCCTTGAAAGAGTCCTTATCCTACTTCTGCTGCATTCAGACCATGAGAAAGTAATCTTCTAAACAAGCACAAATTATACCAAACTTGTTTACAGCATCTCAGCAGTAGCGGCAGGATTGTATTGTGGCTCTGTTCAGAAAAGTCAAATACGTGTAATTCCTTGTATCTCCTGAATCTTAGCATACCCATAGCACAGGAATGTCATAGTTTTAAGCACTGCACCCGTGTAATACCCAGACTGGCTTTGTTGATCCAAATAGGGCCATTGGCAGTACTCTAATATTCCATTCTTCCCCCCAAGATCTACAACTAGATAACAGGAATCTTTACTTTTAAATGCTCCCTCTTGGAAAGAGAAGTGGTATGGCAGATCAGCTGCTGTTGACTGGAGACAAAGGGTGTCTGTTACTGTTAGAGCGAAGTTGCCTACTCCAAAAGAGACAACCGTTGGCCTGGAGCAGGGACACCCGGTCACACGCACCACTGGCGACATGCACCGCCGGCCCCCAAGCCAGCCGGGGCTGTGGGGGGCAGGGGGTGTTCCAGGCTGAGGGACCAGCACTGTGCCAGCCCCACTGGGCACAGTGAGACATCATCACCCCACCTCTTTGCCCCCCTGTTCCCACCACGCTCAGTGCTCTGCACCTCCTCCACTATTAACCTGGCAGACTTATTTTCTAAAAAATCAGTACTTCATAGATGTCTGGAAGAACGTTGATGTTAAAGCGAGGCAGCGATCAGCTGCCCGAGGTGGGAGCTTTTTTCCAGCAGTAAAGTGGCTTTTGCTCTCTGAAATTTTAAACCTTGTATTTATGTTGGCATTTTTCTGCCTGGAATTACCCATATGAAAGAGGCTCTGTTCTTCCTGTGGCCTGGGGTCGCAGCCCAGCCGCCTCTTGGTTCGGGGCTTCTGTATTTGACCTTAAAACTGTTAAAGCAGCAGTGGGTTCATAAAGCGCAATCCCCACATACAACATTGATTTTTTAAATTTATTTTACAAATCATTATTTCTCAGCCGTACATTCTTGCTTTCGTATGGCAAAACGTGATAGAGAGCTCCTGGAAAGTAAAATTTTCTTGGGTGTATTTTTAGGTTCACTAAAATAATTGCAAGAAAACCCAGAGAGTCCCAAAATCAAGAGCAATGCAAGTCGGAACTTTGCCGGGATGTACACATGTAAAACCATCATCACGTCAATGTGTGAGATCTGGCCAAATCGGGCCATTCGTCCCGCGGAGCCGCAGCACCGCTTCACCCAGAGCCGCTGGGCTGTTTTGCTTTCAGACTCGTTTTACTTTTTATAATTCACGGTTCTGTAACGGCGACCCTCGGTTCCCATTTTTAATTCAGGAGTTTACTTTGGGAAAAATCTAGCAGCCCTTAGTACCCCAGCGGAGGCTTACGTTTTAATTATAAACCGAGTAGTTAGCACGTGGGAGAACGTTAACGATCGCGTGCGAGGGCCATCGGTGAACAGCTCCGCGACACCTCGGTGTACCGGGGGCGTCTCTGCGGAGGAAACGTCGCCGCCTGTTGGAAGCAGCTGTTTTACTTAATCGCTAAGAGGATTCCACCCCCAAAAAAACCCACCCTAAACCAAAAACGCCAACCATAAAACTTTACGGCAAGGCCCTAAGCCGTGAGAGGCGGCGGCGGGGCCGAGTGGGGCCGGTGCCGGTGCCGGTGCCGGTGCCGGTACCGGTCGGCGGAGGGAGCGGCTCTCCCGCACCGCCCCCGCCCCGCAGGTGCGGGCAAAGCGCAGTGAGGGCAGAGCTTCAGCGCGGCTTCATTCCTCCACACTGCGCATGCGCCTAGCCACCGCGCCTGCGCGCTGGGTGGGCCGGGGCGGTGCGCGCAGGCGCAGTCGCAAAGAAGGGCACATTTTGAGCCCGGGCAGTTCTCCCCGTCGGGAGCTGCCGGGAGGGAGCTCAGCGCTGCTCCGCCGGGGGAGGCCGGCGCTGGGCGGGAGTGGCGGCGCGCCTCGGTCGGGGTCTGGCGGCACCACCACCGCAGGCACTCGCCTGCTGAGGAGGCTGCCCGCAGCCCGCGGGGGCACCGGCGGCGAGGGGAGCCCCCAACTTTGCTCCGCCGCAAGAAGTCCCTCGAACCTGGCCGGAGTGGGGCCGGGGCTTCTCCGTCCCTTACCCTCTGCGCCGTCCGGGGGCGAAAATGCCGAAGAAGAAGCCCGGACCGATCCAGCTTAACCCCGCTCCGGATGGATCCGCCGTCAACGGGACCAGCTCTGCAGAGTGAGTGAAGCCGGTCGGGGGTGGCGGGGGGTCCGGCGGGGCTGCCCGCGCTCGGCGGCGGCCGCCGTCCCGCGGCCCTGAAGTGACGGGCGCGGCCGCCCCTGCGGCAGTCTCCCCGCGGCCGTGCGGGGGGTCTCCGGCGCACCGGCCCTCCCCCGGGAAACCCGCGTGTCCCGGGGCCGGGAAGCGGTACCCGCGCTGCTGGGTGAGTTTCTCCTTAAGCCGTCTCGCTTTGCACCCGCACGGCCTGGTTTCCAGAAAAATCAAAATTCCCGATTCCCGGGGGTGCGTGCCCCCTGCGTGGAAGCGACTGAGAGGCTCCTCTGCGGAATAAGCGGTCGGTGTCTGCGGCAATAAGCAAACTTCTATCAGATCTGCAAGGTAAATGAGCTGGGGAGAAAAAATAGAGGAAAAGTTGTATAACTCTCTTCTCGTAGTTCATAAGGGCATCTGCTGAATTCTTAGGTTATATAATTATCTAGTAAGTGCCAAACTACACATTGCCAATAGCGTATTTCCTAAATGTGTGTGCCTGGGAGAAATTATATTGAAAATCCTAGATTTGTTGAAAAGGTGTTTTGGTTTTCCTCCTCCTTGGCTTTAAACCAAGCTTACGCTGGTTTCAGTAAATCTGTTTTTCAGTAATTAGCGCATAATGATTGGTATATCAGTGAGTGTGTTTGGAGAAAATGCTTCTGAGCTTTCCTGTGTGTAATGCAAACATTTTGCTGTATGGAGGTGTGGAAGGTAGGTCTGAGCTAATCATGGGTACACTTTGGGGAGGGGGGGGAAGGACTGAACGCTGGATTCTAGCGCGTGGCTCGTGAAGCCTCTGTTGAGTGTGTGGATCAGGGGGAGTGCGGTGGCTTCAGTTACGCAGGTACGGTGCCAGCGCCCTAAAGTAAAAGGTTTTTCTTTGAGGTTAACACGTCTGTGATCACCACCTAAATTTTAGGTTAAGGTGATGGGCTGGCTCTTAACTGAGCCTTGTGACACAGGTGCATCTTAGAAGAGATTCTTGTCCCTGTATTATCAGTTCAATCTTGGATATGTAAACGGAGCTCTGATACGCTTAGGTACCACCCTGACAAAGGCGAAATTGCAGTGAGATCTACAAGTCTTGGGCTTTAAAGTGCCCCTGCATGTATTGTTGTTGCCATCTCATTTAACCACCCAAACATCTCAAAAAAAAAAAAAAAAAAAAAAAAAATTTGTCTAGCAGCTCCAGCTGTGACATTTCTAGCAAACTCTTTGATTAACTGAGAGATGAGCTGTTTAAAAACTATTCTCTGGCAGGAGTTACTGATTATATCTAAGTAATATGAACTGAATATTATGCAGGTTTTGTTCTGGATTGATAAGGGGAAAATACTGTTTTTCATATCTGCCTGTATAGCACTGTCCAGTTAATTTTCTTCAAGGTAGTTGTGGATACGTTGACTTAGTCTGTCCCTGTTGCATATTACTTTTGTTTTATAGAATAAATCTGATATACCTATCACTTGCTTATTTTGATACCTGAAGCTAATCACTGAACATGCAACATATTAAATATCCTATTTCTTCAATATTTTTTTACTCAAAACATGTCCTTAATTTAAATTGCTTTTGCATGTCTGATACTCATTTACTTGTTGGAAACCTTTGGAGACTCATGGGATTGTTGTCTTGTTTACACCGATGAACTATCTTGCTTCATTTTCTGTTTTGTATGTTGATTTCTTTGGTGTCTGGGTCTCCTAGACTTGTGCTCTTTGCTGTATACAAGACCTTATACCCAGCTTTTGTCAGGCTTAAAGATATGTCAAGCATTTTTAAAAGAAGTAGTTCAGTGAAAATAAATCCAGCAACCTGTTGTCCTGTAAACAACCATAATTAATTCATTGTGGAAATATCCCCTCATTCTGCTAATATTAAATTGTCATTGTGAAAGATTTCAAATACCAAGGAGTAGTTGCATCAGAACTTGGAAATGGGTTTTGGAATTAAATTCGGGGGGTTTTGTATGTGGTTTATTTTTTTTTTTTCCTTCATCTGCAAGATTGTTTCTTTTTTTTTTCTCCTGCTCTGTGTGTGTGGTGTGTTTTTTTTTTTTTTTTTTTTTTGTCTGCCCTCCCTCCTCCCCTGTTCAGTGTTTGAAGTCAACAGTAGAGGTGTTTGTCAGGCTGTATACATTGTGAAGTGTTTCAAGTATGCTGTGCATCTGTGGACTACCATATTAATGCTTTCTAAAGCTCTGTTCCTGGTATAATGGAATTTTGGCTATGCGAGTCTCCAGTTACTCATTTGCTTCCCCCATATACAAACCTGTCACTTTGCAACTGATCTCGGATGCTTCCCTGTTCTTTTTCAGGGAAGAGAATCTCTCAAGAGAAAGAATGAAAAGAGCTCAAATTACTTAGCTAAGTGAAATGATGATCCAGAGCGAGGTGGTATGATTGCTGTCTGTAAATGCGAGAAGGACCTGAACATCCAGAAGGAAGGAAGTTATTTAGGCCCAAAGGCAATGTTGGCACAAAATCAAACACATACGGATTGGCTGTCAGTAGTTGTACATTGGAATTTGGAAACGTTCTAGCTGTCAGAGGTGGAAGGTTCTGTAACACATTCTGACAGCTATATGACCCTCAGAATCTCTTGCTAGTTTTAAAATATTGAAGCTTAATACTTTTAGGAATGAGTACATATGGTACGTTGTTGTCCTGGCAGAAAGGAAGGGGAAAGGGAGGAAATGCAAGAAGGGACTGCATGATTCAGGATGTCCTGCTTTCCATTCCTGTCTTATCCTCTGTCTTCATCCTTATTTGGCAATGGGAACTCATTGACTAAGAAAAAGTTTATAGTGTGAGGTGTAGGGCTTTAAGAAGTATGTGTGTGAGGCTTGGTTCTCACTTGCGTGACTCTTCTCCCCCCTGTCAACCCGTACCCTTTGCTGGCAAGATAGTATAACGGAGAATTAGGGTACTTGCAGTTTAAAGATCTGTGTACTGAATATTTTAATGAAAATTTCACAATGTTGATCTCTTGAAAGCAGTTTTTCTTATTTGTAGCTTGTTATTTGTAGCGATTACTTTAGTTATTTGTACGGGATGTTGTGGTTCTCTCTGGGGCCTTCTAAATCCCTAGCTACCCTGCTGGACAATAGAGACAACTTAATAAAAGATTTTCCTATGCTGTGGGCTTCACTTCTGCTTTTGACACTTCCTTCTGAGAAGTGGTTGCAGAGAGAGAGTTGAACCTGTGCTGCTGTTCTTGAGCTCTGTGTTCCTTCAGATCATCATAATGAAACCAAGAGGACATTGGTCAGCTGCAAGTTTAATTTCATTCTGGTATCTTTGGAGCTGCACGGTTATACCTGTGCAAAGATTTTTGCAGAGAAAACAGGGCAAAAAACCCAAACAAACCTGAAAGAAAATTAGTAAAAGGAATACTTACCTTTGACTGAATATGCTGGCATAGTTTACTGTCTTAAGAGCCAAAAGAAACAAGAACAAAATCTCCACTTTGTTCCTTTCAAATTTCTGACTCCCTTTGAATATCTGACAGTTGTTACCCAATTTCTGTGTTTCTCTAAATCCAAACAAGACCCAGAACATGAAGCCGAAGCTCTGCAAAGAAGCAGGAGGGTAGGTTTCGAGATAATGCCACTTTCTGTATTGATCGCAATAAGTTTTTTGTTCACATGAAAAGAAAGTTACTTCATGTCATTCTTTAATCGCCTCTTTACAAAGAAAAATGTAAGCAGAGGGAAGGGTCATATTTATAATGAGAAAGTTAATTTGATATAAAATGCCAGTGAAGACGAGGTACAACTAGTGTTTATCTTGCTGTAGGTAGTCTCCTAAATGCCAGGTAAGGCATGTATGGGGCTCTGTACAGACTGTGCTGAAACAGAAGTTCCACCATCTTGTCTCAAATAGGATTTTGTATTGAGGTACATATCTTGGGTGTTTGGGTCTTCTGTTTGTTGTTTTAAACTGTGACACCCTGGGTGAAAACAGCATTAAACAGCTGCCTAATGGTTCTGTCACCTGGCAGAACAGAATATGGGCAACTTACTGTTCCCCAACTTTGTTCTCTGCTAATGGCTTGTCGCTGAATACCTAAACAGCTGATGCTATTAATATATTATGGTCATGTCACATTCTTACTGATTTTTAACTGCTTTGGCTTCTTAAAATTGATATTTGAGATCCAAATAGATGGTTGATCATTTTTTAAAATTTAAACCAAATATCTAAACATGATTAAGTTACTCAAAGTGCTTTTGGCTGAGATGGTGCGAAATGCGAGAGTTCTATAGTTGCAGCCTTGTAATATATTTTTTTTTAAATCACTACTCTTTTTTTTGGTGTTCATCAAAAACTATTGTCTGTAAGTTAGACTGCGTTGAGTTTTGAAGTGTTGTACTGATCTCAGGGAAGTGCATTAAAATTTATTAGTTAAAATGCCCATGTCCACAAGTATATACATAGGGAAAAAAATTGAGGAAACCTGTGCCTTGAGATCCTAAATTATGTTGGATGAGATAGAATGTCTTGGCATATAATGTAGACTATACTCACAGCCTTTTTTTAAAGTGCTTACTTGAAAAAGTGAAATAAATAGTCAATACAACATATTTTATCATAGAGCACAACAATCCAATGAGCCACCAAAAAAGCATTATAATTACTCTTCTAATTCATTTGTCTGTCGTGGAGATTACTGCTGCAGTTAGGAATGTATATTAATGTTTCTTGTTGCTTAAAACTTGTAATTACAGAACAGTCACTTTATGATTACTTTTCCTGTACATCAGTTACATTTGGATGTCTACAAAGTAACTGCTCTGAAGCCTTACTTTTTACCTTGACTGTGTAAATAAAAACTTCCCTGTCTTTGCTATTGTAATTTGAACTTTCCAGAAGTACCTGGGACTTTGCTTTAATTTCTATATTCTATCAAATTTTTTTTTTGAGTGCCACTGACTTTATTTGTGTTGTATAAGAATTCACATTGAAAAGGTGATTTGGATTGAAATGCTGTGGTTTTTTTTTTTTTTTAATCTGTTGAAGGAATTCCAAAATATACAAGCTGCGTATGTGTTTTAGCAACAACTGGCATCTCCGAAATCAAGCCTAAGCTATGATCTCTGCTCTGGGAAGACAGGGCCAAGCAAGTCTCAGATGTGACAAAGCGAGGCATGATTTCAGGTAGAAGGGGCAAAGTAAGCTTATATTCTTGGCAAGGAGGACTGAGAGAACACTTCTGTTTTGTGTTTAGTTAGATAAAAATGTAAAGAAAAAAAGTAGAACAAGGAGTTTGCGTTTTCCTTTAATATGCTGTGAAGAAGTCGTTGTTTGAGAGGCATTTAAGAAGATATTGTCCACAGGTCTTTATCACCTTAGTAACTCTATTTCTTTAAAGGACACAGCCTGAAAGAAAATCCAAGGACAACTGTGAGTGAAAACAGCCCATCAGACATGGAGCTGTCGGTATTGGTGGTGCCTACACCGGTGACAAGCGGTTCTGGGTTTTCTTTTAAGTCTTAACTATAGTATATCTGGGCCTTAGAACTGTTCAAACCAAAGACTAATTTCATAGAACTGAATGACTGGCAAAATCCAGTCATAGGTTGAGAACTGCAGTATTAATTAGTCAGCTTTTCCTTGTTGCTTCTTGCTGTTTATTCTGCTTAAATTGCACTTAAGGTCATGCATTTAGGGAAGCCCCTGAATAGCTGGCCTGACCTCTGAGTACAACTGCCTGTATTTGATAGTCAAAGAACTTGGGAATCATGCAAAACTGGTTTGAACTTCAATTTGTATTACAATTTGCAAAATAAATAGTTGCTTAGTTGCTATGCGTCTTGCAATTTCCAGGTTTTACAATATCTTTCTCAAGGGAACTTCACTTTGGGCTTTGTAGGAATAGAAAGGCAGATGGTCTCCCATCATCTCTAGTGTGGGGTGGTTTGTTTGTGTGTGTTTGTGTTTTTTTTTTTTTTTTTTTTTGACTTGAGTTCTTTGGTTGTTAAGTTTGCATTGTGAAATGGAGTGGCACAGGGGGACCAGCCGAACCAGTAGGCTGTTTCCCAGTAGACCTTGTTCCAAGAGGATTTGTCCTCCATGGAGTAATTTTTTTTTTTTTTTTTTTGTCAGTTTCCTTGGATGTGATTTTAGATGAAATGGAAGGAAGACTTTCAGCACAGTTAGTTTTAATGCTTGCTGGGTCACTTCTGCCTTTGTTCGGGGGGGATTTTCTTTCTTTGTTTTTAAAACCAAAAAGTCTCTGAGGAGGGGCAGCCCCTCTATGGAATTTCTTTGACTTCAGAGGAGCTTCTTCACATGTGTGTAGTGTTCTGGAAGATTAGATCCTGGATTTTTATGACTGACCTGACTGGATTGCAGTTGCATTGCATGCATACGTGGAATTACTGCAAACTTGTAAATGTTTTTAAGAAAACTGAAGGAATTTTTTTTTTTCATCTCCTACTAATGATTAACCAAGCTTACAAATACATCTGCTATGAGAGAATGCATCTTAGGCAGGCAATCCTAAATGCTAGATAATTCCAAGAAAACTGTGAACCTTTTATTATTCACTAAATCTTCCAAATTTACATTAAAACATATGCACTCATAACATTCTCTTTAAATGTGTCTGATCCTATGTGTAGTCCTTCATTGAGTTAGAAATAGCATTTTAATAATAATTAAGAAGCTAATAGAACACTTGATCTGTTATAATAAAATAGCGGAAGGTAAGAGCCTGCATCATCTTCATAACTCCTTATATTAATTCTGAAAAAAATCTACAACTAAGTGTACACAACTTGTACAGAAATTACCCACGAGTGGCAAATTGACCTGTGCTGTTCTTATTTGATGGCAGCTTTTAGTTTACAATTATGGACATAGGAAAGATTTTAAGACACTTAATACTGAGGTGGCAGTAAATACCAAGTCTTGTTATGTACTTACACTTATATTTAAGTATAATGACAGTAATGGAGGCATCCTTTAGTTGTTATGAAGTTGGTTTTGTTCAAAAAGCATAAATCAGTTTAGGAGAGTTAAATAAAAAAAGTGTGTAAAAATAAATGTTGTTGCATTCCAGTGGGATGAAGGGTAAGGGAAGTGCAGGCTGTAAGTGTGGATCCAGCCACTTTTCCTTTTTTGTCCCCTAGAGCACCAATTCTGTAGATGGTTACAAAGGTGTGACTTCTCAATTAAGCATGTGAAAGGTCCTGCGCCTTCAGAAGTCCTGTCCTTTCTGTGCCCACATCTTCACTATGCTTCCTTTCTTCTATCAACTCTTACAGTGAGATGTGTGCACTGATTTGACTGAGAATTTACCCACCAAAGAAGCCCAGACTAGTTTTTGGAGGGCTCTCCTCTTGTGCTCGCAGCAGCATTGATGTAGCCACATAGTGAACTTAATCAGGGAAGTAACCAGTCTGAAAATGTGCAGTATTTCTTGTTAATTTTTAAATTGATCTGCTATGTGAATAGGCTATTTGGGAATGAATGGCTAGGGGCAGAATGAGGCAGAGCCACCTCCTTTGGCAAGAGCCCAGGCTTTTGCAGGATTAAATGACAGAATACTTGGAGCCTGAGAGGTGCCACTGAGATGCGTTGAAATTCAGTAATTACAACAATTTCTGAGTAGCGCATCTTTTAATGAATAGTCATAGGTCTCTGTCTCAAGAGGATCAGATCACCTCTGAGACCTTCCAGTGTTATCTAGTAGCCGAAGAAGGCTTAAAAATACGAAAGCATGAAAGAGACTAGGTAAACCCGATATGTAGTTGAATTATTTATTTGGCATAACAACAGTGCTACTGTTGTTAATGTGGGCAATGGGTCTTTGCTTTAGCACTAGCTTAAAAAAATAAAATTAAAATCGTGGGGAATTTGCATAAGCTGATGAAATACATCAGCCAGTTACTTGGGTGGGTATTGACTAATTTATCTCTATGTATACAGGGGAAATATTCTGAAATGAATTGGGGAAGGAATTTTCTTTTATTTATGGTAAATCTAGATGTTCACTTTAAGTTTTAAATTTTCCAGTAAAAAAAATCCCCCCCCAGCTTCTTGCCTGTGTTGCTCTTTTTACAGCTGCATTTGTTCTCCCATCATTGCCCTGGGGATTGACTGGGCTTTCTAAAGTGGGCAGATTTCACTGCCAAAACACAAAAATGTCTCTTTGAGAAAGCAATGTTAGTTGGCAACATCAGTTTCTAGCCTGCTGAATTTTTGGGGAGTGGGTTCATTCTTCCAAAAACTTTTTACATTTTTTTTTTTTAAAGGAAGCAATGGATTATGTTGTTTTTCTGAAGACTTACTAACGCGTTGCTAGAAATTAGCAATCGGATGATTTCTGATTTGATATGTGTTCAATATGACAGGCAAAAACTTGATTATAATTTGGAACGAATGTGCAAGGCTTTCTGCCAGTTATTGCCCACAGGAATTGAACAACTGGGAAAGACTAATTCACTGCTCAGGATCTCTTTGCAAACATCTGTTGAGATGCTGTTGTCATCCCAAGTCTTGTCTGAACAAGAGAAGAGTGAATTCCAGCAGAAATTATACCTACTGACAGCTGAGGATGTGGTCTTTCACCTGGATTCGGTCACCTCGCAGGCATCCAGCGGAAGGCAGAATACAGTGATGTCCATGAGTGGGTGACACATGCAAAAAAATAAGAATGGAAGCAGATTATTTGGCTTTACATGCTGAGAACTAGGAAAGAGATATTCCAGCAGTGTGTGATTCTTTGGATGAACAAGTGGCATCTTAAAAATCTACTTACAGGTTTTTAAAACAAACCCTTGAAACTTCCTGGCAACTCTTTCTTTTAGTGTGTGGTTTTTTGTTTTTGTTTTTTTTTGTTTTTCTTTTTTACCAACTCAGCATTGTTCTGTGCTTTTCCAGAATTTTTTTCAATGTGATGGGAAGATGAGTCAGCAGATCTAATGTAGCAAATATAACAATTGCAGAATGCATTTTTTTGGAGGGGGGGAAATATTCAACCTGGATATAGGGGTGTGTGTATTTATATGTGACTATTTCTATATGTATTGGTATAGTCTATACATACACTTAGTAAAAATTACTGATTTCTTCCACTAAAGGGCTATACTGGAAAATGTTCTGTGTTATGCAATCCATCCATTTCAAATATAGGCAAAGATCTAAACCTTCCATCCATGGCTTTTTCTGAATCCCAGTTACAGGTTGATTTTTTTGTTTGTTTTATGTTTTCATCTGCACATTCTGTCAATTTTCTTTCCCAGTCCCTGGTGTGTTAACTGCAGCTTTTGATGAAGTTTGTGCTTCTGTGCTCCTTGCTCAGCTCTTGCACAGAAGGCGTCTCAATTCTAATCCCGGATTTTTCACGGGCCTTGTAAACCGATACTGTAACTTCATCTTTATTACTGTAGTGTCTCTCAAAGGCTGTGTACCGCATAAGGGAGTCGTGAAGGTACAGTTACCAGTAGCATTGCACATATTTATCCCTTCGTTTTATCACTAAATTTAACTCAAGAGACATAAAACAGTGGAAAAGCAGGACATATGTGTGTTGGCTGATGATCAGAATTTTATGATTTATGTTTATTCTTGGTGTTATGTTTTAAATACCAGGGAAAAATAAGTTTCTCTTTCTGTTCATAAGGCAGTGTTAATTGCCCTGTTGCTCTTTTGTTCTGGCTGTGTGTAGTGCTGTCTGGGAAAAATCAGTGGCAGGTGCGCAGGTATTTATGAAAGGGAGATAGAGAACTTGGATCTCTGGTTCTGGAGATTCAGTTCTTGAATTTCTTAATTTGAGATGGCAGAGCTTATTTGTGGCAGACTTTGAATTCAATGCTACAGTAAGTCCTGAGGAAACTTTTTAACTGAGGAAAAAAAAACAACCCCAAAATCAAAAACCCAAACCAGTTGCATTGTTCAGCCACAGAGCTAAATATGTGAAAGGGGTGCCTGAGCGTCCCTGGCAGCTGCTGCCACCCGGGATAAAGGGCTATAACTCCGAGTGGTGGCTGGGAACAGCTGCGAGAAAATCTGGTAGGAAAAGGCACTGAGGGTGAGAATCCGGTGTCTGTCCGTTTGTGCCACTGCTCGCATCTGTGGCTCCCTTTGGTGAACTCTGTCCTCGATTCAAACATGTTGCTTGGCATGCTTCTGCTTATTTAAGGAAAACATAGCCTGAAATGTTTAATGGGATAGTGGTTAGGCTAAAGCAAAAGAGGGAGGAAGCTTAAAGCAAAGATTCCTACTCATCAGCTCAGGCTATAAGGAGTTTTTGAAGTTAAGCTGTCAAATTGGTTGGAGACTCAACAGGAGATTTGAAGTCATAGCACATATTTTCTTTAAAATATGTGGCTTTCAGCTTTAGAAAAATGAGAATTCTTATATTGAATTAGTCTAGCTGGATACTTTTTTGGACATAACAATATTTTTCTAGTAGTTTAGTTTTACATATCTTCTAAGAAATAGATTTTAGTCAAATTATCTGCCTCTTACTGGGTATTTTTTTTTCTGTTGGTGTTAAACCTCAAAATATCCCCTGCCATGTCTGTTGCATTGTGAAAGTGGAACAGTGTTTTCAGATGTTAAAATTCATGATAGAAATGAGCAGGTATATTGGGCAATCATATATCTCACCTAAAGGTAAGGGTAATTTATGAAGGACCTCTGTCATGTTGTAAGAATTGAAAACAAGCAGGAATTGAAAAATAGTGTATTTTTCCAAAACAAGACTCATTTGCACTTGTAGCAAGTTTGGATCTCTCCGAGTTGTTGTTTTAACTGTAAGTTTAATGTGGCTGCACTGGAGTTAGCCCAGACATAGGCACCTGTTCTGTGAGCTACGACACTTCTGTAGTTACTTCATCTTCCGTGTTATTCGGTGAACTGTTTAGTGAAAGGAGAGGTTAAATAAAAAATTTGTCATCTTGCCTGGGTTTGGCACAGTCATGCAAAATAGTAGTCTGTCTTTCCAAAACTGCAGAATCTCTTCATGTTCCTAATACTTTATTTCAGTTTCCTGATTGAGGCTGTTCATGGAAACGATGTAGTGAACTGCCTACTTTCTTCTCTGAATTGACAGTTGTGTAGGCTTGGGGAAAGCATTACTGTCACTGTTCTGGAAAACAACCCCCAGGCCTGTATCCTCGTGTGACAGTAGATCTGAAAGTAAATGCACTTCTTTATGCTTTCACTCATGCTAATTGTTCAGCTTGCAAAACTGATAGTAATAACTTTGAACAACTATTTGACAAATTACTGTTAAAGACACTGTCAGAATTTTTTTCCCTACCACTTTTTTTCTCTCTAAAGTAGACTTCAGGGTTGAGCATAGCTTTAAAGTAGCCTTTAGGGTTGAGTACATGACTAATGTGAGAGTTAGTACTCCAAATCCTTGAGAATTTTTTATTAGTGTGAATTAAGAGTAAGGATTTCTTTTCTGGTTTTAGTATGACATTATGTACTAGCAGACTAAAGGCAGCGTTTCTCTTCTCATTACTGGTTCAAAGAAAGCACATACGCTCTAAAATGCCTAATGCATCTCTTCCAGGAGTGCTTTCTGCAGTTCTGGGGTGGCTGTCCCCAAAAGCATAAACGGAGAAGTCTCCTCTTGCCTTCCGCCCATTTCTTTATAGAGGGGGAGAGCACTCTGCAGAATCTGTTACTCCTCCCTGTGCGTAGGAAATCAGAGCAAGGAAATACAGGGTTGCGCAGTGTCCCATGACGCTAATGTGTACCCACAGTGCCCACCCCTGTGTGGTATGTACATGTTTACAATGGTAATAGATCAGGGGTGTTTTGATGTTTAAAAAGAAAGTTAGGGTTTTTTTTTGGGGGGGGAACCCCAAACCAACGAAAGCAAAAAAACAACTCACCAAAAATCCAGAACAAAACCCCACAACCAAAGCTTTGGGGACTTTGCTATGATAGACTCAAAAAAAGTGACCTGGTAACCCGGTGAAGAGATGGTATTTTCAACACATCTTGTCCATTCAGGAGTTTGTGGATGAGGCCATGTGCATCTCCGGGAATGAGTGAACAGAACATCTAGTCCAGCAGCAATTTAGAGCTGCTGCTCTGTGCTTACTTTCATTCTTCTAAGCATCTGGTTTTGGCGGCTGTTTGGAGGTGGGATACTGGGAGAGGTGAGGCAGTTCGGAAGCTCTCAGATGAGCTTCCATGCAGGCAAGGTCTCACAGAGGCTGGAAAGCCCCCAGCATCCTGTGCAGTGATTCTCCTCCAAAAAACCTTTCTCATCTCTGTGGTCCACCACAAACTGGCTGCAGGAGGGGTGGGTGTGGGTTCCCCTGGGATGACAGATTGCAGTTCTGGCCTCTAAAATGGGTATTTTTGCAAAGTGTAAATGGGCAGGAGTATAGGTGAGCATTCTCTGTGTAGGTGGGAGGATCGTTGATGTTTGGGGGGCGGCTGTGTGTGTTTGGTAGGAGGCTGCACTCAGATTAAGTTCTGTTCTACATTGGTTTTAAACTTCTGAGGTTACAGAAGTGCTGTGAGACCAGAAGGACGTTGCACTATCAGCATACCTCCTGGAGCACAAAACCTAAGAAGTAATGTTGACTTAATAGGAAGGATCGTACCCGATCAAGTGTGGGTGGAGATAGTTTCCCCCTCTAGAGCAGCTGGTACCTGGTGCTGCACTTAGAGGGGAAAAACAAACAAATAACCCCCCTAAAAAATTGTGTTAACTTTCTGTTTGGTCTGGAAGAGAGAGATCTTGTGATAATTGTATCTGAAGTCCAGTAGTTAAGACACTACACTTTTTTTACAGTGGTATTGTCTGCTAGCTATACAGCATATTTATCCATTCCTGCTAGCTGAGGAAGAATATATTTATTGATAGTGTGAAATTACACTGTGTCTTTAACATATGGAGCAAACAGCACTGACCTTCCTGTGGCTTCATTCAGACGATCACATTACGAAAGCTGGATTCTTCCCCTAGTGCAGTTTGTTTAGTATGTGCTTGGCTTTAAGACTGATAGCAATAAATTAAATGATAACCTGTGGCTTCAGAGTAGTGCTTGGAACAGGGAAGCACTGAGGTGGTTTGATTTCCTGCTTTGATGGAAGGAACTCTGGCAAAGGCGTAGGGCTTTGACAGGCAAAAAACAACTCCCAAGACTGCAGCAGGTAATGGTGATGAATTTTAATAGGAATCTTTGTCTCTGAATAAGTTTTATATAAGATTAAGTAACTACTAGTGCTCTTCTGGAGGTAGACATGAACATGTTAACATGCTGCTACTTTTAGCTACTAAAGCTTGCTTAATGTTTTCATGGTGTCCTAGTGATGAACTGATTTAAGTGTTCCCTCTTCTGTGTTTTATATGTTGGCTTAGTTGTCTTTGTAAAGCTTCATATGCACTGATTTACTTATCCACCTGTTTGTGTATGTGACTTGCACTGCAGCTTGGCGGTGGTGCTTTTGCATGGTGAGGGTCCAGGTAACAGGCAGTTACTGGTTGGGGGTAGTATTCTTACTGTAGTTCGAGTTCAAAACTGAAACAGTTGAGGTCCTGCCTTCTAGAAATAGTGAGAGTAGACTACCACCACCAATTTTTTTTTTTAAAGAGTATTTGTCATTAAATTTGTCTATTTACATTTGAAATTGATTGGTATTTAGTACTTCAAGCAAATGACCACAATGGAAAAAAGAGTTAAATTCTGTCCTTATGTCATTCAAATATAAAAGTACTCAAGATGTTACTTATAGTTACATTCTGAATAGTAATCTGATAATGCATTTGTTGGGTTAATATCTTTCACAAAAGAAGTCTTCAGAGCAATTTCCTGTACAGTTAGAGAATTGGTCCTGAAAAATTCAAGTGGCATCTGAGAACTTGGTTGCTGTTATTGTCTTGCATGTCACTGCACATAATGAAGGTTTTACCGTTAGAGCTCAGAATGTTCTGGTGATTTTGCTGGTGGCTACGTTCTAGATGGAGAAACCTGATCATCTGAGATTCATGGGACCAATACTTTTCCATCTATGAGAGCCTTTGGAATCTTCTGACTAGTGTTTGAGCGAGGACCCCAACAGTCATTTATACTTTCAAGCAAGGGAATGCCATGTTTACTGACATTGAAATGAGCAATGTCTAAAAAAAAAAAAGCTTTATACAGGCATACATTAGACTAACATAGAGGTGATAAATGCTATCATAGCAAAATTTTTTGTTAAAGCATCAGCATGACTGTTTTGTTTCATCACGCTAGCATTCTGTCTGCTCCAGGTCACATGCTGAAGCATCTCTGTGTTGTCTCCAAACCCAGAAAACCTATTCTGCTTGGGGGGGGGGGAGCACAGTTGTTTTCTTCAAAACATCAAGAAAAGCCACATTGCATTCCTCTTTCTGTGTCTGTAGTTTTTTTATTTTTCCAAATGAGCAGCCCTGCCTTCTTCAGTAATCCCTAAAATGACAGCAAGTTCCTTCATCAAAACTTGTAAATGAAGATAAAGAACACTTGTTGCTGTGGCTTACTGGACCAGATTTTTCAACGGAAACTGAAATTTCCTGTTAAGGTCATATTTTCTAGGGGAGAGTTTGGTTCTGTTTTGGTATTCAGTCCATATGCAGACTTCATAGTCTGTGTTGCTAGCTTAGCTCATCTGAAAATCTAGCCCTGTATATCAAAAGGGCCTTTAATATATAAATATATAAAATTATGTCTAGGAGCTTGATAGATTTTTATTTCAGAGATGTTTAAGTGAATTCAACAAAACTGTTGAGTTTCAACAAAACTGCTAAGTTACTTGGATGTTCCTTCAAATTCTGTTGTATATTCTGAATTGTCTTGGCTTCTTCTGAAAGAGACATCCCAGGACGTGGATGCTGAGCTCTTGTCGATGTGGTCCTGACTTCTTTAAAGCAGCGATGCAGAGTAATAGATCTGTCTCTGCAAAAGACACATCCATTAAAACTGCCTCATTAATTTAAGATGTTTTGTAGGCTGTATTTTCTGGGCAGTCATGATTTTGATATAAGCACAGGGTAAAGGCAGGTAAAACGCACTGACAAAGTTTGTTTTGAATGGCTGAACACAAACTGTCAAGTTACTCTGCTTCTAATATAAAGAAATATTTGAAGGATACTATCGTGGTAAGTGGCCTCAAAAATACCAGGGCTCTCCATTCTCAATTCCTGCTAGTTGTGTAGGGTTTTATAGGATAAAAATAGTCTGTACTTCTGAAAAATGCCAAGGTTTAACGTACTGCTCAATAAAAAAAAAAAAATACAGATTTTATGTATCTGTCAAGTGTGTGTAGAAAGCTTGCTGTTGTTCAGGCCTGCTGCAAGGGGGAACCACCCGAGCAAGCAAGCAGTGTGTTCTCTGCCTTGCAGGTCACCGGCCACAGCACTCTGCCTCCTCGCTGGCCGCAGGCAGCAGTCTGCCGCGGGGAGCGTGTTGGAGTGCCCTGCTGGCGGGGTTTGTCCGTGTTTGTGCTTTGAAAAACACGAGTTATGTATTCTCATGGCAATAACCTTCTAGGGTAAAATCCAGAATTTGCATCCAGCGTTCATTGTTCTGGAGTTCGTTGTAGGAAAGTAAGGGGTGCTTAACTTTGCTCGGATTTTTCTCTTGCGTTCATAGTGTAAGAAGAGCTAGTTCAGCTGTGTTCTAGAAAAGATATGCACTACTTTGGCTTCGGGCTGGGATTTGTTTGCTTTACTGGGCACACTTGAGGGAGAGGGGAATCCACTTATTAATTTGCTTTATGTTCCGCATTTTAGGAATTAGATTTCAAAAATGTCTCTTTGTTAATGGTTTATCTTTAAAATAGTCTGTAATTCAGATTAACTGGAATGTTCCTATAAGCCATGCTTATAGGGGAATTTCTCATTGTGGATACTGTAGGATACTTGTTGTATGATTATATTCCAGTATGGTTATACTGGTATGAAGCATGGTACGAGGACAGAAATAGGAGTGTGTTTCTTTCTCCTTGTAGGATAGCCTGAAAATGAAGTATCTGCACCAGAATTAAATTATTTTTATACTAAGATAGAGACACAGTATTATAACTGCAGTTGAATAAGTACATAGACATTTACTATGTAAGACCGTTAAGGTTTTGAGCATCATTGCCAAATTACATTTGCCCTAGGTGAGCGTTTTGTGAAGCTTGCTCCCAAGTGTTGCCTAGTAATCTTATGCCTGGGCTGTTAAAACGTCAAAATAACAGACTGAACAGAACTCATCATTCCATCAAAGGTCTTACTCTGTTTCTTCTGCTTAACTTTTCTAAGCATTATCACTTCCTGGGTTAGCTTAGCAATTTCCATTGAGTCTGGGGGTTACTTGTCGTTGCTTCATGGAGAATCAACCTTGTATCTTCTCGACTGACCAGCACCTCGCTGGGCATTCAATGTCGTCTTGTACAGCATATTTTGAAAGTGGATATTTTATGAAGTGATGAATAGAAAGTTTTCTTGATTATTGGTGAAATCTAATCTTTTTATTTTAATGGAAGGTTGTTTAGGCTCTGGAGACATAGATTCTGTTTCTGAAGGTTTTTTATCGTAGCAACACTGTATTCCATGGGAACGTTGCATTAAATTTGGCTGAGCCAAACAAAAAAAGATACTTACTGTTAAATACTTACTCTTGCAGCAACTTACTGTTGCAGTTGGAAGTGGGAAACTTTAAATGGGCTGTTAAGTTGTCATGTTATTAGAGTGAAGCGTTTTCTTAGGATTTAAGTTATTAAAAAAAGTCTTCCAGGGAAACTGAGCTTCTGTCTGTAGTCCAAAATTTAACTACTGCTTAAAGTTTTGTATTTCTATTTTGTATTGCTTAATGATGTTAAACGTAGGTTTCTAGTAGATGTGCCCTTAAACAAAAGAAAAAGTGAGCTTAAAACCTTTGGGCTGTTTCTTTTCCTCAGCTAAACTAAAAAAGGCTTCTGTGTTTCCAGTGGCTGTGGGGGGAAAAAAACCAAACAAACATCTTTTTAATGCATGTTTGTTTGGCTGTGCTTTGTAACTTTTTACTGATATCTAAATAAGAAGCTTCTGAATGGATTATTAGTTATATAGTTATTTGTAAATCGGTAAATAAAACATTTAGACAAACACGGCAGGAAATTGCAACGCAATCCTTGACAACGTGAAACTAAAAATAGTGTGGAGTGATGTGCTGTGATTCATGATTCATCTCGGATCATAAATGCTGAGTCATTAAGCCACTCCTGTAGGTAGTGAAACTTAACATGCATGAGTTTGGACAGAACCTCAAAGATGGGGAAACCAGGTATCATCTCTGTGTTTGTCATTGTTTTATCTGGAATAAAATACTGTTTACTTAACTCAGAGTTCCAATAATGTACGTCTCATGGGGATGACTCTGCAAGTCAGGTCCTTCTAGATAATTTGTATAGGTGCAAAAGTGTAGTGGATTTAATCTCTGACCTCAATGCTGTATTGTTCTTCCTCTTGCAACACTGCTGGGTAAGATCAAACAGCTTAATAATCATCTGTTCTTTCTCTGTTGTACAGGACAAATTTGGAAGCACTTCAGAAGAAGCTGGAAGAACTCGAGTTGGATGAACAGCAGCGAAAGCGTCTCGAAGCTTTCCTTACCCAGAAACAAAAAGTTGGAGAGCTGAAGGATGATGACTTTGAGAAGATCAGTGAGCTGGGAGCAGGAAATGGTGGTGTGGTCTTCAAAGTCTCCCACAAACCTTCTGGTCTCATAATGGCAAGAAAGGTGAGTGCATCAAAAATAGGAACTTAGGGATGATTTTTATTAAGGAGGTTGTCTCTGATATAATACAGTGACTTTAGAGCAATAAGTGGTGTTGACACACACAAAAAAGACTGTTTAATGCCAACTTTGGGAGAAGTTGATGTCTCTCAAAAAGTAAGAAAGGTCACACATGCTTGTCCTAAACTTCCTGGTTTTTCAGAAATAGCGTCCTATGTGTCAGTAATGATAGGATAGGAATGCGTTCTCCCTTTTTTTTTTTTTCATATTTTTCTTTTCCCATTTTGAGAAATACAATATCAGCTGGGTATATGTGTTTTAAAGAAAAGTGGTAGACTTAGTAATGAGTAGAAGGCCTAAAAGAAGTTACTGAAAGGTATAAATTAGGGAAAAGTGACATTATCCTGTGTTCTGGGGCATAAGTTTAGAGGAATGGAAAAGGTACCACCTGTCCTAAGGTCTTCCTTCACAGCTGCAGACCAGTTATCTGGGTCTGGATGATACTGGAAAAAATGAGAACACAAAAAAAACTGAGAATGAAGAAATGCTTTGGAATACAGTGACACTTCCTGTTTTGTAGTTTCATCATGGGGTGCAGGTGGCTTCTGTGCAAAAAGGTACTTGTTCTTCTGGCAAGAGTATTTTTCAGTGATTCAGCTTTATGCTTTACAACCAGTAGCAGTTGTGACCTAGTTTTTAAGAGAACTGAGATTTATTTTTTCTTTCAAACTGAAATAGCTTGATGTTTTAATTCTTATGTTGTTTATGTGAGGAGATTCACTTTCTCTCAATATGCCTGGGACCCAAATCCAGTAAGGGAAGTGCATCTCTGATACTGCCTCATTATTTCCGTTTGGGTACCTCATGTCTCAGCTTTTGGTTGTGTGGTTGGTTTTTTTTTTTTTTAAGACTACACTGTCATCTTCAGCAAAACTAAAGTAAAACATGTATGCACTGATTTTAAGAAAAAAAAACACTCTCAGAACACTGACAGTTTGGAGAGAAGCAAAGAAAAATGCCTGCTTCTGAGGTGTGAGAACTGTGAAACATACAAATCGTGGAGGTTTTCTTGAACTAAATCGATTTAATTGATTTTTTTTTTTTTTTTTTTTTTACCTACTGTGGGTTTAACAGGAAATTTTGCCCAAATTCATTAATATTTGATGCAACTGAGATGTTTGCTGAACTGCAATTTTTCTTTCATATATTGACTAAAACTTGATTTCCGTAATGTCTCTTAATCTTTCACCAAAGACAGACACTTCTTGTATGAAATAAACAGTCTAGTGGAACGAAGTATTTTATGTAATCTCCCCTTTAGATTTAGATTCAGTTTGGGGAGTTTTGAATTTGGGCTCAGCTCATTCCTTCCACTGATGCTTTACAAACACCTGTGCAGGTATTTTTCAGCAGCTGCTTCTAAGTCAGTATGTCTTTGACACGTTTCCTTTAGATGTTTGTTCAGAGCTTTTCTTTGACGTAAAGAGCTTCAGTTTTTGAACTATGTGTAAAAAGAACCGAATAAGTGAAGAAAATGTGCTGGAACAAAAAATCCCTGACAGAAGTATTTTGTGAAGAGGTGGAAATCCCACGTTTTCATGGTTGCTGATGTTTAAACTTTCTCATGCTGTATTGTAGTGGTTTCCTTTCCCTTTGCTGCAAAGAAGACAAGGGCGGTTTATTTTACAGTTGAGTCACAGACTAGTTCTGGTTGGAAGGGGCCTTAGGAGGTCATGTGGTACAACCTCCTGCTCCAAGCAGTGTCAGCTACAAGATCAGAGCAGGCTGCTCAGGGCCTTATCCAGCCAGGTATTGAAAACCTCTCTGAACAACCTGTTCCTTCTGCCACGAAGAAAATAATGAGAGTGCATTATTTTACAGTTAATTCATCTGGAGATCAAGCCGGCTATTCGAAACCAGATCATTCGTGAGCTGCAAGTTCTGCATGAGTGCAACTCTCCATACATAGTGGGCTTTTATGGAGCTTTTTACAGTGATGGAGAAATCAGCATTTGCATGGAACATATGGTAGGTACCTATAAGTAAGTCTTAGCTTGAAATTATTAACAGACCATTATTGCAAAACCTGAGTGTCAGCAGGGCTTAAGTTCAGAAACTGTACCTTTCTGTATGAATAAAGAACCAAATACTGTGTTTCAGATTTACTCTTCAAACCTGAGGTTGGGATTGATATGAGCTGTTTTATCTCCTTCTCCAGTATTTGCTCTTCTGTAGTAGTTGAAACTGTACAAATGTAGCCTCCTAGTTGCTTCTCCTTTATCCGTGCTCCTTTCTGTTTTGTTTTATTTAAAAATATTTACCCAATTCGGCTACTTAGACACTTGTTCTGATTAGGGTTTAGTTTTGTTTTTATGTGGAATGGACCACATCCCTCTGATGCTACAGCTGTGTGGTCCTTAGTAGCTTTGATAATAAGAATCTGGTTTATTCTTATTTAGATTAATCCATATTTTGACTCCTTTTTTCGAAATTTTACAGAAAATGCAAACATAAAGAATAGTGCACAAGAAGTGAACAAGCCCAGAAGGATCTTGTACAACTTTTTTAATGCCAAAAATATTTTTAACCGTGTTTCATTTTAATGGAAAAGTACACATTCTTCTCGACATCTGTTTGCCTTTTTATATCCATATGGAGCCAAACACTAAAAGTAAATTTTCTGTAATTAAAGGTCAGTCAAATTTTTTGCCTCACTTGCTTAGTAGAGGATGTTTTCAATACTATGAAATACAATAAAGCTGAAGACCTTTTTATTTTTTTCCCAGAAAAAACTGTTTCTTTGGAGACAAATCTTATTTTTTCTGGAAACTACATGTGATTGTTTTAATGCTTCTCTGGTCTTCTGTTACGGAAATTTTTAGAAGAAATCGATGGTTGCCTAGGAACGAGTGATCATGATCCAGGTTTTAAGCATGTACTAGCCGAATGGAAGGTGTGCATACCTCAAAATACAAATGACTATTGGGAATTATAAAGAAGTTAGTTTCTCAAAATTGAAAAGAATTACCAAAAAATAGATGTTAAAAACGACTGTCTGGGCATTGTTTCAGAATAAATTATTAAATGTCACGAATGTGCACATCCGCAATCGCTAAAAGCGTGTATGTTAATGCATGCCAAAAGAGATGGTGGTGGTATGTAATAAAGTGTAGAAACAAAAGGCCTAAAGAATCTCAATTTACTTCTCAATGAGAAAACTAAGAGGAGCAATCAGGGTTTACAAGTTTCTAAGCAGGGAATGGTATTTGTGACAGCCGACATCCCTTCAATTTGAGAAGGCAGTATGAAATGTGGTATTTCGGTGCTGAAGCTGATCCAAGTCAGACTGGATACAAGATTTTACACATAGAACAATTGATCAGTAAGATATGAAGTAGAAAGGGAAGGCGAATTATTTAGAATGTAGTCTCAATGAAGCCATTAAGCTGTTGGCTTAATGCAGATCATTAGGTGGAAAGTTTTTGTCTCCTTTTGGATAAAAAAGTTAGATGAGAATCTCCATTGTCTTTTTTGTACATATCTTTCAGTTACTGCCAGTCAAAATTCTTATTTTTAGCAGTGAGTTACAAAACATAAGTACAAATATGAATAAAAAGTTGGAAGTGGAAAGGGCATAGAACTTGAAGATTTGAGTGTTTGATATTTTTAGGTACATAAATTCAAAATGAATGCATAACTTCGCTTAGCAGCAGGTATTTAATGGGCAAAAGGATTGAAGTCTGCTGCTGAAAGACGCTGAAGGTTGCAGCCAACACGAGACAATTGAATTGTATTCAGCCTCTTCTAGGACTGGAGGTAGCTCTTGGGGGGGGGGGGGGGGGGGGGGGGGGGGGGGGGGGCGGGCGGAATATGGATTTTTCTCTATGAGAACTTTAATATACTAGTGTCTCAGCAGAGACAGCTGTCCAGAAATGCAGACTGCTTATACAAGAGTTTTATATAGACTTTTTTCTGTTGGTGTATTTTTAATCAAGCACAGTCTATGTGGGTGTGTTTGTTTTTTTTTTTTTTAAAAATGATCAAATAAGTACTTATGCTTTGCTTTCCGTAAGACTTCTACATTTTTAGTCCTCAAATAATAAAAATTCGCATTCTAGCTTTTCTGTTCATGTGTATAAATGGTGATGGAAACTTCCAAAGGATAGGTGAAGGCAGAAGGCAGTGGCTTTCTCAAGTTAGACTTTTGTCTTGAGTACTGGGAGATGTCAAATGCTGATCGGGACAACAGAATATTGTTTTTTAGTTTGAAAAATAACTTTCTACTTTCTTGTTTGACTGTACATTCTCTATTCTAGAGAAACTAGAACTTATGTACGAGCTTATTGTTGAATCAGTTGCTGAAAATAAATGGTATTTTTTTTTTTTTTTACAGTTTTCCTTCTCAGGATCTCTTAGCAACAGTGGAATATATTTCACTTTGCTGGGAGTGCGTGTGCATGCATTCAATTTACTTAACCTAATAAGATTAGCAAGACACTTGCTTACCATGAAACTTTAAAAACATTTCTTCCTCTTTTGGCTCTCGGAGAGCTGTGCCAAATCAACCCTCCATCCTTGGAAGCTGACAGAGTCACCCTGGATATGCAGAACTAAGCGAGGCCAACTTTATCTGCGTAGGATCTCATCTGGGGGATGAGGGGAACAGGGATCTGCGTTTAATTATGATCACGGGGTGGCACTAGCATGCATTATATTCAGGAATAGAACTTGGTCTTTTCCAGTGTGATGAATTTTCATCCTTGTAAGTCAGGATCATACAGCCTTCTAGGCTTCTTCACTCCTCCTCACCCTGTCTTTGGAGAGGGAGACAGTATAGTGCGATGGCTGTAACAAGGAAAAAAAAAAAAAGCATGTTGTTGCATTGATCTGAAAGTTACAGAAATCTGTAAAATTCCTAATGTTTGGTCAACAGCTATTTGTGGACAGTACTTCCTTAGCAAGAGCCAAACCATGGAAATAATAGTATGGAAGATCATTGTGTGCAGTGTTTATTTGAGTGGATGTTGTTACTGGCCAAATGTTTGTTTAAAATAAACATGAAACTGACTAATCCCTACTGAGGAATGATTTATTATTTTTTTCAGGTATGTGCTGCCATAACAATGTTAAATTAAACATGAAAAGCAACAATTTTTTTTACCTCACCAAATTAAACAGGGCTGTAGTCTGAAGCCTAAAAGTGTTTTAGAGTAATTTGATTAAAGCTTGACTATTCAAACATTTATTCTTAGGATGGCGGCTCCTTGGATCAAGTACTGAAAAAGGCAGGAAGAATTCCAGAGCAGATACTGGGCAAAGTTAGCATTGCGGTAAGTGTGTTCGCCGCTCTCAAAGACTGGAAGTGGGTATATTTGTGTCTCAGTGTGGTAGTGCCGGATCTAAGAAGCTGCCGCCTCCGGACTGAAGGGTGTGGGAGAGAGAAATACTACTGGATTTTTAAGTGTGTTGCTTTCTTTTAAAAAGCAGTCTTTGTACATGTCATTATTTGGTAGCTGAGGGCATTGGAATGAGTAACCCATTCTATTGTGTTTACTTTGATTTTCCTGCTTCTGTATCAGCTGATTCTTCTGGGTAAGAACAGAATTAACATTTAATTAAGAAAACTTTGAATGTTACCTTTTCATATCTATTGTGCAACAAACTGTGTATGCAGACCTTCCAGTAAGGGTTCAGTTGATTCTGTTTTTCTAGTCTGAGCTGGAGGTACAAATTGAAGCAAAATACAGTGCAGTGATTATGCTTTGGGATTTCTGTTATGTTGCATTCTGTTGGAATTCTTGGACAAAGCATGCAATTATCTTTTCTGTTTCATAAATTGAAACTTTTTTATTTGTCTTTAGGTAATAAAAGGACTCACGTATCTGAGGGAAAAGCATAAAATAATGCACAGAGGTGAGAAAATTTTACATTGTAACTTTCTTGGAATATAACTTTTATTCAAGTTGAAATATGTACTCTTTCTATGACTGGTTCTTTGTGGTTCAATATGACTTTAGTTCAGAGAGGGTTTTTTTGGGTAGCGTAAGGCAAACTATTGTTTTATCTAAATCTCTTGCTATGTTTGTCACTTATCTTCAACTTCTGGTATCTTACTGCAGTTTATCTGGGTTTATAATCCATGCTTAAACCTGGTGTGCTCATTTATGTATGCGCATATGGAATTTCTGTGTGAGACTGCTTGCTGCCGGAGTGGCTTACCCGGTCGGGAGTACGTGCCAAGAGCTGAGAAACTAACTTGAGACCAGAAGTACTCCCTTTGCAGTGAAGACAGGAATATGTTGAAGGACCCAAGTGATTCAACTTCTCTTCCCCTTAAATGCCAAATGAGTTTTCCTGCATTTTCGGGGGGAGAAGAGCACTTTTTCAACACAAGGTGTGTTATGCACCTCTAGGTAAACACAGACAAGTACAGAAGCGAAGGCTGCAGTCTTGGACAGTGCTGTGCGCTGGAGTTGCGCTCTCCCATTTCTCCCTGCAGCAGTGGCACTTGAACAGAGTTTACCATTGCGTAGTGCAGCTGCAGTGAAGATGTTCCCCGTCTAGTATAGTTGTGGGCAGTACCTTCCTTAGAAATGTCAGCACTTAAAACCAGGCAACATGTGTGGAGTTAAGCTTTTCACATAGTTTCAATTCTGTGCTCAGTTAAGAGAGAAGTAGAAGCAGAAGACAATTAAGATACCTATGCATGGGTTTTTGTAATGGCATAATTATCTGTTAATGAAGAAAAATATATTAAAAAAGCATTGTCCAGCTGTGTCTTTCTTCATTGCAACTGCTAGTCTTCAGGTAGTAACAGATCTATTAAATGCAACAACAAAATCTTTGGAGAGATTGACGAAAACCTCTGACCTAAAATTAATTTGACAATTCGGTGTTCATTATTGCGATTAAAACTTTTAAAATAAAGTCACTATTTCTGTCAGCTGTCATAGATTCACATGCTATTTATAGACATCTATCATACAGAATTGCATCTCTTATACTACAGGGTTTTAAAAACACGGTGAAGCTGTGTAAAATGTCAGTTCTACACTCCTGGGGTCTTTAGTTACTTCAATATAAAATAAATGCCCTGCCTTATTTTCAGCTTATAGTTGCCCTTTTAAAATCCAGCTTTTTCATTAATCTGTTGTGTGTTCCATTAAACAAAAATGACACTTGATATGGTAAAGTAATAAATTCCACTGTTCCTGATGTGAGTGTAAATCAAAGACCAGAGCAGGGGCATCTCCTGGTTTTGTTTGAATGACACCACTCATCACAGTGATCATGCAATAGGTATAAACCACATACCAACTCTGAGTTTTGTACCATATGAGATCCATCTTCAACTTAAAAATACCTTCATCAGACACTAATGTGTCTAAGTTTATATTTGTTGGCCAGACCAAAGAGAGTGATTTGCAACCCTAGCTTGTACAGTCTGTTGTAGGATCACCTTACACATGAAGCAGACTGTGTTTATTACATGTTAGTGGTTTGGGTTTGTTTTTTTTAAATAATCAAATATAACTCTCTTCAGCAGAAAGGAAGCTGGAAGTAGATTCTGTAAAGATTTCTTGTGGTAGTTGCAAAGTCATTTGTCTCCCCTGAGACCATAAGGGAGACTGCTGGTAAAGAGATTGTCTTATTTTAGGGAGTACTGGAAGAGTGACTGTTGTATCTTGAAGTTCTCAATTCAGCCACAGCAATGCTTTGTTAGCGTATTGGTTGCTTTGGGTTTTGTTTTTTTTAGGTGGTTCTTGCTCAGCTGCCTGCTGAAACAGTATTTAAAAAAAAAAAAAAAAACCAAACAAAACCCAAACAACCTGTTTTTAAACAGGTTTACAATCTGTAAACCTGATAAATCCAAAATAAAGCCCTTCTGATCCTTGTTTAAGTGCAGCTTAACCACACAGCATTGGCTACGTCAGAGGTTACACTTTAAGTGCATGGACCAACAAAAGTTCCTATTCTACATTGCTTCCAGTGTTATTGGATTGAATGTAGCCTGCAGTGTAAAATTCCATGTACAAATTGCAATTTTTATTTTTTCAGCTCAATTGTCATGCTCTGTGCTCTGACAGCATCAGGAATACAAGCTTCAGAAACTGTCATTGAAATGTGTGATGTCTGGTGAAGTGGGAGCTGAAATGGCATTTTGGAAGCTGACCATAGCTAGGGCTAGCAGCTAAAACAAAAACCAGTCAGAACAACATTTCCATCTCTTGATGTGTGGAGCCAAACTTGCTCATCTCTTGACATATGGAGCAAAACTTGCTGGCTCCTATCTTTGATACTTTCCACCAGCCTGTCTGTTTTACAGGTTACCCTTTGTGCATTATTTGTAGAGCCTCATATGTAGGTTGGACCTCATAGAATCATAGAATGGTTTGGGTTGGAAGAGACCTTGAAGACCATCTAGTTCCGCTCCCTCCCCCCAGCCCAGGCTGCTCCCAGCCCCGTCCAACCCGGCCTTGAACCCCTCCAGGGATGGGGCAGCCACAGCTCCTCGGGGCACCCTGCGCCAGGGGCTCACCACCCGCACGGGGACACATTTCTTCCTCATACCTCATCTAAACCTGCCCTCTTCCAGTTTAAAACTGTTAAGCCATGTCCTGTCACTAAGCTGGTACACTAGACTGAGCTGCTACAGGTTACCACAGAATGGTAGGAGTTGGAAGGGCCCTCTGGAGCTCCCCCAGTGCCACCCCCTGCCAGAGCAGGGGCACCTCCAGCAGTGGCACAGGACATGTCCAGGCGGGTTTGGAATGGCTCCAGAGGGGGAGACACCCCCTCCCCCCTCTGGGCGGCTGTGCCAGTGCTCTGCTGCCCGCACAGGAGAGAAGTCCCTCCTCAGGATGAGATGGAACTTCCTATGTTCAAGTTTGCCTGTTGCCTCTTGTCCCTTATCTTAGTTGAGGAGGGCCCTGTCAGCTTCCCGCATGTCAGATTTAGGAGCAAGGTACTGTCCTGCAGTGTGCAGTTTTCTTCTGGAGCTTGACCAATGCCCAACTGCATACTGCCTGTGGTGGTGTGTGGGACTCGTTGTAGGTTCGGTGCTATTTAATGTTGTCAGAACATGCTTAGATAAAACATAACGTGGCTTCAAAATTCAAGAATGCGATTGTAAATGTATTGAATTCTCTGCTATTCGATCCATTAGATGCTTGGCCTTTTTGTAATTTTTTTTTTAAAAGTGTGTTACATCATCATTTTACTGTCTTTCTTAGGCTTTTTAAATTTCATGTATATTAAGAACTCTTGGAGTCATATGGCCCTGGATTAAGGGTTGCTACCTAGTGAAGCCAAAACAAAGCCGGGTCTGTAGTATAAGAACGTCAGGTGCAGGTGAAGCTTTTTCTGGCAAAGTTACGCTTTTCCTCTTTCTTTAGTCCCAGCTGAAATAAATAGTACTAGTAAAAGCACTCTTCTCCTGGTATAGCTGTATCAGCATTATTTTTGGTGACACAACTATAATAATTGGAGATTTTTGTGGTTTATTTCTCTAGCCCCTATAGTTTGCCCTCAGCGATTAGCTAGCACAGCACTGACACAGTGTGACCAACATCTGACACGTACCGTTTGTTCTCACTCATCCTGTCCCTGGGGGAAAACGTGTGCGATGAGTTGGCTTGGGTTTTAGTAAGGGGTTTTGGTTTTGTGTTGGGGTGAGAGTGGGAGACTTAAATGAAGCGATGTGCTCACTAAACAGTAGTACGTAGCAACATAAGGCAAAAAAAGCCCCTTGTTCTTAAATCTACAAGAGCAAGGCTTGTGAGAACTCATTTTTCAGGGAGGAATTAATTCTGTTTCTGTGTTTTATTAGTTGTGACACTGCAATATCAGCAATAGTTTGTAATAGTGACCTGGCCATTGTGATTACCAGGAAAAGCAGAAGTATGATACTCTTGAACATCTTCTAACAGTAAGATGCAAATGTGAGTTTATATCTTTTTATTTTAAAAAGGAGCTGTTTCAAAACAGCTGTATTGCCTACCCAGCAAATAAACACACCGTTCTCAGTATTTTTCATAGTTGTGGGGTTTTTGTTAGGTGGTTTGGGTTTTTTTGTGATGTGAGGCTGCAAACTAACACTTGGGGGTGGAGGAATCTGTGTATGGGATCCCTCCTTTAAAACTCGTAGGCATCCAGCTTGCTTTTTCATTTCTCAACTAGTCTCACCCATTGATGTAGATTTTATAAATTGAGTGTTCGTGTCACTGTTTTTGTTGCACTGTCTAAATCTGGGGAAGAAAAATCAGTTTAAATCAAGTTGTCGGAAGCTTCAGGTAATGCTTTGTTTGTCTAATTTTTAGTGTTCTAATGAACTGTTGAATAGAGTAAGTGCATACAGCATGTTTTAAGATGACCTATTTTTCTTGGGCTATGCAACCTCATCAAAGCACTAGTTTTAAGATAAGAGATTGAATACTCTCTTTGAGTAGAGTGGTGAAGGTCTGTATGTTGTAGTGGATGGCAGTTGAGGATGGTTAGTGCAACTGAGATTCCAGCATTATTGTGGGGCGGTAAAACAAAGGACTTCACCACAGAGCAAAAATTCACAGGAGTGTCTTGCAGGGTAAAGATTCTGAAAAGAATATATTTTAATGTAATGATGGGCAGAAGCTAGCACGCAGCATTCTGAATGCGAGAGACTGCTGTTAGACAAATAATAATGCTGACCTGAAAGAAAAGAATAAAAAACACATCAGCCAAACTTGTCAGTGATGCATGTCCTTGGAGGTAACAACAATCACAAAGGACTGCAAAAAACCAAACAGAATATGGTGGCTGCTCAACATCAGCTTCAGCTTAAACTGCTTCCACGCACAAGATCTATCCTGGACTAACTGTGACCTCTGGGGAAAAGTATTTGCTTGTCATTACAGACAGCTCAAAGAAGTTGTCATTAGGGCTTATTAAGGAAGGAATGGAACATACAGTCTTTTTATAGACTGTTAACTCATCTGGACTGCCATGCTTTGTTTTAGTCTTCTCTGAGAAGACATGCTAGAAATTGCAAAACTTCTGAAAGACCGACTGGTGGGATGCAAAGCAGGGACAGAAGAGGAAGGGACAAGGAGCGTGACTGTGGTAGATGTTTTCATTATTATTTCCTATTCTGTTAAATAAAGATATTTGTAACAAAGAATGTTATAGAAAATGCTGCTTTGACAGTGCCATTTACCTTTGTGGTTAATAACAGAAGGCACTAAATGACAAATAGGAGTGTTGATCTGCTTTGAGGATAGGAAGGCTCTACAGAGGGATCTGGACAGGCCGGACCGATGGGCCGAGGCCAGTGGTGTGAGGTTCCACAAGGCCAAGTGCCGGGTCCTGCACTTGGGTCACAATAACCCTGTGCAGTGCATCAGGCGTGGGGCAAAGTGGCTGGAAAGCTGCCTGGCAGAAGAGGACCTGAGGAGGTTGGTCAACAGAAGGCTGAGTATGAGCCAGCGGTGTGCCCAGGTGGCCAAGAAGGCCAACAGCATCCTGGCCTGTATGAGGAATAGTGTGGCCAGCAGGACAGGGGAAGCGATCATCCTCCTGTACTCAGCACTGGTGAGGCCCCACCTCGAGTGCTGCCTTCAGTTTTGGGCCCCTCACTGCAAGACAGACATAGAGGTGCTGGAGCGAGTCCAGAGAGGGGCAATGGAGCTGGTGAGGGGTCTGGAGCACACTTCTGGTGAGGAGCGGCTGAGGGCCCTGGGGGTGTTCAGCCCGGAGAAGAGGGGGCTGAGAGGAGACCTTCTTGCTCTCTACAGCTCCCTGAAAGGAGGGTGCAGAGAGGTGGCAGGTCGGTCTCTTCTCCCAAGTAACAAGTGATAGGAGAAGAGGAAACAGCTTCAAGTTGTGCCAGGGGAGATTTAGGGTGGATATTAGGAAAAATTTCTTTGCTGAAAGAGTTATCAAACACTGGAACAGGCTGCCCAGGGAAGTGGTGGAATCAAAATCCCTGGAGGTATTTAAAAGATGGGTAGATGTGGTGGTTTTGGCAGTGTCAGGTTGATGGTTGGACTTGATCTTAAAGGTCCCTTCCAACTCAGATGATTCTATGACAAGGAAAGAAATGTCCTGTGACAAAGTCTGTTGCTGCAGGTTATTTTTTTTTGTTTTGTCTCTGGATGAATAAAAATCCTATAAGTTAATCCGAACATAATTTTAGTTCTTTTTGAGCACAGTCTTGAGTGTAATTTTTTCTGGAAAGTCTCCTCTTGCGTAGAAAGTGCTTTGTAAGATTTCTGAACTGCAATTGCAGCCTGACAGGATAGGAGGTACCACACAGCGGGGATGCTGTCAATGCTCTGTTCTTGTGTGTTAGTTTTGGATTATTTTCATGACATCCTGCCTTGGGAAATTAAAATTGATTGGAAGATGCCAATAATGTGCTGCAAGACAAATATGTTCTCAAGTGCCTGGCTACTCAGTAACTTCTGAACAAAAGAAATTCTTGCCTGATGTTATGATAATGCCCAGGGCCACCTTTCTTTTGGAATGAACTGGGTTTGTGCCTGTCAGGGGAGAGAGCAGGGCTCAGGCAGAGGAGACGCCTCTTACAGAGATTACAAAGAGGCATGCTGTAAATCCTGGAACCTTCTCTGTGTTATAACTAGCTCCCTTTTCAGTGTCATGTATTCATCCCTCTGGACTGACTTCTCTAGAATGGCACAGCTCTGTTTCTGGGTTGTCTGGGATGATACATGAAATGTCCTTTCGTTTTCTTTAAAACTTAAATATATCACTTATGGAGCATACTTGGTCTTCCTTTCTAGATTTGTTGGTTTCTTGCAAGTTACTGCATATATTTTGAAGGATGCCTTGGCATTCCTGTTCCATTTGGCAATAAAAATCTCTGGTTTCCAGAGAAACTGCTTAAGTGCTCAGACACTCTGGATTTAAAATAGCATAGCGTGCTACGTTCAGAGGGGTGGAAAGACAGCAGCGTTCCAAACATCACACGGTGATCACACTGGGCACCTTGCGAGGAAAACGAAAACGATAAGGGAAAGGCAAGGTTTATTTAAAACTCCAATGAGGAGTCGTGATTTGCTGTGCTATTGTAAGAAAGTTACATTGTGGGATTATCAGCTAGAGAAACACTGAAGGTAAAAGTCAAGTCCTTGAAAGACCGGGTGGATCCTGGAGCATGTATGATACTTATAAAGTGAATGTCATTTGGTTCACTGACAGTGGAACGCTAATTTTTTTTTTGCCATTTAATTATGAACACGAACTATTAATGAGCTGTAGAGATAAGTAAGGATTTAGGTCTTTGTTCTGAATTGAACCAGTAGATGTGCATAGCTAAGCAGTACAAATCGAAAGGCCATACCTCTAACTTGTTCAGGCTCTGCACTGCTTCCAGTGTATTTTGCAAAGGTTCTATTCCCCACCTTGCTTTTACACAGAACTCCGGGTGAAGGTTCCTGTGTAGCTGGGAACCTCTCATCTCTGCTGCCTACTTCACTGCACCAACACCTGCTTGGTTTGTGTTTTTTTTTTTGTTGTTGTTGGTTGGTTTTTCCTGCTGGAATTTTAAACTCCTAGACTGGATTCTTCCTTTTCATTGTGAAGTGTGCTTGTGGTGAGGTCTCTACAAGCAGGTATAACTTGCAGAAGGTTCAGTTGTCTGCCCAGACAGCCTCTAAAATCTCTTTACTGGAGCCCTGCTCTGGGTTAACCAGCACGTAACGTTCCGTTTCCTGCCTGGTAGACAGCTCCACGAACTGCCCAGTCCCTCTGCTGCTCTTACAGGAGGAAAATCTATGGAGGAGAGCGATATTTATAAGGAGTTCCTTTCCTAGTGATGGGGAACTAAAAGTAGTACACACAAAATACGTGTCCGTATTCTTCCCCCTTCATAAGGAGGAAGACTGTACCTGGCAAAAGCAGCTGTTTTTTTTGGGTTGGGTTTTTTTTCAATATGAAAGATGATGTGCAACGGCATGGCTTCCTCCGTGTTAAGATGAGGGAGTAGTGTGTGTTTGATCAGTGTGGATTTTCTACGGGCTGATGCTCGTTCCAAGTACAGTGGACAGGCTGTGAGCTCGCTGTCCTGTAGCTGAGCCTAGAACTTGTGTATGCACTAATCGGCACGAAGCACTGTTTCCAGGGTGCCTGAACACTTTTAGTTACCTGCAAGGTGATGTCAGGAACCAGAAGGTGTAGTCACAATTTCCAAAAGCAGGTAACTTTATTCAAGCTTTGCTTTGTTCTTTAAAAGGGGTCTGGGGGGAGAAACAGCTAAAACAGTTTTGTCTTCGTTTCCAATCTCCATGGATCTTGTGCAGTGAGGCATAACCTTCTGCACGGAGATCTTTTTCCAGTGATGAGCAGTCACATTAGTATCATCTTTCCAGTGACATCCCGTCGACATCACAAACTAAGGTCAGTTCTGCGGTCACTGCAATGAAAGCTGCTTGGAATATATTTGTGTTTAAAAGTGAAAAGCTATTGAAAATATGCTACAGGCTATAGACTTCTGGATCTGCTCTTCAATAGCAGAGTCTGAAGTGAAATTCTGATAGGTTGAGCTGATCTTTCTTCAAAACTAATTTTTAGTACCCTTTTTTCCTGTAGCATTACTTTGCAGATGTGAGCTGTTGATTATTTATCTCAATAATGCATTTGTAATGACCAGCTAAGCAGCAAGATACATTAAAAAAACCAACCTTCTTACAGCTATAAAAGAAATACTAAGCAATCGTTCTCTGTACCTTTGCATTCCAAATGGCTGTTATTAGTTGCTTAGCTACCAGTGACCCTTATTAAATTTCCATTTAGAAAAAGTGATGAATTCAATATCATGAGTGGGTTCTATCGCAGGTAAACGATCTTCAAGTACTTTAACTGCAGCATTTCAATAAAAGGATAATTATTTTTTTCAGATCTTAAAAAAAAAAAAAAAAAAACAAAAAAAAACCCCACAAAACTAACCAACCAAAACCAAGACCACCCCCCAAAAAAAACCCAAACAAAGCCCAGAACAGCAAGAACACGCTCCAAGAACTGCTTTGCTGTAGGATCATTTATGCTTATGTACATATGAAGCCTAAGTTCGGGATAATGGTGTGGCTGCCATGGTTCATTGACCTTTGTAAAATAAATATGTGGGGCCTCTGTATTGATTAGAGGTCCCATCCCTGGAGGTGTTCAAGGCCGGGCTGGACATGGCCTTGGGCAGCCTGGTCTAGTGGGAGGTGTCCCTGCCTATGGCAGGGGGGTTGGAACTCGATGATCTTCAAGGTCCTTTCCAACCTAAACCATTCTATGATGATTCTATGATTATTTCTAGGCAAAGAGCAGCATTAAAGAGGAGGTATGCTGACATGTACTTTAAAGTTTATCTCAAATGTTAGTCATTGCAAGGAAGATGTAGGTGCCCAAACTTAATATTTGAAAGCCAAGAAACAGGGTGAAATCAAAACTTAATTAACAGCCTTTTTGTACTTGTGATTAAAAAAAATTTCTTTTTGTTTATCTGTATGTAAATGGAGAGTCTGTGAAATGGGCCTGAGCAGGGAACCAAATCTCTTCTCTGAGGATTCCCAGAGAAGGGATAGAGTTGTGTCATAGTTAGAAGGGAAACAAAGGGAGACACGTGGTAACTCTCACCTGTCATGTTACTTTCATTGTCAAATTTCCTATTTTATCTATTATAAATATAAATCATCCATTCATTTTTTCCAGATGTTAAACCATCTAACATTTTGGTAAACTCTAGAGGGGAAATCAAGCTTTGTGATTTTGGTGTCAGTGGACAACTGATAGATTCTATGGCAAACTCGTTTGTTGGCACACGCTCCTACATGTCTGTAAGTACAGATTTTATAGCTTTTAGTTTACTATACATTATGGTAGAGTTATCATAATTCCAGTAATCAAACAAGAAAACAACTATTGCCGTTACTACTGCTGTTGATAGTTCAGCACTTCCTGCATTCCAGGAACGTTCCAGTATCATATCAGACTGCGTGTGGGGGGTAAAGAACTGTTGCAAGAAAAGGCAAGCAACTTGAAATGTTTTATAGCACTACAAAAGAGAAGCAATTGTGTCTACATTGCAGTATCTAATTGGTTAATGTACTTGGGTTTTGTATACATGTGTCTCCGAAAAAGCCCAGTATTTATGGTTTGCTTTCCTTACTAAGTGTGGTTCTCTTTCCACTCCAGCGTTTTGCTGCGGTCACTTATGTAGGCAAGCTGCTGCCTGGCTAGTGAGGCTGTTGTGACTGCTCCTGCGAACCCAACAGCAACAAGAGAGAGCGTGGGGAGTGGCTCCTGTGGACAAGGCCACAGCAGCTAATCTGAGGCTCCTTACAGGGTGTTCTTTATTCCTGCATATGAGGAATACCTTGAAACTTGCCCTTCAGATGAATTCTTTGCATTACGTGGAAGTCACAGTTAATGGAAATAACAGGTCTCTTATTCTAATGTACTCACCTTGTTCAGAGTACAACCAATTAATCATACAGTCAGAGCGTTCGGAGATTCTGCTGTAGGATTGAAACTGTGTGGGCTTAAACTGAAAGGAAAAAAGCCTAATAATATTGCTTCTGCTCAGCATTGGACCTGCATTTCAACATCAAAGACAGTATTCTCTTTTTTGTCATTTAATATTGGTAACATACTTAAAATTCTGGCTTATGTTCCTACATAGAATCACCAGATCATCTGGGTTGGAAGGGAACTTTAAGATGGAGTCTAACCATCAACCTGACACTGCCAAAACCACCACATCTACCCATCTTTTAAATACCTCCAGGGATTTTGATTCCACCACTTCCCTGGGCAGCCTGTTCCAGTGTTTGATAACCCTTTCAGCAAAGAAATTTTTCCTAATATCCACCCTAAATCTCCCCTGGCACAACTTGAAGCCGTTTCCTCTTCTCCTATAGCTTGTTGCTTGGGAGAAGAGACCGACCTGCCACCTCCCTGCACCCTCCTTTCAGGGCGCTGTAGAGAGCAAGAAGGTCTCCTCTCAGCCCCCTCTTCTCCAGGCTGAACACCCCCAGGGCCCTCAGCTGCTCCTCACCAGAAGTGTGCTCCAGACCCCTCACCAGCTCCGTTGCCCCTCTCTGGACTCGCTCCAGCGCCTCAGTGTCCCTCCTGCAGTGAGGGGCCCAAAACTGAACACAGTATTTGAGGTGTGAATCTGGGGATAGATCATATAGATCATACATCTCAGGGGTATTGCTAATTAGCCAAAGAACTTAATATTCCATTTCCATGTCTTCTGGGCCCTTGAGATACTACTGGCTTGCCTTTTTTCTTCTAGCAAAGTGCTGTCTGCCTTCAGTTTTTTTCAATTTATTGTTTTTACAGACTGATATTTGGCTTTGCTCTCTGCCTTCATGTCACAGACCAAGCCGTGATAGTGATTTTGTTGATTCTTTTTGATAGTGTCTGAAGTATCCCTTCTTGCAGTATCTCCCTTAGCATACTTTTTCAAATAACAGCTGTAGAATTGTTACATGCCAAACGATGTCATACCGAATGAAGGTGTATACGATCAACAATGCTTAACTTGAACATTTCCTAGATTTTTAATTATTTTTGTGTAACTAGTACTGTGTGTGGTCCCTGCTTTTTCTCATTTACTCACTTCTTCCTTTACACTTAGATTTTATGATTTTTTTTGTCTTTGGTTTTGGGCTTCTTTATCCATTGTCCAGCAACTATGTAGTTCATCCGGATGGCTTTGGAACTAGCTGAGGTGGCACACTGGAGAAAGCTCAAATACAATCTCAGCAAATGTTACAAAACTAATTTAACAAAACTAACACCCATTATGGCAGAGGGAAGAGACTTCACAGTAATACTGTATTCTTATGTTCTGTGAGAATAAGTTTCAAATTATACATATTTTTTTCCAAAATATGGAATTAGTCAGGCAAGAATCTGCACCATTTTTGGTAAAATGAGCTTGATTTTAAAAAGAGAACAAAAAATCAAATTGTTCAATTTCTTTGAGAAGTCTTTGTAAAAATGGATCCAAGGATGATGTAGATCGATGTATTAAAGATTGCAGAAACCATATTCAGCACTCAACATAGTACTGATAAAGCACATGCAAAAACTAAACAAAAGGAGTTAGTTATGAACTAATCCTATGTTTTAGTTCTTTAGGCAGAAACAGAGGATGGGTATGCTGCTCAAAACTGAGGATCTTTGGAGCAGTGTGACTGGAATATCCCGATTTGGTTTTAATCATGATTCGACTGACCAAAAAATCCCATACCTAAATATCTTTCCAGTGTTTGAGTCCCCAAAAGACAATACAAAACATTTTTAGCCGAGTCTGTCTTACCTGCGTACACTTTTGTAATACTTTTATGTTAGTGTGTGCACATAATCTGTGCAGAATTTGTTTGTCCCTTTCCAGTTTGTTTTTTCCTGAGAAAAATGTAAGCCTATTGCATTTTTGTTTGTCAGGCCATAATGTGTGAGTGGTTAAGCTGCAGAACACATGTCTGTCTTCCTGTCTTGTATGTATTTTTCAATCTTTATACCTTCAGGAAAGGTCTGTGGCCTGCATAATACTTTATCAATTTGTATGTTGTGTTTTGTTATCATTTCAGTGGCCTATAGAACTCAACCGTTTGTTTAGAAATTGTTTGAATATGGCTGTAGAACTGCAGTATGCCTGTATATAACAGTCCTTGCATAAGTGCATTTCCGCTATGGGGAGCTGTCAGCACGGCATCAGCTGAGAAGTGTCGCAAAGCACAAGCCTATTGCTAGAGCACCAGGTCGCTTTTGGACCCATACCGAATCAATAAAGTTACCTTCCCTCTCCTTTCCAAAAAGAAAACCAAGAACAGCTCCTCAGCGAAACCAGGGAATCTGCGGTTGCCCATACTAGTTTTTCTTTCTTGGTCTTTAATTATCTCATCGTCATTAATAGTTGCAACATTTGGATATTGTGCTAAAGAAATAAAACAGTGACATAATAGTCTCGTTTTTTAAAAGTCTCAAAGTTACTTGCAGTGGTGGTATGCAGTGTTTGTAGAACTCCTGGAACTTGAGATATTTAAAGAAAAAGATCAGTAAGTCACTCATTGGCAGATGTTGTACTAATAAGTTGGGGGTTCATCCTTCATTTTATCCAGGCTATTGCAGAATGCAGTTTTTTCCTTTCTTGTTACAATACTGTCTCCCTTCCCCGCCCCTTTTCTTTTTTTTTTTTCTGGTAGCCGGAAAGACTACAGGGAACTCATTATTCGGTGCAGTCGGATATATGGAGTATGGGGTTGTCACTGGTAGAAATGGCTATTGGCAGATACCCGATTCCTCCTCCTGACTCAAAGGAGCTTGAATTGATGTTTGGCTGCCCAGTAGAAGGAGATTCTCCAGTCACCGAGACCTCACCCAGGCAAAGAACACCTGGTCGACCAGTGAGCTGTAAGTTAAAACAATCTGTTAAATCATTTTCTAGTACCCTTCTCTGTCAGCTTAAAGGTCTTCCCTACCTGATACTGAGCTGCGTAGTGGGGCTTTAAACTTTGGAAAAAATCAGGATTGTATTGGGCATCTGGCTCAGTTTCACTATGAGGAGGTATTGGAGAATTGAGGACCAGAGACGCTTCTGTTGGTAACTGAGCTGTTCACGGGCACCATGAAGAGCCCATTCTGTTGATGTGGTTCTTCTCTAAGATGCAATGCCCATCAAAGTACACTAGGGAGACTCTCAGTGAAGTTCATGGTTTGGTTCAGACCTGAGAACAATGTCTCCTCGCCTGAGAGTATTACCCTGTTGCTGTTACACTTTTTTTTCCCTATGAATCTACTGGGTGCCAGCAAGTCCACCGTGTAAGAACAGACTATATGACTGTTAACTTTCTACAATAGCTCTACTATGGGAGCAGAGTAACACTGTATTTTTCCACTTTTACAATTTCTTCTTAGCCTATGGACCAGACAGCAGACCCCCAATGGCAATCTTTGAACTTCTTGATTACATCGTCAATGAGGTAATCAGCTATTTGCACTTGTATTAATACATTTGTAAACTTTTAAAGCATTCCAGAATTTGAGGGAGTGTGGGGTTAGTGTTAGGATAGGCCAGGTCTTCTGATCTTTTATTGCTGCAGTATGAGAGACATCCTTGTTATGTGTGTTGGCTTGATTTTTTTTTTTTTTTTTTCAATTATTCCCAGGAAAATTCTAGTTCATTTCTTTCCATCCTTTAAGTAGGTTTATGGGTTTTCCAGCCTGGATCATGCAACCTGTTAGGATGGTTAATAGCAAGCAGTACGATCGGGCATATACAAAACTAGGTTTTTTCTTTGTTTTGGTCTTATGAACAACCTCATTTATAATAGTGTGTCTTTCAAATAGCTAAGCTACAAGGCTAGTTAATAGAGATTGAAAACAATCAATTGTAAAATACCAATATTCTCACAAGTGGTCCTGAAACTCTCATGACACGGCTGCTTGTGTCCTTCCCCCCCCCCCCCCCCCCCCCCCAAAAAAAAAGAGAGCTTGTTCATGTTATCTGTCATTTGTAGCAGCTGGGTAATGTAATAGTTCCAGGTGAATGAATTATAAAAGAAGTGTCGGATGCACCTCTTTAAAAAGCACAGTCAGTGTCCAGGTCCCTGTGAAGACTAGCTTTGCTCATGCTACTGCACATGGACCGATAAATTGCTTCTGTTCCTCATCTGCACAATTCTCCTCTTGCATTGCAAACCAATTTTGCACATTATATAATACTTTAATATGACAGCACTAACTGCAGTAGTTGAGAATTTGGCAAGATTATCTTCTGCCACCTCTGCTGCAGCACAAGCAGTCTTCGGTGTGAGCTGCTACATCCGACAAAGTCTGTACACCAGTGAGTAACTGAACGCAGGCCACATCTCGACTCCGTACGTAAAGTGACCCAAGTGTAAGTGCTTGCAGGATCCATGGTGTAAGAATGGAAACTTAACTCCGATCCTGTATCAAATGTCATGGAAAACGAGGCAATAATGTGCAGGTTTCTTTCTTTATCAGAATTCTTTCTTAATTCAGAACCTGAACAAACTCATTCCCTGGGACAGAATATTTAAATCAAAAGGATTATGGAACTAATGATGTGCGGGGGCATCTTTCCTTCCCTAAACTGGAGATCAGTAGTAATGAGAATAACCCAATGGTAATTACTGCCAGCTGCTCTGAGCCTTCTTTAATGACAGCTTAAGGCTGTGTTAACCCCATTCAGGTGTGTGTATAGAAAGGAAAAAAAAAAACCCACAAACAAAACCAATGCACTCAACAAAAATTGCCCCACACCATAGAAAGTGTCTGTGGTATGACTTATTACTGAAACACCTAAAATCCAGCAGCTGTGAGTAATAACCAGAATTAGTCAGTAATAAACTCGGCATCTTTACTTTTATAAATCATATGACAGCATGTCCTTTATTCATATGCATGGAAGCTGAAGTCTGCCCAACATCTGTTTGGGAGCTCAGCTGTGAAGGAAGGCCAGGGTAGTGCTCGGGGTTTACAGCTTTACCCAGATATTGGACATAAAATTGGTAGATCTCTGGCTAGGTTGTGCGTTGTCATGTATCAGTTACGCTGAATGATTGCTGATGTTTGGTGGGGTTTTTTTTGTTTGTTTGTTTTTTTCCACAGCCACCTCCAAAACTGCCCAATGGTGTTTTTGGTTCTGAATTTCAAGATTTTGTTAACAAATGGTGAGTTGCAAAGGGACATATTTGGGACCAGCCCTGCTGTCTCCCTGTATTGATAACTTGGGAATCAGAGGCCCTACTTGTAGATCTTGGCAAATGTGGAGTAATTTCAATTAGCATAATCCTCTTTCTCCGACTGTTAATGTGCCTAAAGCTCACTTTACAGGCACCGCCTTGACAACATATGCATGCGGAGAGCACCCCAAAGCTGAGAGAGATTCCCCTCTTTAAGATACGGGCTCTGCTTCTGTGCGCCACTTGCCTTAGTACTTTCTCAGCATTGAAGAGACCGCAGTACTTACAGACTGTGATCATAAACATGCTTCTAAAGCAAGATCCTTACTTTTATGGGTTACCTTCACCACATTCTGCAGCGACTATTATGTAGGATACGGAAGCCTCGCAGGCTCTAGATGCCTTCTTTTTTCTTTCCCGGTGCTTCACTGAACTAATATCTATATCACAGCAGTCATTCTGCCATCTATGTATCACAGTATGCTAGGGATTGGAAGGGACCTCAAAAGATCATCTAGTCCAATCCCCCTGTTGGAGCAGGAACACCTAGATGAGGTTGCACAGGAAGGCATCCAGGTGAGTTTTGAATGTCTCCAGAGAAGGAGACTCCACAACCTCCCTGGGCAGCCTGTTCCAGTGCTCTGTCACCCTCACTGAGAAGAAGTTTCTTCTCAAATTTAAGTAGAACCTCTTGTTCCAGCTTGAATCCATTACCCCTTGTCCTATCACTGGTTGCTACTGAGAAGAGCCTGGCTCCATCCTCATGACATTCCCCCTTTATATATTTATAAACGCTAATAAGATCACCCCTCAGTCTCCTCTTCTCCAAACTAAAGAGACCCAGCTCCCTCAGTCTTTCCTCATAAGGGAGATGCTCCACTCCCTTAATCATCTTAGTTGCCCTACGCTGGACTCTCTCCAGCAGCTCTCTGTCCCTCTTGAACCGAGGGGCCCAGAACTGGATACAATATTCCAGATGCGGTCTCACCAGGGCAGAGTAGAGGGGAAGGAGGACCTCTCTCGATCTAATGTACTTTTCTAATTGCACTTCAGTGATACCTGCATTCAGCCAGTATATTCAGTGCCAAGGGAGGCAGTTCATGACAATTTGGAAAGTTAGTTTGCTTATTAAAAGCTAAGTATATATATATTTACGGTTTCCAAAAGGAAGAACAGTAACACAATAGCTGTACTTGATACTGAGCTTGAAAAAGACTTGGGTAAAAGAAACTTGAGGGATAAAGCGGCTCATAATGTTGAGTTTTTGTTTGAATGGGAATTTGATCTCTCCAGTTTGCTTATAGGCACTCACTCCTGCCCCGGCTCAGCAGTATCAGACAACTCAGCATTTCATACCTCAGACTGTGCCTGTGAAGCCCGCAGAAGGGAATTGCTTACAGACCCAGACCCGAGTTTGAGAGGCGCTGCATTACCTAATGCTTTAATCTAGAGTGATAGCTTCTTCAGACCAAAGCAGTATACACACGTGATATAATTTGATCTGTATTTTAAAAGATAATAGTATGTAATGTGTAATACTTTCTGTTTTCCTAGTTTAATTAAAAACCCTGCTGAGAGAGCTGACTTGAAACAGCTGATGGTAAGTGAAAGTCTTTAACTTGAATGAAGAGTGCTGTTCTATGCAGGTTGGGTTCCTCAGCTGACCTGAGATCAGGATCAGAGCATATGGTGTGTGGTTCGTGGCTGTTGACACAGGCAGCTCAGACAGTCTGAGGAGGGGCTGCTTTTCTCATCCAGAGATCGAGGGGCTGCAGGCTTTCACGCACTCTCAGGACAGGGACTGCCAAGGAGCCCAAAACTGGTGGGTTTTGGAGTCTGCCTTTTGATAATTACCATGAGTATGTGACCTAATGTTATTAAATTAGCAAAACAACTCTCTCTTTCTTGGGTTTATTAGTTAATAATAAACGATGTAGATGATTACTTTTAGGAGGATGAAAGAACAAAATTCCACATACTTTATGGACTAATGAAATACACTTTTATCATATTTTGTGAAACATAAGATTTGCTGCTTTTTTTTCATCAGCTCTGCCTTACAAAATCTCTAAAACTACTAGACACAATGAAATCCTGCATTTGTTTTCTACACGAAATGACCGTATTGGTTTCAGTGGCTCTTTTCATGGCCTGAAGTGCAATGCTAGGGCTGAAGTTCCACTGCAGAAAATCAAGTTTTTCCTGCCCTGATCCTTCTGTGCAATAAGGGTACAAGATGCAGTCCAACTCTTTCTATTACAAAAAGCCTCTCTGTGCGCAGGCAGACATTTTTCAGAGTATTATCTCAAGTGGCTGAGTCACATCCTTATCACATACCGTGGTGTAAGTGTTCTGCAATAGTCACTGTGTAGGCAGTTTTCCTCTGGAATACTTTGCAATGTGTGCATTTCATAAGCGGGTTATTTCAGGAATCCCGCAGAAAAGCTCTCCTGGTCACTTCATGTGGTTTTCCAAATTTTATAGCTAGCTTGAATACTGAAAGTAAACCGGATTTATTGTAGTTCATGTTCAGAATTATTATTTAACGGATTGAGTCCTTGAATAATAATGATGTTCTCCTCTGCGCAGATTCACGCTTTCATTAAGAGATCTGAAGCGGAGGAGGTGGATTTTGCGGGGTGGCTTTGTTCAACCATAGGCCTTAACCAACCGAGTACACCCACGCATGCTGCTGGAGTCTGAATATAGAAGAGCAAATCCTGTACTGTACATCTGTTAACAACAATGCTATTTTGGTCCTATTTCCTCAGCTTGTACCTGTTCAAACATGTATTTCACCTCTTAAGGAAGAATGTCTTTATAGCATGTGCCAAACGGTTTTAAATTTTGTCATAAACTAATTTGTATTGTATTGGATCACACTTGTTTACTGACCAAAAGGTTAAGATGTTTCAGTTACAGTGCTTGCTGATTTTAAGTGATTATGGATATTCTTTCTTAATGAAAATATCACGGGGGGTGTCTACCCCCAGCTTGTTTGAACTTTATCAAGATTCTTTGTAAATTGTTGGTACTTCAGTCATGCTTACCTAATCTCCCGTGCAAAAAGGGTTAAGGATGCTCCTACACTGTATCTGTCGAGCATGCTTTTGCTGCTGCCAAACTGTATCTGAGAGTTAGGCCTAATGGTTCCAATTTTGCTGTTGTTTAGAGATTTCTCTTTCCAGGTAAAGAAGGCGAGAGCTCTGCGTTTCTTGGAATGTACAGGGCAATATTCTAATTGTAGACTTGTTCATATTTCTATATTTATTTTTAAAACATATCATCATACTTGGATTTAGTGATGTATGTCTTTCTAATTGATTTTTAAAAGTTAGTTCTTGGAATCATCCTACAGAATCAAGACAAAGATCCAGGCAATTTGCTTTCTTTTAACCTAAAAATTCATGGCAACTGTGTTAGTGTCTAAAGTGTATGAAGACCCTTTATTGTTTTATTCTCTCAGATGTTTAGCAATGGATTCTCTTAATAAATATATTATCAAGTAACTTCTTGAAGCTCTTTTAAAACTCAAAAACTTAAGTCTTAATCTGAAGCCACTGGCTGCATCACCACCCCTTCTTCTATGTATTTTTCCACAAGCGTGCAACCTCCTTTGTTCCAAGAGGTACAAATTTGCTTATGTCAAATGACAACGTGTGAAACAGGGCTTGAGTCAGTTGCCATTGCAGGGTGTTAGTGTCCTGTTTGCCAGGTTTCTGTGGAACGTCTGAGGGCAGTCTGACTGCAGAGGTTTTGTCTGGGGAGTGCTCAGACAACTTGTACAGCACCGGATGCTCCCTTCGGTGCTGCAACCCCCTGGGTGGGGTGTGATGGGCGTTCTCCGAGGGCAAACCAGCACTGTGCCCCAACACACAGGAACCTTGTGCTCCACCCAGCAGAGGGAAGACCTGCTTGCCTGTGTCTGTCATTAACCAAGCGTGACTATACTACACTGATTTCTAAACTTTAGTTTTCTTCAGAAGTTCAGCTTCCGTCAGTTACTTGGCACAGTAATTGCTGTTGCTACAGAACAGGCAGAGGTGGGCACAGCTATGTGTCCTCGGTGCAAAGCCTTGTTCTCTCTAACAGCTGTGCTGAGCAATGCTATAAAAAGTTCAGCTCCTTGAAAGGATGTTTCGGACACAGAAATGGCTGAAGTTCCTTCCCCAAAGGAATCCAAATCATTCTAGACATGAACTTCCACTTGGCCAACAGTATCACCTATCAGAGAGAGAATCACCCTCAACCCCTCAGCAGGAGGAAATGACTCATCGACACATCCAAGGCTTCCTTCACTTGTCCTCACTTGCATGTGCTGCTTGGTAGTGGCAACAGGGCTGTGTAATGGTTAACTTAAAATTGAGCTTTATATGTGAATTATATACTCTAACATACAGAAAAGCAACAGTACTTTTTACTGTTTGGTAAAAGGAGGAAGTGGTATATGAACAGAGATTTAGTTTTAGAGGTTTAAATCTCATTTTACTTATTTCCTTCACAGAGAGCAAGAATTTGAAGAATGCAAGCACAGTTAAATGTAGTAGGGCACCAGGTAAAGTACTTTATTGCAACATGCAATAGAACCGCTCTATTTTAAGCAAGCAAGGGACTCGTTCACATCAGGTACCAGGAAGAAAGGTACTACTCTGAAACATGCTGAGAACAAATAACATTTTTCAACAGTCAAAATTACCCTTTGGAGATGAAACCCTACAGCACCTACTCCGGAACATGATCTGCCCAGAAGCAAAGTGAAGGCGGGAGGTGGTCCTGCTGTAGGACAGAGCCATGGAGCCGAGTGATGCACCCGGAACATGCTGAGCATGGGAAGATGCAAAGACAGGAGAGGCCGGCGACTGCGCTCCTCGCCAACCAGCTCTTCACATGCATACTGTCAAAAGGATTAGACACTCCAACCTGTAACATTTCAGGTCAGACTTCTTGGGTTTTTTACCTGTGAGTCTTGTAAAAAGCTTTGCTAAATCTTCTGCGCTCATGTTTTAAGCTCCTGCATTAAGACAGCCAGGATTTGCAAAAAACAATTAGTCTTTAGTACAGGATGAAAATACATTTACATTCCAACATTCAGTTTCTACTGCTACAAACCAAGAAAGAGACAAATAAAAAACCATCTCTCTTCTAATAGTGGCAGGAACTTACAGGAGGTTAAATCCTGTGTTCTGACTGCACCCAGGACACCGGACACTTTCCCAAGTTCCTTTCCTGCTCTTAAAAGCAAACACAGGAAGATAATTTATTCTGTTTTCTCTGAGTGATGCCAGAGACAACAGCAGCACCTTTAGATACTAGTTGTGCATTGAACAACCCTGGATATAACTGACTACTTTCCTAGTAGGACGGTTGACAGAGTGGCTGAGTTAGAATATTGTTTTTAATTGGCTTAACAGATCTGGGTTTCTGTGCTTTAAAACAAGTCTTTGAGAATTGATACAATAACCAGCTGCACCACACACTGTCTGCGCTCCATCAAGAGAAAGAACATTATTGTCTATCGGCAAGAGCAGCACTAGCTTGTTACCGTACTGTTAACGAAATTGTGGAGGGGACTTCGTGCCACTTTGCATTTCATAACTAAGTTCTTAAACTCATACTCCTCCTTGAAGATCACTTGAAAGCAGAAGCTGGACTTACATTGACTTATGAAGTTACTGGGGGGAGGAGGGGAGAAAATAACACTAATTTAAAAAAATACTAGTTCCTTATTACAGGTAAGGGGCCAATTCTAACCATACAATTTGTTGACAAATAAAAGGCTAATTGGTTGCTACTCTGAAAGAGCAAGAAGTAGAAAATACTTCACTGAGAGTCAGGCTGACAGTACTTAAGAGCACCAGTAGGTACAAAGAGAGGCCACCTCGTTACTGCACTCAGAATTAGGTTGACGGAGCAGTAGCTGCTTCTCCCAGAGTAAGAACACCTACGGCTCTACCACGTTTAGAGGGAGAGTAAGTCCAGTTTCCCATGTGAGAACGCAGCAGCTGGAAGCCTGGAGACAATCCCAGACACATCTTTTTCTCACTGTTTATCTTAAAATTCCCGGTTTAAGCAGATGAGGTTGTAACATAATCATTGGTTCAGCAACCAGCCTCTAGGGCCTGATTTTTCAGCATTGGGAAATAACAGGTGAATTATTGCTTTTAGTGTATGTGTTAAATTAGCCTGACGTGATTAATGACTTCTCTCATCCACCTATGAAGACATAGTAAGCTACATTAGGTTTTAAATGTGGAATGGATTATGCTACATATTTGTGCAGCAAATTTTCATTCTTTTAACCTCTAAGTCAAGACGTGCCAAGCTTGTGACATTCATGCGTTCAAGGGTAACCTCCCTAGACTCCAAGAGTCTTGCATATCATACGGTCCGTATCCACATACAAGACAAAATGAAAATCAGTTGCTAGATTTTATATGAATGAAGAAATCCTGAGTCTGGATTAAAAAGCATCCCTTGATTTTTTTCTCTCAAGAATCTGATTCCTCCTCCTCTTCCTCCTCCTCCTCTTCATGATCTTGAAGACTTAGGTGTAATTCAGTTTGATTGATAGCAGCCTCGTTGTCCATCTGCCCGAGAGTCTGTCACAATAAAAGAGTTTACCTTGCTAACTATCCAGACCAGCAGCGATACAGAATGCTTCTCAAATCACTACTAAAACCGCGGGGTCACAGTGTCTTTTAGAAATCTCAGTACTAGAACTGTTGGCTGCACGAGCCCATCGCGGGACGAGCACCAGTTCTCCAGAGAAGAGTTTCAACTGGTTCAGGCTGACCATATATTTAGCAAAATGTTCAGAGGATATCCGTACCTCCATCCCCTATGATCAGTTGGATAAAACAGCACGTCACTGTTAAGAGCATTAGACACAATGTTTAATAAACGGCCAATTGAAGCTAAGATGCTATAAAGCAGGTATTTCCCAACCTCCCTGGAAACAACATGCTGCTTTCAGGGATGGGAAAAGGTGAAACACTTGAGACAAAACGGCAACAAAGCAGACAGATTTCACAGCTGAGCAGTTAACCAGCAGCATAAAGAAGGTCAAGGTTAAGAACTCCAGATGAAAACCACCCCCAGAAACCCCTACAGCCGCTCCAATCAGTACAGCGCTCTTCCCCCATCCCTCCTGCGGCCACAGCCCAGCGCAGGTAAGCCGGGCCCTCGCTCGTCACCAGGCAAGGCCTTCCCTTACTTCGTGGGTCTCCTCTGCCGCTGCTGAGGAAGAGACTGCCCCGTCCTCCTCCCTGGACCGGATCATGGACTGCAGTGCCAGCTCCTCCACCTGCGCACAAGGCAACACAGAAGCCTCTCCAGTCATTGTTTCTTGGACTCTATTATACATAAATTAAATGTTTTTGAATAATCAGCAACAGTAGAATCATAGAATGGTTTAGGTTGGAAGGGACCTTGAAGACCATCTCATTCCAGCCCGCTGCCCCGGGCAGGACCCCCTCCCCCCAGCCCAGGCTGCTCCCAGCCCCGTCCAACCCGGCCTTGAACCCCTCCAGGGATGGGGCAGCCACAGCTCCTCGGGGCACCCTGCGCCAGGGGCTCACCGCCCGCACGGGGACACATTTCTCCCTCACATCTCATCTCAATCTGCCCTCTTCCAGTCTGAAGCTGTTCCTCCTCGTCCTATCACTCCGTGCCCTTGGAAAAAGTCCCTCCCCGGCTCTCCTGGAGCCCCTTTGGGCACTGGAAGGGGCTCTGAGGTCTCCCCGGAGCCTTCTCTTCTCCAGGCTGACCCCCCCACCTCTCCCAGCCTGTCCTCCCAGCAGAGGGGCTCCGGCCCTCCCAGCAGCTCCGGGGCCTCCTCTGGCCCCGCTCCAACAGCTCCATGTCTTTCCTATGTTGGGACCCCCCGAGCTGGAGGCAGCACTGCGGGGGGGTCTCCCCAGAGCGCAGCAGAGGGGCAGAACCCCCCCCTCGCCCCGCTGCCCACGCTGCTGCGGATGCAGCCCAGGGTGCAGGTTGGCTTTCTGGGCTGCGAAACAGCAAAGCTTTTAAAGCCTTCAGCTTCGATACACAGCAGAGCCCCGCGGGCCCCGGCAGCCGCCGCCCGTAGCGGGGCCGTGTGTAGCTGAGCGCCTCTGTGGTGACATACCCGCAGTGTCGGAACCGAAAGGCGGCGGGAACACTCCAACCGCCCTCGCAGCCGCGCCCGGACGGCGGGGTCGCCGCTCGGTCCCAACTCAACCGCGTTACGTGCCTTAACCCCCCCCCCCCCCGAAAATAACGGAGAAGAAAGACGGGGTAGGCCCGGCCCTGCCGCTGCCGCGCGCCCGCCTCCCCCCCGCCGCCCGCTGAGGGACCGGTCTCTCCCCCCGCCGTGCCCCCTCCGCCGCTGACCCTGAGGCGGGTGAGTTGGTCGTGCAGCGCCGCCTTCACCCGCAGCAGCGTCTCCTCCTCCCGGCGCAGCTCCTGCAGGCGGCTCAGCATCCTTCGCCGCGCGCCCGCCCCGGCCCCGCCCACAGCGCCCCCTGCCGCGCGGGCGGGGGAATCGCCGCCGTGGAAGCCCCGCCCCGCCGCCTTGACGTCACGCCCGCCGCCATTTGCACCTTTCCGGAGCGCTGCCGCCACCGCGCGGCCCACTGCCGTCACAGCCCCGCGCGCGAGCGCTGCACGTGGGAAAGGGGCGAACTCCAACGTCAGGCGCAGACACCACCCTCCCTCCTCCGCCGAGCTTCGTTTAAACCCCCCAAAACGGCCCATCAGACACAAACACTGACAGCGTTTCTGTTCCAAGAGGATTTATTAACTGCAGCCGCGGGCGCTCTCCCGACCCCCCGCGGGTGAGGCACCCCACGGCCTTCACGCCTCCGCCTTGGCCTTGGTGGCCACCTTGGCTGCCCCTTTGGCAGGCTTGGTGGCCTCGGCCTTTGGCTCAGCCGGGACCTTGGCCGCCAGCTTGGCCTTGGCCTTGGCCCTCTTCTCTTCCTTGAGTTTGTGCTAAAAAAAGAAAAGACACAAAGATGGTCAGTACATGGCCTGAGGGACCACAGCCGACGTCCTCCATCACCGCCCGCCGGGCTCACTCACGTTTCGTGCGTGGCGCAGGATGGTGTTGCGGCGCATGGTTTTGGCATATGGGTTCAACTTGATCATGATTCTCAGATTCTTCAGCGGGTTCTTCTTCAGGACTCTACGGTGAATCTTTTTCCTGGAAAAGAAGAGACACGTGTCACCATCTCATTGCACAATCTGATTTTGCTACATTTTCCCTGAAATTTGGAACCGTAATTCCTACTGTTTATATCCAGAGACCACAGAAATCCCATCCCCACGCAACAGCCTAATGCCGAAATTTCTGATCTCACTACAAAGCCTCGCACTTGGCCGTTTCTAAAGAAACCGCGCTTCACGTTCGTTAGAGGAGTGTTATTACTTGGGAGCGCGCAGCGCCTTCTGGATTTCCTGACTTCGCATGATTCTTCCAATGTCCGTATTGGTCATCTTGTGCATGGGCAGGCTGCCAAACAAACCGTCACAGTGTTAAGTCGGATGATAAAAAGGTGGCGAATTCAACAAAAATTGACAGTGCTAGCTGTCAGCTCCCACGGGAGAACCAGTGCCAGCGGGCTCTCGTTGCCCCGAGCCTGTTTTACCCCGCGCGGTGGGGGCTGGCGTGGGCTGCGCTTACTTGTAGTCGCTCTTCAGCGTAGCAGCTTTGCGCCAGGTGCCGTACAAATCATCCAGCTTGCGGAAGGCGCTTTCCGTCCAAATGCAGAAACGCCCAACATGGCCCCCAGGAGCGAGTCTCAGCAGGTTCAGCTTGTTCACATCCAGGAGAGTGATTCCTGTGGAGAAACGGGCACACCGGTCACTTCCACAAGACTAAGAAATAAACAGAGAAAGTCCTCAACATCCCCAAACCCGATTCTCAGAAGGAACACATCAGCTACTTGGGCAAGTCAGAACTTCCACACAATCATGTGTTTCAGAAACACGGACCAATGAAGTGGAATCTCATCATTCTCGGCAGTCTCCCCGCAAATGAGGAAGCGTGCCCCAAGTTGAAGTTACCTGGGATATTCCGGAAAGCTCTGATGATGCCATTGTCCTCGTTGTAGATGATGCAGGGTCCCCTGCGCTGGATGCGACGGCGATTCCTCATTTTACCCTTTCCAGCCCGCATGCGCTGGGAGGCATACACCTATATAAAAATCAAACTTGTGAATATTCAGAATAGTCCAAATCCCACCAGGAAAATACAACAAAACTGCTTCAGTCAGAACTTCACAACCATCACTGCTTATCAGAAACACGGACCAGTGAGAAGTTCATCATTCTTCAGAGTCACAAAAAAAAAGCTATTAACATTAATCAACACTGAAATGAAGACAACTGAATAGAGTAAAGCAGCACAACAAATTTACTTCACTTGATCTCTTTTTTACAGTTTCTTGTAGTTTTATTACCAAGGGATTTTTAGCAGCATCAAATTGAACCAGAGCTATCTGGAATTTCTACGGTAACAATGACAGAGATGAATCACCAGGGCTTCTCTCTTAAGAACATACCTGTAGCAACTCACCTTTTTGATGTCATTCCAAGCTTTAAGCTTCTTCAGGAGGAGAACGGCTTCCTTGGTTTTCTTGTAACTCTCAACTTTGTCCTCAACAACCAGAGGAAGTTCTGGAATCTCCTCAATGCGGTGGCCTAGCGAGGATTTTACAAGACAGTAAGTTACCGGCTGACCTTGGCTGTACGCACTTCTCAAGGCTATTGCCTTGTTTATTCAGAAATGGTGCAACACCAAAACCAGTGGAAATTAAGTTCGTTATCCAGTATGCAGGCACGGTAACTACAGGAGGGAAGTTTCGGTAGAGTCTTGTGGGTCTGCCTCAGACAGTACTTTCTGTACCTGAGTAAATATTAAGCAATTCTTTGGCTTCCGTGAACAGAAATCAAACCGAACTGCCACGAGACTCAAAATTCATGCATAAACTGCATGGACAATATTTGTGTCAGCAACGCACACAAAAGCACCTCGGCATCACTGAACTTCTGACACTGCATAACCACGAAGTACCTCCTAAGTTGTACATAACAAAATTGTCCCTCCTACTGAAGAACGGGCTGCCTCCTCACCTCTTTAAAAGAGAATTTACTAAAAATGTTTCTTGTGGATGACTAACCACAGTTACCGATCTGCTGAGGCAATGCAGAACTGCAGGCAAACACTTCCAGAGGCAGAACTCTCACCTTTAGACATGACCAGTGCTGGAAGAGCGGATGCTGCCAGAGCAGAACAGATGGCATAACGCTTCTGAGTTGTGTTCACTCTACGGTGCCAGCGTCGCCAAGTCTTGGTTGGGGCGAACATGCGGCCTCCACGACACATCTATGCATCAATAGTTAAGAACAACCTTTTTGAAGCTTGTTTCTGTAGTGCGACCCTTTAATCCTTGCTCAGTGTTAATTGTTCGTCAACCATCTGTACCAGTACACTGACAGCAGGCAACTGTCACTGAGCACAGCGTAAGACGCAAATTACGACATCATGGCAAGAGGGTATGCATCACGAGATTCAAGATATCCACCACTTGCAGACGAAAAAAAAAAAAAAAAAAAAAAAAAATCAGTGAAAGCTCCTGTTCATTAAAGCAAGTCAGAATTTGCATACAGAAGGTTCTAACCACATCGCAAATATCTCAAACCTGGTGGTCCAGATCACTGTAGGTAGCCATTACCTCAAGCAGAAGATTCCATTTCACATTTAGATACTTAAAAATAATCTTTCTGCTTGATGAGTTCATCTTTACACCCTATGCGAGTAGCAGTGATGAAAGGATACATTTCCAAAGGCACCCTGGCCAGAGCGGTGAGTTCCACCACCTCGTACTCGAGGAATACGAGCAACGGCTCTCCCAGTACCCCAAGATTCGGCACTGGTCTGATGACCTGGAAAAGAAAGATTTTAATTCAGACACTGACAACACTGCAATTTTCCTAAAGCCACAGATACACAGAATTCAAGACCACCAATCAGAACTTCCACTGTTATCATGTGTTTCAGAAACACGGACCAATGAAGTGGAATCTCATCATTTCAGCAAAACAGATCCCCACCAGGTAAATTAACTCTTACCATATTAAAGATCTGCTTAGGTCAGAATCAAGTACATTAACATATCGATTTCTAAGCTTGACCTTCAATTTGGAGGTCCAAATTGGTAGTGCTGATCCTAGTGGGTTATGTTTAATGTGAAACACCATCAGAAATAAACTTGAAAATGCACATTCCTGGCACAAATTTGTCAAGACGCAGTAGCTGTTTGCACCTACAAGCTTCTGAAGCAAGTCTAACAAGTGCCACATTTACATAGGTTTCTTCCTGGCAAATGCCCCAGGTGAGTCTCCTGTAGTCAACACGGAGCAGGGATTCTAAAGAACGGGTTTTCATCACAGTTCGCTGCCTCATACGCTTTCAGACATTTTGTGTTCTTGCAAAGAACGTATATTCAACTCGAGGACTTAGGCACCACAATACTTTCAGTAATATACATTTCAGATAAGACCCCAGAGTACTCCAAGACTTTTACACCTTACTGTTCTTCAGAATAATAAAAACTTGTATTTCACATGATTTAAAATCATTTTTTCAATAACCAGAACAGCTGCCTTGCTTTCTATACAGAATCCCACTGAACAGCACTTCTCTTAGTTCTCAATTTGTTTCTGTTTTAGCCAGCCCACATTAAAATCCAAGTTTAATGCAAGTTATTTGTGTCAATTTTGTGGCCTAGCCATACCTGCAAGTTCACTGACAGCGTAGGGCTGCCTATTGTTCTTGCGCAAATTGGTGTGAACGAAGTTCACAACATCAGGGCGAATGGGAGCCTTAAACACAGCAGGCAAGGTGACATTTTTGCCTGATGCTTCCCCCTTCTCAGAGTAGACGGATATTAATGGTCGAGCACAAGCCTGAAAAAGAAAAAGGAAAAAATCTTAAGCACAAGTCAAGTACATTGCTAGCATTCAAATCCATCAAATACTGCTCAGAATGAAGGGGTCTTCAGTTCAACAGTGCCAGCACACTGACAGCAGGCAACTGTCGCTGAACACTGGATAAGACGCAAATTACATCATCATAGCAATAATTTTCACTTAACGTTGTGGTCCACAGCACAACCCGCGTTCAGAATGGGATACCTTAAGTTTGAAATTCAACAGATTTCCAAGTCATTTGGGTAAAATTGATCTAGACTTGGATCTCTTTAGTAACACCTTCTAAACTACTTCCCATCTACTCTTTAAGAAAGCCTACATAAAACCCACCTGTGTCTCAGTTTATCAAAGTTTTGCTATTTAGATTATGTTTAACAGCTGAAGTGTTTCAGAAGCTGGTTATTGCACAATATAGGGACTCGCCATGACTTCAAGAAAGCAAACTGAGAATGAGAGTGATTTTTTTGTGAAGTCTGGGTCCTCTGAACAATCCCCGGTGCCTCAAAATTTGAGACGTGAAAAATTCAACTGCTAGCAGCACTAGCTTCCTTTCAAAAAACTGAAAAAATGTCAATATCTTGCCGGTCTGAACAGCACCCTTTAAAATGAATCTTTTAGCATTATACTGTATTTGTCGTTAATTTAATAGCTCATGGCAGTAATACACATGAAGTCTCATCCTTTCCTTTCCCATACACAATTCATTTTAGAAGTATTAAGAATATTACACAACTCAAAACTAACGAGCTAATAGCAATGAAAAGTACTACCTGTGTTTCTAACGCTTGTTACTAGCACGGCACTGACCCCTGGCGCTAGTGCAGAGACCCCAACACAAGCAAGCCACAAACTTGCGTGTTCTGGTTCCTTCACCCTGATTATCTGAATTGTATTAGCAAGAAAAGTTGTTCATTTGCAACCTGGGTCCAGACCAAGGCCTTTTAAAGCCTGTTTCAGAATAACAACAACAAAAAAAAAATTAAAAAATTAGTGTTACAGAAACCGTTCTTTTAACTTTACGTGGGATCAAAAGCTTTCGCGTGGTTTTGTTTTGCTTGAGAGAAATATGCGAGAGAAATGAAAAAGCCCTGCCAGAAGGCGACGTGGGCCCCATCTCCCACACTGCTGAGGAAAGGGTGACTTCCAGCGGACCAAGCCAGCCCCCCTGCGGTGCAGTGCCGCCCGCCCGCCCGCCGCCACGGCCTCCCCACACGGGCTCCACGCGGCAGGCCGAGCGCTGACGGCTCCAAAATGGCGGCCGGCCGCCCCACGCCTCCAGCCCTCGGGCTGCCCGCGGCACGGCCCTGCCGCCCTCCGGGCCTCGCTCCCACCAGCCTCGACCCACTCACTACCCTCCCCGACCCACCGACGGCCCCAGCCACCCTCGGCCCGCCGCGCCCCCACCGCCCGCGCCTCACCATGGTGGCGGCGGCGGAGCGTCTCGTGCTCCCGCTCGTCACCGCCGCAGCCCCGACCGGAAAAGGAAGGACTCGCTACTCCCTCGTCGCTATGAGCGATGTCCTTCCGCACCCTGCCCGCCGCCTTCTGCCGCGCCGGCCGCTCGGCTCCTGACCCCAGCCCCGGCCCGAGCCCGTTCGCAAAGGCCGCCACCCGCGGTGCCGAGTCCTCCCCCTCCGGGCGCCTCCGTCGCGCTCGGTCGCCTCCCAAACCGGGGAACTCTTTTTCTGGCGGAGGGATTCGTCGTGACGAGTCATTCACTTCCACAGAAATTATAAAATTATTGATGGATTCCTTTTTTTTTTTCATATGGAGGCGTGCGGCGAGAATAAATATAAACAAAAACCCTCATGGGCAGGGGAAGAATAATTTTTTTGCCTTTCCTGGGCACACCGCCCCGAATGTAGTGCCGCGGGGGGCGGGCGAGGCGCGCGGTTCGGTTGCGGCGGGCGGCGATGGCCGCGGAGCGGCGGCGGCGGGCGGCTGTGGAGCTGTACGGACGCCTCCTCCGGTGCGTCCCGGCCCTGCCGTGAGGGGCCGCTCCGCTGAGGGAGGTGGCTCGGGCGGGAAGGCTGTCTGGGGCGCGGGGGAGCCCAGCGGGGAGGCTGCTGAGGCTCTGATGGGACACCCGCATTGTTGTAGTTTATGCAGTTAAGCTTGGTGTTTAATGAGGAACGCGGACGAAAAAAAACCCCACTTTATATGCTTAAACGTTTTATTTCCTTTCAGAATATATGAAGAAGGAAGGGAAAGCATCCCTGAACATCCGTATCTCTTTGAGGTAAATATATATGGGAAAATACAGCTGTGTAACCTGAGTCTATATGCTTAAAAAGCGCAGCTGTTGATCAACAGCAGAGATATGTGGGGGGATATCACATAAAAGGGAAATTTTACCTCAGCAATGCCTCTTCAGATCCGCATCAGGACGGAGGAGGAGACGCGGTACCAGAGCGCGGCCCTGTGGAGGACTGGGGCAAAAGAAGGGTTAAGTGCGGTAGAACTAATAGGGAGGAATAAGCAGCTGCAGCACTGTTTTGGCAGACGACGAAGTTGTGTGAAGCTGCTCCCTAGATAAGGGGGTGCTGCTCACAGGGAAGAGAGAGTCCCTTTTCGGTGGGTGATCTTTTAGAGTACGCGATGGTGTAAATAAGTAAAGTTGCAAATTACTGGCCTTGGTAGAAAAGCATATAAAGAGCAGCTTGCTTAATGAAGCGGATTTCATTTACTACACTCTGGAGTCCGTGTCTTAATCCTCACACGGCCCTCCGGGCCAGCGCCCGCCTTCACCCCCCTGCTCGTTACTGCGTCCCTCCTGTTTGTTTTTTTTTTTCTTTGCACCTATTAACACTTAATTTGTTCGACATAATTGTAAAGATGAAGTGCGAGCGTCACGGGGTGGGGGCGGTGCGAAGCGCAGGAGGTGGGCGGTGGGGTGGGCGGCTGCTGGGGGAGAGGAAGGAGCTGCTGCAGCCGCTGCCCTCAGGTACCGCTTTCATGCTTCAAACCGGCAGCTTGTGATGGCACGGTTTGTGTCCGAGTGCTGTTATGGGGCATTGGGGTGTGTGTGGAAATAGCAAGTGCTTCTAAGGGCTTTTTGGAGCAAAGGAATGGCTGGAAAATTTCTAAAGCTATTTAGTTGTATTAATCTTGGGATTTCTATAAGTTTGATAATAGTTGGAAAATAAAATCAGGTGATTATTTAAATACACAGTAATGTGAAAAACAGACTAGATGTGAAGGATCAAGCAATACTTCTCTGTGTGTATGCAAAAGCTGAAGTAAAGATTGATATCCCATCATTCTCAAGAAAAGGTTTGAGTTATTTAATGTCTCCAAAGAGTGTTTAGAACTCTCATGAGAAATTCAGAGAAGTGATTGATTGATTTTTAATGTTACTTTAAATGTGTATTCTCCATCCCAAGGACATCTGGTGACTGTGGTTATTACTTGACAGCGATGATCCCTTATATCTTGCATTACCTGAAGTTTTGTTCATGGAACCAAACTTTTTGGTTTCTTGTAGAATCAACCTGTTAAAGATTAAATTTTCTATGTTGGTTTGTTGAAAGTTGTTGTGTTTTCATAGTTGATTTGTTTCCAGCTATGGCATGCAGTAACTGTTCTCCTGAACTCTGAAAGCCTTAGATTCATGAACGGTTGCAATAAAAACAGTTTGTGGAATTAGTTAATTTTGCAATTTCTGGTATTAAAAAATGCTGAAATACATCATTTATATGTAGTGAATTAAAAAGTTTTGGTTTTGTTTTTTTCCAGACTGATGTAGAGATCTGTTTGATTGGTGGTAGTTGCAAAAGTCCCATTGAAAGATTTTGGAATGGAAACAATATGATATATATTTTGCAGAAAACAGTAAGTGTGTATGTTAGTTGTGAATTTCGAAAATGTAATCTGGACTTTTGAATTCCCATCAGATGTTTTCACATATCTTGCATTTTTTGACTTATCTATACATTTCTCTTAAAGATACACAATGAAGAAAGTGACCCAATGGAAGAATCAAAAACAGATGATGCTATTTATGCCTCTGAGCTTTTACCAAAGCAGACTTCTGGACCAGTGGCTCTCTCTGTCAGCAGAGCAAAGTAAGTATCAGAGGTCTGCCTCCCCTTTTGATGTGATTTTTCTTTTGCAGCTTTTCTCTCTCTTCCTAGTATTCAGAACCTGTGTTATTTCGAATCCCCCAAAATTAAATTACTCATTAGTTTAGTGAGGAGATATGACCATTTTTCATCCTGGCTCCCCTGGCTAAAAGTATTCCTAACAAAGTAGCTAAAGTCAATGTACTGGAAAAGCACTTGTGAGCTGTCCCATTACGTTAATGGGACTGAGTGTAGGCGAGCAAAGAAAGCTTACTAAGACTTCAATGCTTGTTTTTGTAAGGTTTCTGTTAAAAAAAAAAATCTATTTGGAGTCTTTGCCTTTTATTAAAATACCAAGGCATGATACCAAAACATGGTGACTAGTTCGCTTAACTAACTTATCCTTTTATCATGCTTAAAATGTAAAATTCAGTTATGATTTCAGAATTTTTAGTCTAAAATATTATATTCAATATATTCTCAGTTATGAAATCTTTGTGACTTTGTTGTTCTACATGTAAAAAGAGCTTTGTGATACTGCATTCTTTTTCTAAAATGATTTGATATCTGCTAATGAGGCATGGAAGACAGGGGTTAAGTTTTATGTAAGGTAGATTTAGCTATGCTTGCTGGTACTTATTTTTTTCCTGTTCATATCTCTAGGCAGTTGATTTCCCTATATACAATGGTGCAAAATCCAAACATGACCCACTTGGAGATAAGTGAACTGGTTGTGTTTCCTCCTCTCTGGATAAGGTGTGATGGTTCTGATCCTGAACATACTTGTTGGCTTGGAGCTGAGCCTCTCAAAGCTGGAAACAAAATCACAGGAATCAATCTTTATACGGTTACATGTGATGGTAAGGTCATAAGCTTCCTCATAAAATTGAATGAGGAAGGCTTAAAAATATGGGAATATTGATGTAGTGATGCTGTCTTTGTCCTTTGTGTGATGTTGGCTTGGTACCTGTTTTAAAATACAAGGCGGGGGGAAATAAAAAAGAGAGAGAGAGAGAAAAGAAAAGATGTTTTTAACCCATGCCATGTGGGGGAAATATCTTTAATATACTTAATGCAATAGTATCTGTGCAGGCCCACCTTCACTTAGGTGTAGTAACTTAGCAAATTGAAATTCCTCCCATTCAGCTCCTTCCTTATATGAGCGCTGACTCTTACTAAACATTTGTATGTTAACACCAGCTCTTAGTATCAATAGGATAAATTCAAGAAGGCAGCCTGCTTTCTAAAGGACAACACGAGTCGCACTTGGAATATTTGAGAATTAATTTTAAGTGCCAAATTTGGATTGTTAAATTTTTTTTTTTGATTCTTACTTTTTTTCTTTCCTAGGTCCTACAGCTGATAAAACCTGTTTTGCAAATCTGGAAGAGCTCAAAATGGCACATAAAATGAAGCATCATTCATCTATTGTAGGTTTTTACAGTCTGTCATGCCTCTAATCTAAGTTTAAAAACTCTGGTTTTGGATTTAGGATGCTAGTTTTGGGAAGCTTTATAGATTCTATTTAGAAACTCATCTTAGTTTCTCGATAGTATAATCTCTTTTGAAGTAACGTTTAAGCTCCCTATGCTGTAATGCATTTGTCTGATATTAGCCTTTTTTTGTGTGTGTGAAATGCTTTTAAAATTCTTTTGCACACGTACAAAACAATCAGTGTTGTGGTGGTGTTTTTTATTTTTTTTTAAATCTGTTCATTTAAGGTGATGACAAAAGGATCTGCTCAGTATGAACTTATTAGAGCTGCTCCAATAGAGGACACAATTGTAGAATCTGAAAGCAATATATATGTTGATATTACATGGAATACTGTAAATAAGATTCTGGAGACACCCCCACTAATTTCAGCTGCCACTCTGGTAAGTCAAGAAAGAAATAGCAAACAAATCCAAACTCTTTTCACAGCTTAAATCATGAGCAGTGTAAAGGACAGAAAACAAGTTTGACTCTTGCCATTTGTGTTTATTATTCTTTAAATAAGCAACACCATGTGTTCATAATCTAAATTATAGATTATGCTAATATGCATTTCACTAATGACAATTTTAGGACTCTTGATTTCTAAAGTTTGAAACTGACATAAACTTCTGGAACTTTCAGAATATTACACTGCAGTCTGGGGACCCCCGAAGTCCTGTATATCAGCTATATAGAGAACTGCAGTTTCTCCTTGTAAGTATAAGTGAGAAATCCCAATTTCAGATTTACATGGAGTGATGATTTTATGTGTTAATAACTTACTTTATTTAAAACTTCATCAGATTTTTCAAAGATAACTTTAAGCTTTTATTTTGGAATAAACTTTGAGTTCAGTTTTAGGAATCTTGAATACAAAGAGGACAACTCATAAACACCAAAGCCAGGAAATTCAAGAAGGTTTTGAAGTCATGGTTAGCTGTACAGAGAGAAATGCATGATTCTTGGAGAAGTTAAATACATTTTGAAGTATGACACATGCAGAACCTCAAACATGAACTGATTTGTGTTGTTTTGATTTTTATACTGCAATTAGGCTTTGGCTGAAGGTTTGAAGACGGGTGTGACTGAGTGGCCTGAGCCCTTAGAATCTGAATCAGCTGTTGAACTGGTCCAGGAATTTCTGACTGGTAATTGCTACTTTTTACATGGGGAGAGGGATGTCACGTTTCACAGAAATAAAAGGAAATTCCACATAAAAATTTTTAAAGTTTTAGAATTAGATATGTTAATTTCTACGCTATAACCACCAGCACAAAGCAGTTAAATAGGTTAGTCAGTACATATGTCATTTTTGCTTGTCCTAATATCTTGTATAAAAGTAATAATTCTTTTTTATAAAATGACACAGTTGCGTTTAAAAAGTAATTGAGAGCATTCTGCATGTGTCTTTCAAGTTATCTGATGTGCACGTGAACTTCTAAGCTCACTAAGTGTCCCTTTGGTTGTGGGAAAAAATACTTTCATGACATCTTAAAATGAAGCATCCAAAATTACTGATTCCTTCTGGAAACTGTTGTGAACAATATGTGTCTTCTCAGAAGTTTAAGATATTAGAAAACAAATCTAAAAAGAGAATCAGATGTCGGAATGCACTGAGAGATTTTTCAAATGCAACTGTAAATTTTTTTTAGTATGTAGATAAAACTTGGACAAAACATAAAACAGACAAAAGCTTTCTGACAAATACATGTGGAAAAAAGAGACACTTATTAGACCACCTGCTACCCCTTACTGCTTCCACACTGGAACTTAACAAGTTAATACTTAGATAACGGAATATAGTAAATGTATACAGGGAAAATGTATAGCTTATGATAAAAAAAATTAATAAATTATCTTTTCAGGCTATACCCTTACCCAGTAAAAACAATTTTTAAATAGGTAAAGTTTGTCTATTGGCCATACAGTCAGTGTATTTGTTAATTATGATATGCCCAGGGATTTATACAGAATCACAGAATTTTCAGAGTTGGAAGGGACCTCTAGAGATCATCTAGTCCCACTCCCCTGCTAAAGCAGGATTGCCCAGAGCACATTACTCAGGACTGCATCCAGGCGGGTCTTGAAAATCTCCAGGGAAGGGGACTCCACCACCTCCCTGGGCAGCCTGTGCCAGTGCTCTGGCACCCTCACCGTAAAGAAGTGTTTCCGTGTATTTGAACGGAACTTCCTGTGTTCTAACTTGTGCCCATATGATTGATTTGATTTATTTTTTTTCATAGTGGTGAAATTTATTTTTCTTCTCTACTAGATTTAAAGAACAAGCTGGATAGATTTTGTATGTCTGAAAACAAGAACGAAACAGAGGTATATACAGTTTCCTACCGATTGCCTTGTTTCCCTTATAACTAGTTATTTCAAGTTTTGACTGTCTTGTATATTTTTTTTATGTATATATGTAAATACATAGATATAAAGATGTAAAGAAAGATAGATCTCTTGCTTTCTGTCTCTGCTAATGGAAGAAGGCCTTACAGGCAAAATTAGGAATTCCATAGCTATCCTTTAATAGAAAGTCCACTGTAATTTTTATCTTCAGAAAACCTCTCTGTTTTTTTTTAATTCTAAATGGTCTACCAGTGTCCATTATACATATTTTTTTATATAACTTAGTGGCATGGAGCTATTTTGATTTGCTTCTTTCCCTTCCTTTTTACTATGAAAAGCTTGCAAATTGAACTGTATTATATCAGCTGCAAATGCACTCCCTTGTCTTTATCATTGTCTGTCATCTCCTAAAGTTATCAATCTCATGATGTCCTAATTTCTTCCAGGAACTCTGACGTTTGTGCCATTGTATTCTATCATTAATTTTCTTGCCTAATTTTATGAATTTGGGCCAATTTAATGGTATTGATTAGATATCCGTCCTATTTATCTAGAGGTTTATGATATTCTAAAGCAATGGACAAATTCAAATTATAAAAATGTCTTTAGTTATATTGAGAATTTTCCCTTTCAGTCTACAAGGAAAGGTTTGGGCCTTTTTCTTATTGAGAGGGAAGTTGCATTTTGTTGATAAGCTACAAATGTAATGATTTCTATATCAGCTAAACCAGAGATATTCAGAATCAGGATAACAACAAAATAGTTCTCTGTTCTGAGAGTCTACGTATGCATTAAATTTGGCCTCCTAGGGCACTGCTAGGTATGCATACAATTATTTAATCATCTATGAGTTCAGTGTAGCGTAGGTCGCATTCTGAGTTAATGATTGCTGGACTATATTCTTGCTATTTACCAATGCTCCAGGTATCGTGTAAGGCAAAAAGGAGTGTCTTGAGCGAAGCAGTTGTTTTTTGATGGACAGTCTGGTTGAGCCTTATTTGGCTATGATCAAAAGGCTTTTTGATAGTAGGCTTCACTTCCTGGGCCAATTATCTAGTGTGATAATTCTGAAAAGAATTAGTCTCACTTTTAAATAAAAATATGCTTCCAAATTACTATGCACTAGTAGCTTCTATGTGGTAGTTTCCCTGGAAAAGGGGAAAAATTAGTGCTGCACCCTATTTTGATCTCTGGAGAAAATTCAGATTCATAAGGTCTTTGAATCTTAGGCGTCCTTTTTTACTTAAGACAAACTAACTCTTTCAGAAAATCAAATCTGACACTGCTGCAGTGGACAGTTCAATAAAATCAATCTTCAGTGAGCGAGGAGACCTCGATTTTGCTGAACAAATATGGTGCAAAATGAGAAGTAAGTGTATTGTGTTTTTTTTTCCCCCATCTATTTTCCTTTAATTCTTCTGTTCTCTGTATCTACTGTACTGTATTGCTTTCTCAAAGAAATGAATATAAATTTTTCTGAGTTTTAAAGACTGAGCAGCTCTTCAGAAAATTGTTATCTACAGGCTTTTTCTAAAAGAGCTAATTTTAGGTATGTGAGATGATATACTTTCTTACAGCATATAAAGGTAGGCCAACATCTAGCAGGAGATCATTTTATTTAATTGTAAAAGGTACTAAACAATTGGTAGTACTCATCTTCTCTAAAACCAAAAACTACTTACCTATAAAATTTTTGTCTTTCTATATATGAAGGAGAATTTTTAAGCTGACAAAGCTGCACACAAACTTTATTATTGTTGTAATAGCGCTCACAGTCCTTCAGTAAAATACATTTTTATTTTTTTATTGCTGTTTTTTCAAATTACTAATTAAGTTTTGTTAAGCTGTTCCAGAGATTATAACAACTGCGTTCTGTTTGAGGGATGGAGTATGTAGCTTTTAAATCCCTTTCATTTCTATCAGTGCAACCTCTGTTGTGTTTGAATTGGAACTAGATAGCTAAAATGTACTGTGATGACTGCCCTGGTTCCTGCGTAAGGGCAGTGTCAGCTGCACAATGTGTGGAGGCTAGTTTCTTGCTTAGGAAGCGGTTAGTTGGATAAATAGATACTAATAGTTCATATTCTAGATAGATGTTGTTAAGTTAAATTCATGAAATGTCTTGCGCTGCAATGTATGTAGAGAGAACGTAGCCAAAATGCGTTACGATAATCTGCTTCTCAGGTGCTGTTCTCTAACAGTCATATGCAGTTCAGTGGTCTCTCTTGATCAGTTTCTTTAGAGTAGCCCTTTTTAAAGTCATGATATGACAAACTTAACAAAAAGCAGTGCAATCTGTCATTTCAGTTATCATTCTTTAAATGGGTTTTGAGCTTGCAAATACATGTTGAGTTAACAGCTGGAGAGAGAGCCTGGATTGACAAATAAAATATTGCATCTTTTTTTCTTAAGGTGTCAGGTCCTATCAGGAGTTGATAGAGTGTTTCACACTGATCATAAAATCCCTGGAATGTGATGAGATACAGCCGTGGGTGTGTATTTGTATTTCACAATAAATGTTAAAATTTTGAGTTGTTTCAGTTCTTGTCGCTTAACTGCCCCTCATTTCTGTGTTGTATTGTTTTTAAATTACTTTCACATATCACAGTTTGCCTCTGCTTCCATGGTGTTGTACTTCTAAACAATGTTTATGTTGTTTTGTACACAGTTACATCACAAGAAAACTTTTCTAATTTTTAGATTCATCAAGGGAGTAGCAGTTTGCTAAGTAAATTGATTAAACAGTCTTATCATGGAAAGATAGAGGTAATTTCCCTCAGTGGCATCACTCCGATTCAAATGCTCTTGGAGATTGGTTTGGATAAGATGAAGAAGGATTATGTCAGTTTTTTCATAGGTAAGCCTGGTATCTGTTAACATGATTAGAAATTCAAGAGAAAAGGTACTCGATGCAGGAAATAATGAAGTTTTTGGTAACCTTGATCTCTCTTCTGCTCCCATGTGCTGAAGTGCTGTTTCTGGCCTCCTTATTAACTGTACTTTTCAGTTGTATGTGGTTTCAAAATGTAAAAAATGCATAGGTTTCAAAATAACTATAGTTTGGACAACTGCATATTTCTTTTTCAATTTGAAAAAACCTTTAGGTTGAACTTTAAGTAAACTAAATACCAGATTTATATAGTTGTGGACTGTTTTGTTTTCTTGTCTGTTTGCTGTAGATGAAAAAATAAGACCCTCGTACTCTCTCTGTCTTTTCCTTTGTGGTCTACATGGTTAAAAGGAAATCAGGCAAGGGTATTTATATGTAATAACTGTGTGTGTACAGTCTGTAGTATTTAGAAAGAGGTTTTTGATTATTCTTACGTATATATTATACTGGGAATAAAAGCTAGGGTGGAAAGATTTTTGTACAGTATATGTTTCCTTGAAAACATTGTGGTTTTGTTTTCAGTATAATAGCTTTATTTTTTTTTTTAATTTGTGTGAGGCATTTGTGTTTTGCCATTGTTATTACCCACTTCCTTTTCATTCATCTCTTCATTTCTTTTCTTGCTTTGTCGTCCTGTTTTCATTCTTTCTTTTATTTGCTTTTTTATTTTCACTATTTGTAAATCTGTAAGTCCCAATGAGGTGGTTGTCTCAAAGTATATGGTGGGTTTCTTCATTGTGCAGCCTTGCTGGTAAATAAAATAATGCCTCTACCATGAGACTTTTCAAATTTTTTTTCTTGTTTTGAATAAGTAATCATGTCAATAAATAACATTGCAGTCTTAGTGACTTTGCAGTTTTCTTTGGTAGAACTCCCTGTTTGATTACTTGAATGTGGCTTATATTTCATCTGACACTATGTAGTAAATTTTAATAATATTTTTTTTCCCCTGTTCATTTTACAGGCCAGGAACTTGCAACATTAACCTACTTGGTGAGATGCTTTTTTTTTTTTTTTTTTTTTTTTAAAACTCTGAAAGCAGTATAAATTAGAGCACGCTTAGCTGATGGTGGGTAGCAAGTCATATCACTCCTATAAGCTGAGAAACTGAATTGCAAATCATGAGGATAGAACAATGTACTGCAGAAATGTCATTATATTGTTTTCTTATTCATATATTATTTCCTAGTTATCTGATACGGGTCATTGTCAGGCAGGACAGTGAACTTTGATAGCATGGAACTTTGTTCTGACTCTACTGGGCCATCCATCCTTAAAACTTTGGCTTCTCAAAAGAAGCAGGAAAATAATTTTAGTACACTGAGGGTGTGTTGTGTGTCTGTAGAAATTGAGTGTCCAGTTAAGAGTGGAAGCTGTTTGCTGTTCCAGGATTACTTCATTTCTACATCAGTAGATCTACAAGAACAAGTCCATCGTGTTCAAAAGCTTCACCATATACTGGAAATAATGGTCAACTGTACAGTCTTACTTCAGTTTAAACATGAGAACCTCTTCCCTTTGACACAGTAAGTATTTCATTTTTACTTCTTGTTCTTTAAGTGACAATAACAAATAGTTTCTCTTCAACAGTTGTAAAGAAAAAAAAAAAGCAACCCTCCTTAATGTTGATGATTGAGGCTGCAGAAGTAGCTGTTAAATTTTGCTTTGGGGCTAAAATTGAAAAACAAAGGAAATTGTAAAATCTAAGAGTATAGTTAATTTTCCAATGGGGTTTATGCAGTGTTTTGCAGGCATTTCTACAAAGAAAGTTAGTAACCAGGTGATTTCTGTTGTAGAATTTGCATGAAGTATTATAAGGAAAACCCTCTAAATGAGAAGCACGTGTTTCAACTGCCGATCAGACCAGCAGCTGTCAAGAAGTTTTATCAAAAGTAAGAGAAACTTCAGTCTTTGCAGCATTAACATTCAGATGTGACTCAATACCTGACTGAATTTTGACATGTCTTGATTATTCTGTCAGTAATCACCCAGAAATATGGAAGGTGGACATGAGTAGTGGGCATGGACAGAAGGAGGTTAAAACAACGTGGCAAGTTAGTACTAATCCTCCAGTTGAACATATGACATCAAACAATACAGGTAAGGAATATTTGTGGTGAAATGAAATAATGAAAGTACACATTTCATATTCAGTTTTTATAGGGGTTCAGGGGATCTGAACATTTTCTTACTTACATCTTCGGCAAAAGTGAAATGATGTTTTGTCTTTTTATTAAAAGACGAGAGAGTGTTTATAGAATGTAAAAGACTTTTACAAAGTGGTGACCTTCTCACCTTCTCTGGGTTATGCTAAAATGACAGAATAGTTCCAAATATGACATGATTGTTAAATATTTTACACAGTATCTTATAACATTTCTAAAATCTTTGCCAGTGTTTTTTGCTAATGGGTTTGAAGAGAGATTTACCTGTTAAAATGCTGGCCTCTAGTCAAAGAAGCAAGCAGGTGCTAAGGAGAGAAGACATGCCTTGCTGCAATCAAATGCAGAACAAGTGAAAAAGCACAAGAATGGGGAAGAATTAAGCATACAGACTGCTACAGAAATAGTTTGCCTTTTTGGGGTGAGGTTTGATACAGATTAATGCTTTGGTAAAGCTTTCCTGTCATGCTCAATTTTTTTGTCGTGAAGTGCTCCTTTCAGTAAAACCAAAGTTTTGAAACCGGTTCTTGAAGCTGCTCCACGAACTAATCTCTACAATTTCTCTTTCTAAGAATAGTGGCTAATCATATCTTTTTCTTTTGTCTATGCAGGTCTCTTTTCCGATTCGACAATTAATGGAAGCAGTGAAGAAAGAATGTATTTCATTACAATGGCTAAGTGCAGTCAGGTGCATTTCACATAAATGCATGTTACTCTGCAGGCAGGCACTTGAAAGGTACAGTAAAGGAGAAAGTTCAGTATTATCTGTGTCCCCACAGTATATTTAGAAACACTCTGTCATTTGAAGAACAGTACATCTTACTGTGTTGCTTGCTTTAGTGCACTTGAAGTCTGACATATGCAGCCATAATTCATCTGCACATAGGTTTTTTTATAAATGTTGTGCAATTATGAATGTACAGTATAATTATTTTGAAAATATAGTAGATATTTTGTTCGTATACTTACAAACATTCAATAAAGTTCTGCACTTTGTTTTTTTTTTATTTTATTTTTATTCATTAAGAATGTAATCAGACACTGTTCAAAGTGTGAATTATCTTAACCCAACAAAACAAGCAATATTGTCATGTTCTCCTGGTGCCAAGTGACATTGCATCACCCAGATATATTTGGAAAGTTCTTCATCCAGGGCACTGTGAACTTCTGATAATTTGATTTTCTTTGTCCCTGTATTTATATTTTGGAGTGTTCTTGGATATACTTCTCTCTCCTCTTCAAATTCATTTTTTTCCCCTCAATGCAAAGTGAATTATTTTAAGTGTTGTCTTGTATACTTTTGCATAATTTGTTGGAAAAAAAAAAAGGTTCAGTATGATTGGCTGGGCATAATCATTTAAATATATTGAGCTGACAGTTGTGTGTGTTCTTATGTTGATTAGATAAGGTATGTAATGTTTTGGTAGCGTAATTTTAAACAATTACATAATGTAGTATATGCTGATTAAATAATTTGAGACAAATGTTTTGCATAAAAGAAACTATTGACTATTGATAAGTAAGGAAACCCCCAATATTCATGCTTTTTAGAAACAATACATTTCTATCGTTTCTGGTTTCTCCTCAGTAAATCTTATTTCTTACCCCTTTCCTAACATTACATCTTAATAACTATCAGTTTAATAGCCTTTGAGGAGAAGCTAAGAACAAGGTCTCCTTTTTTTTGGATTTATGTACTGCTACTCTGCATTCAGTATATGCACATGCAATGTTGAAAATACAGCGCAAGCTAAATAGGAAACGTGTTTGTTGCTTTGCTTTAGAGGAATCATTTCAAGCACAACAGAAGGTCAAATATAGCCAGCTGGCCATATTCTGGAACAAATTTTTTATAATCATGTACTTAACTTGTTCCTACCTGCAGTAGAATTGAATTTGAGGTGGAATATTACATTCTGGAAGTGCTTGGTTTACTTATTACATACAGAAATGTGCATTATATATTACACAGTTGTATGAGGTAACCTAGTTCCCTGTAAACAAAACTGGAGCAATAAGAGTCCTTGGTTTAAATCTGACTCGGTAGTTGTCATCTCTGATTAATCACTTCAAATAATTCTTCTCCACACCTAAATAGTAAGGCATATATTATCCTAACTTTTAGACATGAAGAATAAGTTAATGTTTAAGCAGTGTTCTTGGAATATCTAAATCCTTTTCTATTTTAAAATTATATATCTCTTTCTTTCAAATAGCAGTTACATGCTAATTAAAAGTCTGTTCATGATCAGACTGGAATCAGACTTCGCAAGCAGCTTTTAATCACTTGCAATTTGTACTGGCAAGACTTGAATCACTTTAATCTTAGCTAACCTTTTTTTTCTGGTGAACAAAAAAATATAGTAGTTTCCAAAATAAGAAGAAACATAAAATCTGCTAGTTAAAATTAGTAGAAAGTAATGCAGGAAAATAATATACTTGTGATTTTGATAAAAGAAAAATTAAATTGTTTTGGGAATTGAATAGGAAAAAACTATAAAAGTGCTTGGTGGATAGGTAAAGTAATATTTCTTTATCTTTACGGTGGTATAATGAGGCATCTGTGTTAAACTAACCAATATAATAAAACAGTTGCATTTTATTTATTATGCAAAATGAAGATGTGTGTAAGCATGCAATTTTATCTATGATTTCGAAGGTAGAATATTAGTAGGACAATACTGATGAGTATGCAGAGTGTGAAAACTGTAGGAAGAACAATCTCTGTCACCTTTTCCATGTGAGTAATGAGGGAATCTAAAATTTGAGAAATGAGTAATATGTAAGAAATTTAAATCTTCTGCAGTATACTAATTGTTAACTTAGAGTTAACGTAGATTAAGGATTTTTTGAACATTATGGTTAAAATTATTTCATCAAAGTTGACATTGGCATAAACAGCAATCAAAACAAACAAAAAAATGTCATACGTCTGCAAAAGTTGGAGCAAATCCATGACAGTTTTCGCTCCTTTTTTTCTTTCTAAGATAAATTTTTGAAGATATGTCTGTGCTCAAAGGGCTGCAGAAATTGTGCTTACTATGAATTAGCTTCAGTGCATTAGCAGCATCCTACTGTTCCTTTGATTTTTATTCCCTGCCTCCCCCCTCACCCCCTGCCAAGGGAAGGGTCAAAAAGAAAATTGTCAGAGGGAAGCACTTTATCCTTTTTATGATTGTTTTGTAACTCTTTAAAGAATTAAATGGGTTTTATTTTGTAGAATTTTGCTCCACAGATAAGCTTCAAAGAGTTCAGTAAACACAGTTAATTCACATAGAACATATAACTCAGCAGTTGAGGTGAAGTAGGATAAACTGAGGATGACTGCTTTGATGTTCTCTACCATGTGGAATTTATCTCGTCCTTCCTATGAGGCTTTAATACTTATTTCATCTTTCATAAAAATTTCAGAAATCCACGGTGGTAGGCTGTTCTCCTAGTTCAGGAATTATGAAAGGTCCTGAATTACATTGGGAAGGTTTTAAGCGAGATGGATTAGCCTGGCACTGTGGAAATTTCAGGCAGTGTCTGCTGTATTATGTATTCTGGAGCAACTGCTCTAAGTTTTGCTGTTGTTAGCTTTGTTACTGGGAACATGAAAGAGAAGAAACGTGGCTTGACACTACCATAGGCTAGTACTTAGCCCATTTTTTAATGGTCCTCTTGTATATAGAAGTCAAATATTTTGGATGTTTTCTGTCTGCACGGTTGTCTTGATTTGTCCGGGTTTGTTTTACATTTGAAAGAGCACTTAGCACTTTTAGTATTTTAAGGAGAATACTGTCATCCTTAGGCTTCATTTTAAATAGTAACTCTTTCAGTTTGTGTATTCCATTAACATCCACAGTTGATCTGTTTAGCTACAGTGATTTTAGTTGGAGAGAGTAAATGGGGACGTGTTTCTTTAGAGGCTGCTTTATTGGAAAGCAGCTGTGCTTTCAGGGATAAAATTCCTTTTAGGACCTGCTAATAGTAGTATTCACAGAGAACTTTAAAATCTGAAAGATACATAATATGCTTTTATAAAACAAAACAGAAGACATACAATACCTGTAGCAAGGAGTTGGTGTGTGGTAGAGCAAGTGTCCATGGCCTTCTGATACCAATTTCCCACCTGAGAAGGTTGACATGCAGCAGTTCTATTAGACCGTAATATTCTGTCTCATTCACAGCAGCTTCTTCTCTGTTCCTGAACATTTGTCCCTTAAAACTGACTTGGAACTATTTTATTCTGTCAACACATGATTTTCTGAAAAGTTTCTTTGTGGTTTTTATTGCAATATATTTCTTATAGTTTATTGTTAAATAAAGTTTTAAAAAGCACAGAATATATTCCATATTATTTTCCAATAAGGTAGCACGCATGTGTAATTTTCTGCCTAGAAATCTGACAGAGCACTGGTAACTTACAATTCAGAATTTTTGATCACTTCAGTAAGTCTAATTAGAGTTTGTGAAGTGCTTTAGAAACGTAACTGAGGCTTGTTCCCATTTGCTCTGTCTCTGGAGGCCTCTGTATTTAACACATCCCTAACTTACAGAACCAAAGTGTCATTTCATGTACCATATTCATGCAAGTTGTTTCATGAATTTCAATGTGATATCTGCCCATTGAAGAAAAAAAAATTAAAAAAAAGAACAAAATAGCAATTGACATCACCTCTCTTGAATTTGGGAATCCATTTGCACTGATAATCTTCTTATAATAGTCAACAGATGCCTTTGGGTATCGTGGTTTGTTCTTGTTTTTAAAATCAATGTGATAAAATCCAAATCGTTCAGAGAAGCCTTTGTTCCATTCAAATTTATCCAGCAGTGACCAGGCAGTATAACCTCTGATGTTAACACCATCATTTAGAGCTGTAAACAGAATACAAATGATTCTGTTAAACTTGTTGCCTATGTTTGTCGTCCTTAAAATATGGTTCTGTAGGTGTTTTGTTTTACACCAGAAGGAGATGGGGAGGGGGAGAGGAGAACAGAAAAATGGCAAAGTATAAAGTAATTTAGATTCTTTGAAAATGTTATCTTTAGCCTAGAGGTACTAGAGCTCTGTAAGAATGGTAATTAGGTGCAATTTGTCCTTTCTCCTTTTCAAACTGATGATCTGTTATAATATTAACCCTCATGTAAGTTATTGTATTTGTTAGCATCAGTACGTTTGGCTAGGTTGTCGTTTTTGTGAAAATTTAGTAGCCTAGTTTGCTGTCCGTCTTGATCTGTGAATATTTCTCTATGATGTAATTTACAAGAGTAAAACATAATCAGAAGGTGAAAACGCTCAAAAAGCTCATGCACTGAAAAGATGTTTTTAAAGTTACCTTTCAGAATTTCATTAATATATCCTTTCAGATACTCTATCCGCCATTCATCACACAGTTGAGTACACTGTACCTTTTCAGAAACGCCATTCTCTGTCACATAAATGAGAGGGTTCCCATACTGTGTCTGCAGACAAAGATATGCTTAGACTGGTTCATATAAACAGAATCATCTTATTTTGACAGAACATGAGATTCCTGGTAAAATGTATTAAAAGCAGTTTTCTAGATTTACGTAGTTACCTTTAGTAAGAAAAATGTGTAACTAGAAATTAAGTTAACTATGGCTTTTATTTTAAAATTACTGAATTCTGTAGACTTCTGAACTGAAATTAAAGTAGGTTTCTTTTGCAAAGAAACTTCCCAGTATGGCAAGACAAATTATAAGTGAAACTGTTGAAAATCTAAAATAGTGTAAGTGCAGCTCCTGCAGCTTCAGCATGTAACCAGAGGTTTTGTTCATTTTCTATTCAAGAATTACTCTGTAATCACCTTAATGAAGTTGAGTAATCTTCTGAATCCCCAAGGCACAGAATATAACCATTTAGGTCCTGGAGCTGGCCATTTTGGGTCCACCAGTTCAGCCAAATCACGGTCAGTGTGGTAACTGGACGCTTGTAGAAAGGGAAAACTCTTCTGTAGAACATAACGAGTAGTAAAATGACCTATTCCCAGGAAATCCGATGTGCCTTTAATATAGGTTTTCTCTTGCACTGAGAAAGTTGGTAATCTTGATGTCCCCAGGCCCTGCTGGGCACTCTTCCTACCTATCAAAATAATTATAGGAAACATACTTCTAAGGAGCACAGAAATTTGTTTTCTTTGCCTCACCAGCAATAAATACGGTTTTCCTGAACTTAGTGTTAGTGTAAAGGACAGTTCAGTTTGATTGCTTTTTTAAGATTAAATAATCTTTCATCCTTTTGGTTTGGGGAAGTAAGATGGGTACAATATATGGAGAAGACAGTGAATTAAAGTGTTGTGCGGGTGTTTTTTTTTCCCCCGAAGACCATGATAAATGTCAACAAAACGCTTGGAAACATAATGTGACAAGAACAGAAGTGCTTTGCTGCTGGGTGCATTGCCTATCTGCTTCATTCTGTGAAACAAAGATAGTGGAACCCTGTAGACATGCAAACTTTAGTGATGAAAAACTGCTGTTTCTTTGTCCTTAGGTGGAAGATCCAGAAAAATATTTAACAACTCCCTGTTTTGGTTAGGCTGCTAAAAATGGACTATGACTGAAAACTGAGGTAGTGGCTTTCTTTCCGGTTTGGAGCGCTCAGGTGTGCACAACAGCAGCTCTAGAACTTTTTTGTTCTGGTATGTGGCTGAAACTGCTCAGGAGCTGTGTCTCGTCCGTGGGCTATTTGTTCCTTAGCCTTGTCTCACCTGTGTCCTCATACTTGACTAAACTACACGTTGGTCAGGGGCTATTCCATTATAATATGCTGTAAGTGTGTAATTTATTCATGCTATAGTCCATTACTGGCGCTTACCTACATAATTCTTCATAACTTCTGGATAGTCTCCTCTGTAAATTGGATTTGCAAACCATCCCAAATGAAACTGTATATATCTTTCAGCAGCGTCTCTATCTGTTTGGCTGTGTGGATCAACAGGTTCACCCCAGCCACTAGTTAGGGAAATTCCAACCATACCTTAAAACACAAAGGGACAATTCTGCAGTTTATGCGTAATCTTTAAGCCCTTAATATAAATAGAAGCATAATTACAGAGTGAATCCTTATTACCTTGCTGCTCGCTACGCCATGTGTTATTGTAAGAGTGCCATACCTTCGCATGAGTCTGTAAGTTAAAAAAAAAAATAATCATATGCACATTTTAATCTGATATGCCATAGTCAGTATAGAAAGCTAGTGAAGATCAAGAGTAGTTTTTGCACTAAGGTGTGTCTGAAGATATCACATAATTTCTTTTATGTATATTGTGGAAGCTTTCCTTTCATATCAGATGTCAAAAAAGCATTTATGCAAGATTCCTTCCCTAAATTCCAGGAGGTCCCCATGAACTTAATACACAGCATTCAGTATAGCATTTTGTCCAGTGTCTCCAGTCATTGGATGTCTTTGCCTAGACTATTCAGGCAAGTAAAACTTTATTTTTAAAAGAGCTAGCATTACTGAAGTCGCTCACAAAATTCAGGTTCATTTCAAGAGGTCAGAATTTTATTCTTTGTTTCTAGAGTAGCCTGGATATTTTCTTATTTAAGCAGTTTGAAACATACTGTAAAAGGGACACAAATTATAAGGGAAAAATGTAAGTTGTTGCAAGTGTCACATCAAGGACCTAGCCTTTCATGCTACACCTGAATATACATTGGTGGTTTAAAGTCAGGTGATAATTTTGATGTGCTGGTTGGAAATTACATCATTGAAAAAAACCAATATTTCTGTTTTAAAGGGCAGAATCAAAAAACCTTAGTCTGCTAAAAATTCTTAATTTACACATAATTTGAAGCACGATTTTAGTTTTACTTTTATTATATGGTGCGCTGCTTTGTATGCTCCGCATCCACCGAGCTTCAGTCCTGGTGCGTGTTCTCCTGTTTCATAACCCTTTTCAGCAACTGCCTACAAATACATAGAGTTAGTTATTCTTTGAACAACAGAGCTAATGAATTTGCTTCTGTCCGATGGACTTCGATCTTGTGCTCTTCCACACGATCCGTCTCTCTCTTACTTACTCCAGTCCCCTTTTTCCTTCCCCTCCCCTTGGCTCCCATCTACTGCCCCACCGCTTGGTTGATAATATGCTGTGGCTTGTTGGAAACAATGTGTTGGTGACTAGCGTTAGTGGGCTGACTCGCCAGCTTGCTGTTCCCCGGCGAAATGCACAATTGGCAAGTTATAACTGCCTTCCTGAGTTCTGTGCCTCTCTCCAGCTGATGTTTTTTCAAAACTTCACTGGAATTTCATGTCTTAAAACTCTGCCCTTGTGCGGAATCTGACCACTGAGATTTTGGGGCACAAAGATTAATGACACAAGTCTCTCTCCAATTTTTAACCTACTTCCTGTAGTGTCACTTTCACAGAATTTTGGGAGCAGAACTGTGTAATGGGAGTGATTGGAAGGAAAATGTTGATAACTTACCCAAGGATTACTAAAAGTAATCCAGTGTTTCACACGATCGCCAAACTTCTCAAAACACAGATTTGCATAATCATTAAAATAATTTATCATGCTTATATTTTGCCAGCCACCATATTTTTCTTGGAGAACCTTTGTAAATAAGAATTTCAAGAATCAATAATGTTATTTTAAGTTCATCTGCCTATTAACAAAGACTTTTATTTGTATTTTAGTAGCTCAGAGGATATTTTTCAAAACTTCAGTGTATATAAACTGCAATGTATATAAAATGCAAATGAATACAAAATAATTATAAGCACACTTAAAAGCACGCAGGCGCTTTTAAACATTTTTCTAAAGTACACACAGTCCTTAAACTTAGAAATAAATTTCCTGCCAGAAGTGTTTATATCGAACATTTCACTAATTTAACTATTGTCTAACCTGTGGAAGATCCCAGTGGTAGAGGCTTACAATAGGGATAATATTGTTTTCCAGAAGACTATTAATTGTATCATTGTAGAACTGTATTCCCTTCTCATTCAATTGCTCTGCTGATGAAACACACAGACAAGAAATTACCTGGACTTTTTTTCAAATAACTGGAAGAATAGAAATCAAAAAACTTTAACCAAGGAATTTTACATTACAGTGATGGGTGTACTGTAATGAATGCGTAATTGTTAAACTCTGTTCTGCAGACAAAGTAACATAAATCTATTTAACAGTAATGTTAAACAACTCTGGTATACTTGAGTAAAATTACTTGCCTACTAATACTGGTAAGAATATGGTGAAATTTCTATGCTTACTTTTGATGCCAGTGGGCATAATCCGAGGCCATGAGATAGAGAATAGATAGTGATTAACTTTCAGCTCCTTCAGTAACTGAATGTCATCCTGTGAAAAGAAAATCCAATTACCATATCTTGAGTCCAAGCAGAATAACTCTTCAGTTATTCATGTCTTAAATAGTATTGAATGCAGAAAATCTATAGATGACTTGAACAAAAGAGGATTCCATCAGTTACTTTTTTTCTGCGTTTTCTTTAAGATGATGGCTCTTCCGACTTGTACGCTTCCTTTTTAACCGTTTTTTTTTCTTCACTCTCCAAAGAAGTCCTGTAACATTTTGTGTTAACAACTATGGAAACTGAGTCTTTTCACCACCACATAGAGGACAGAAAAAATTGTTGAGGTATTCTGTAACACAATTATATTTATGTCAGAATTTGTAATATGCATGATTTAAAAAAGAATATAAACCTGTAAATTTTGACCTCAAACATTCCAACTTAGGCACAAAAACATAATTACACAGGCTTTCATTTACT